>NW_027509442.1:2170000-2610000 GCF_048541705.1 Temnothorax americanus | reverse complement strand
AATTACAAGTTCTTGTCGAACGTTTTTACATCGCGGAATGCCGATCGCGTCTCGAACTATGCATCGATAGATCTTTTCGAACCGCTGCCGATTCGCGTTGCTAATTTAGCGTCCGCGAATTCTTAAGTCGGGACGAAGCGTTAATCGCGAAATCGGGGGAATATTCCTGAGCCCATTAACATACCCGATACGTTTCTTATGAAATTCACGCATCCGCTTTGTTAATTCACATTCTTCGGCGAGCATCAAGCTAAGAATCCGAGAATTTCGCGAGAACGCTTAAAAAAAATCGCTTAAAAAGTACAATACAAAAATACGAGATGCATAATGGAATATAGACCGCTGATCGAACCGATAAAGCATTCGATCGTTCGTTCCGCCGATTTGTCTGCGATTTCGCGAAGTCTATCATTGATCGATCGAGTGCGGAATTTCACGAGCGACAATGATATGCAACATTGTTGCAACTATAATACACACAAAAACTATTTCTGCTTAAAAACTGGCTATAGCGGCTGAAATATTGACTTTTATTTTTAACCACCAGAACCACGCAAATATTTTTTTTCTTCAATAAGTAAATAGATAGACCGGTATTTATGCAAATATTTTTTGCACAATATATAAATAATGTGTGTAATATATGCATAACGTATTTTTTTTTCTCTGAACGCTAAACCTCCGCGCCGATGTGCGTAACGTATATATAAATGTGTGTCGAAATATCAATCTGCATTTTTAACCGCAGAGTGTCCGGCATGAAAGAGGAAAAAAACGCTCGCTTGCGACAAGCATAAGTCCGCCTCCCGTCGTCGCCGTCGCGACGAATAAAGCGCGGCCCGCAATTAGCGACGAGGATATCCGAAGGGATTCGGAATAGCGATGGCTTTTCGAGGAATTTATACGTTTCCAAGAGAAAACGAAAGTAAACAAGCAAAGCGATCTATAGCGTCTCGTTTCGACACGATTGCATTCGAAATTTTGCGGCGCGCTTACGCAATATAACCGGCACGAGCGCGACGCGGCATTCGGGAAATCGTGGGTGCGAAGGAGAAATTTATTCGACGTCGTTGCGTCACGACCGCCGGAGTGTTTTATTCTATCGGATGGCCTCTAGGACACGTGCACGCATGGCACTCGTATCGCGCGTATATACTCGGGCGCGGGCGCGCAGGAAACGTTATGCCGGAGCGGATATGACAATTCATATTGAAATTAATTGCCGCAAAACGCCGCGATTACGAGACTGTCGCGAGTGAATGTCACGACACGATTGTACTTTCGATCGATCTGAATTCATAATTGTCACCGCCGCCGCCTCCGCCGCCGCCGCCGCCGCACGAGAAAACGAGTTTAATTACACGCTACCGTAACGGGTTATGATAAAACGGGATTTCGTTTTCGAATACCGGTTTAGTAGTCGACTTACCTCATACAGCTGCACTATAGCAGCTCGCGCAGCTGCAACGCCGCGAAATACGCGCCGCTAAAGCCGGAGCGGGCTCGCGGCGGAAAAATGACAACGATATATATACGCATGCCGAATCTGGGCGACTAAAATCGAATATCGCCACTATGAAACGGCCGTGACCAATCGAGCAGAAACATCGTGATTATTCGTGATAGGAACGTTGCGATTTCGAGTTCGGGCTGAAATATCGTTAATCGGAGGACCGGACAATGCCTGCAGCGACGTTGGCAGATACTTGCGGAGATCGGGAAGTGCGTGGAATCCCGTCTCTGCTGCCCTCGATGATTTCGACGAAATTTCACAATGCCGCGTCGATTCATTCGTCCTTTAAATTGCCACGCGAAATTCATCCGAGAAATATAATGACATGCACATTCCAGATCCACCGGATATCCTGTTAACCGTACGTAGAGATACCGCGGGCCGAATCAAAAAGAATAGCTGATGCTGTTTCAATGTCGAGCGATAATAATTGCGAAATTATTTAACCGTTCTCAATCAAAGGTTTTTTTCTCACACAATCGGTTATACAATTCTCGACACAATGTCGACTGCACAATTGTATATTCTGAATTGAATTATTGTAATATACTCGTAAATATATTTTATGTATACATGTAATGTATATAAATAAATGGTCTTGCAACTATTTTTATGCAGCTTAAGAAACATTTTCCTTACAAATTTCCCATACAGAAAGTATTTAAATTTAACGTTGTTAAACGTTATTAACAAGAATTTTTATAAAAAATTAACTTTAAAATTAAGTTTAAGTTCTTAGATAATTGTTAATATAAATAAATGTTTAAAATCAAATTTACTTTGTGTGAGAGAGAGAAATCAAGAATTAAAAGAGGGAATTTTTTAATCTATTCTCGCAGAGAATTTTAATCGACCAAGTTTAATCTAATTAAATATTTATTATGTGATACGCCTTTGAGGTGAAAATAGTCGTGCACGCTCTGTATAAATCTCTCACAGCATAGATATTATATTATTCTCTGCGTGCAACTTTTACTTCTTCGTCCTACATAAATGTAAAAAAAAAATCAGCTGTTGCGCGGAATTAAATTATACGTAACTTTCAAACACGTTAGAAACGGATGAAGATAATGAAATGAATTAAGTGTTTAATCCTCTTACGCACGCAGTGCACCTTTAATGTTTGAATTATGCTTTGTATATCTCATATTACAAATTAGCATAAAAGAAAAGAACACTCGATACTTACTCAAAAAAGATAATACATGCAAAGATAAGAAGAAAGGGAATAAATGACGATATATCACTCGATTTGTATTCTCGGGGTTTACATATTTATTTTCACTTTTTATAGGTATTCTTATAACATTTTTATATATGGGAATATATAATCATGGGCAAGTCAAAGAAATAAAAAAAGAAATTTACCAGATCAGTGCCCACTTATGCACTCGTAAATCGCATACGAAATAGATTTTCTTTCTCTTTCTTTCACTTGTTTTCTTTCGCATTCTCTCTCTCTCTCTCTCTCTCTCTCTCTCACTTTCATTAACTCCCTTCATTTTATCTTCTTAAAATACAAACGGGAATAATGTTAACTTTAAATTACAATTATTATTACCAGTAAATCATTCATTAACAGTAATCATCGTAAATTCCGTACGCGCGATGTGCGTGCGTCGTTGTTTTTAGGTTTTTCTCGCGTGTACATATGTATACGTGTATATGGAGTATCGGTTTATTTAAATGTATTATATGCGCGTATTGTTCACGCAAAGTGCGTTTGATCATGTCTATATCGCAAGCACGTACACACGCACGCACGCGCGCGTTTATGTGGTGTGTGTGTGTGTGTGTGTGTGTGTGTGTGTGTGAACTTAGGATCGAGCTTTCAACTCGCTGTCATCGCTAGAATCCAAAGAGAAGAAGATGGCGAGAACTGACAATTAAACGACTGAACGAGGAACGAAGAGGAACATTTGAGAAAAGCGGACATCGCGGGAAAAGGGAAAGCGCGAGGATAAGCGATAAAACAGGAAGAAAGGAATAGGAAAGCTCTCCTGGCACGACGGCTTCGCGATCGTTCTAATCGGTCGCCGGAAGTCGGCCCGATCTCGATCTCGAGAGAGCGACCGGCGGAACTTCCGGCATCGCTCGATCCGCGCGCGAAATCACGCGAGGGTGATCTTCATCTCCTGAATCACACGCCGATCCGCGCGGGATCTTCCGGGTTGAACGGGGCGGGAAGATCGTGCATCGGGAGGAAGACACGTGACACACGTGAGATGTGTGCACGCTCTCGATTTCGAAAGAAAAATTGCGGTGAAGGGCTACAACGATATTTTCTCGCTACAGCGCTGCGTAATGCTCTTTCTCTCTTTCTCTCCCCGCGCGCCCTACCATTATGATATTGCTATGTCACTACATATCGCAGCAACCGTGGGCTTACACACACGTACGACACGTATATACATACATACACACACAGGGCCATAACGCGGTCGCTATACTCATTAGCCGCTACTAGAGAGTAATGGCTACTGCAGCCATTAATCAGTGTAATAACTTAATTGTAATGGATGGTCAAAGGGACGAGATCTCTTTTCTGACGCGCCGCGGACAATTATGAAATATCGTTGTAGCCGAAATTTCCCATTCGCCATATTCGTATTCGTAATTCACGAGCGTATGAATTATTAATGCGACGGTCGCGACCGACGTATCGCGCGATCCATCTCCCGTATATGCAAGATGGAAAGGCGGAAGAGCGGGCTTCTCGCGTGATCTTCACAGACCACTCGTTAATCACTCCGGCCTCCTACTTCCCGCGAGATGTTCCGTTGATCGACGTTCGATCGGAATCGGGCGATTGCGATTCGACCGAGATCTCGATCGGAGAATCCTCGACGTCGTACTATAAAACAGAGATAATTGTATAGAGATATAATAAATAGAAGACGAGAAACAAATGATTTTAATTTACAGTACAGTCCGACAGAATTGCACACGGCGATGCGCCGAGTTTTACTTGATTGTTTCGATCGAACGGGACCGTAATGCCGAGCAGGAACAACGAGAACCCGAAGGAACCAGTAATTCTCGAGCCGATTGTCTCGGAGCGATCGGAAACAACGTGCACTTCCAGAGGTTCGGGCCGTTTAACTTCCTCGTTAGTGATGCCAGATCAGAAGGCGCGCCATTATCCTCGACTCGACTTTTCCTTGCCTTGAGGAGAAGTCAGAAGACGGAAGAAGAAAATCTATCGTGTAAATATCCGAGAAAAATATCCCTCTTTTCGTACGTAAGTTTCGTTCCCTTTGCATATTCTTTTTTCTTCTACTCTCTCTCTCTCTCTCGATGAAACCCTTTCCCTTGGATTCGCCGCGAGGGAAACGTTTGATTCGGCTCGCAAAAAAAAAAAATATCTGAAGGGCATCTGGCATCACCGAAGGATACGTAACGAACGGAAAATTATCGTCGTTTCTGCCGTTGAGACGCGCGTCACGCGCTTCTCATGTCACATATTAATCTTGCGTACAGCGTTAGATTTGTTGGGATCTTCCTCTCTTATAGACATTTTAGAAGTTCGTTATTATCCGATAATTATCTTCGAAGACTCGGTATCGTGTACGATGCTTTAAAATTACGCTCGTAATCGGACTAGCGCGCCGGAGATATCTCTCGTTGTTCCAATAAGAGAGAGTGCATGTAATCCGTGTGAAATTCGATCGGCAATCAAAGATAAAGAAACAATCGTCCGAGTGTAGTCTTATCGTGATCCGCGTTAATATCAGAGTTGAACGATGGCAATCACTGGCGCAAGCTCGACAAAAAGAACATTGTGTATATTTTCCTGATTTACACGTGCGAGTCATTGTTGAGCAAAAATATTCAGAAAAGCTAATTTTGCTAAAGACTAATCCATCGAAGTCTTGTAATTAAAATATCTTTATGACTGCATAATAAAAAAAAAAAAGGGATAGGTCTCTGATACGCTTCAGAAACAATATCGATCTTCAATGTTATTTCTTTTGTGACAGGTGTAACTTTAAGAATGCCAGCTGGTTAAAATTCTCCACTTTATTGCGTATTTATTAGATCGCGTTCCACAAACAATATTAACATTTAGTTATCGCTTCTACAATGTGATAATTTCTCGACAATTCGAAGATTGAATACTGCATCGGAAAGTTAATGCAAATTACTGAGGTTGATATGAACGCTATCACTTAAATCGTTATGACAAGAACTGCGATACCACGCCATCGAAGAGACAATTAATTTTGCCGTTGAACGAAGTATGTTATATCATTGTTATTAACGATTTTTACGAACATTATCGTAGCGCGATCCTCGCGTATTCCGAAATTCTTCGAGCAAATAAAATTACAACGACGTTCAGATCGCAATCGCCTTTACGCGACATGACGTTTTTTTGTCACGACCAACGCGTGATTATCGTGTTCGATGGATCGGGCATGAGAGGATCAAGAGCGCGCAATGCGACTTGATAATTAATCTTATTTGATAAGATCCGCGCGAGCATTCGGAAAGCGCGAGTAGCGCTAAATATTCAATATATTATCAAGACTGACAAATCCGAGGAGAATATATGAAAACTAGAGATCAGAAGTCGTCAATTAGCATTGCATCACAAACAAGTCGGTTCACTTCATTACGGACGGTAGTTGCGTGATAAGAGCCGCTGTTAAATAAACAAATCTATAAATCGATGTCATTAACATAAACAAATTCCTCCGATATTTTCGCAAATTAAATTCATGTTAATTTTTTGAAGGACTCATGTAATTATGTTAAAACCGGATGTAAGAAGCAACCAACTTATTTCTATGCGGATTAGCTCTTTTGCCGAGAAGTAAACAGCTGAATAAATTTTGGATTATTTACCATCTCGATCGCCCGGGTGCTTGCTAGACCAATTAGCGCGAGTGATTAAAACCGATCAGCTGAGGGACGCTCGCGCCAAACGTATGTATTTTCCCCGACAATTTACCGTAGCAATTATCTAATTAGCTACGCGGTTTCGCGCTAAATAACGTACGCTACATATAACGACTCATTGGGGTTTTCATCCTGTAACCTGTTCAAAATTAAAGCGGTTCATTCGCAAGGCAATCTCGATTCGTTCGCCGCTCATGCGTCCAAAAAGGAGCTAATCGTTAACCACGAATCGTTACATACTTATTCGCGTCGTCAGTTAAATCCGCGCAAATTCACACGCATGTGTTCATCAAGCGACGTTAAGCGTTTCAACGCGATCGGTTCCGATTAGGATAAGTAATTGGCCGATCGTCGTTGTCCTCATCACGATCGTATAGAGCGGCGACGCCGTACAAGAAAAAAACGATTAGATTTATAGATATATAGATCTTTCCTCGCAAAAAATTTAATAATTATATCTTAATATGTATATCAACTACTCTCGACTATATGTAGATCGATAAAATTTAGTTTCCATAAAACTTCTCTCTCCTTCCATTTACTTTACGCTTTAATCTAGCCACAAAAAATAGCGTTGCCTTTACTATACACATACTTTATTATACGAGTCTTATGTTTTTCACGAAGTATCTGGGTCCAGACGTACAATCACCGTCCGAAATCAGAAAACTCCACAGGCTTCCGGTTAACGGACGAGGCAAGAATATTATTTATCTCGAGGCCTTATTATTATTGTTATTCATTATTATTATTTAACTGTCGCGAATCCAGTCAAGTCGACGTCGCTGTGTTAATCGGCGTCTTAATTGCTAATTCATTATCTTATCCTTATTACACAAAAGTCTAACGTTAAGAAAATCGACATCAATTTTTTATATTTGCAATTTTAATAAATTTTCATTTTTTTATCCGTTTAATCTATATTTATTTATTTGCTTACGATGTATATATTAATTTAGTTATCCGTTGATAATTAACACAGTCAGAGGCTAACACTATATACAATCACAACCAATTCAAAAATTATTTCAAAGCCTTACTTTAAAATCGTTTCGTGATAGATCGACCTTATCAGTAACTGCAATAACACATCCTTTCAATATTTCGTTTTATCTCAATTTTTATCGCTGTATATAATATCTATGCGATCCCCCAGTTCTACATAGAGCATGAGCTCGCAAAAGCCGGTTGATTCTATATCTCATATTATAGATTCTCAAGCGACGTCGATTCGAAAGATCCTCGAAAGTGTGTGTGTGTGTGTGTGTGTGTGTGTGTGTGTGTGTGTGTGTGTGTGTGTGTGTGTGTGTGTGATTTATGTATGTATGTGTGTTATACATTTACACACATATAAATATATGTATATGTATTTATATAAACATATACATAAATATATATACATAAATTTACACAAGCATATATATGTACGCGCGATTTTCTTTTTGCAGTTTGGACGCACACTTCGCCGGGATTATTCTAATAAAGACGCAAAAGGGCCTGCACAGTTCTCTCCTCTCTCTCTCTCTCTCTCTCTCTTTTCTTTTCGCAGCTGATTCACGTGTAACGTAAACGCGGCAACACGTTTACCTTAAAGTATGGACGAGGATGCGTGAGCACGCACACACGCATATACACACATATGCACGACGTGCGAACGCGTCCAGCGGCGAGTCGAGTCTCGTGCCTCGTAAAAAATTAAGAAAAAAAAAGAGAAAAAAAAAAGAACGCACACACAAAGACGCATGGATATGCGACGAACGAAATTAGAAAAATGTTCGTCATGGGAAAGGCGGACTGACCGCGATTTCCCTCGATTATTTTGGGTCCCTCGTTTCCCCCCTCCCACTACCCTTTGTCGTTAGGACAACTTGAGATTTCCCCGGGCACGGGCCCGTTACTCGTCTTTGGACCTCGCTCTGGACGTAATTATACATATACATATATATCTTTATTTCTATCGACATGTACGTGAAGTATGTATGTACATATATATCCGTTTTCCGCGATCATTCTGTCGTTTCTAGTCCCTCGGCACCCACCTATTGTCTTTCCCTCTCTTTCTCGCTCGCTCGCATGTAGTAGGTCTTACTAAAGGATTAAAAATCGTAACGGGTAATCTATTAAACACTAAGGACGATAATAGCGTTCTTTAAATACATTTCTCTCCTTTCTGCGGCTGTGTGCTATGTTTTCTTTAATTGTAATTACGTTACAGCGTCCCATTACACATATTAATAGAAAGATAAATTCATTAGTGTCGTATTTCTTGTAGTAAAATAATAAACGGTAATGTAACATGAGCGTATATGTGTCCTCCGCAATACCTTTCGCAAGAGATATATGTATATATATGTATAGCACATAGTTACGTATCAACCCTGGACCTTAAAGCGCTTAGTGAAAAATCAGGGGGGCCTGTCTCGATCGACTAAAGACGAAAGACAATTTCTACGAGAGAACGATGTTATTGATCGACGATCGGGATCTCGAGAGGACGAAGAACTCGGTTTCTGCTTCCGTTCGATTCGTAGGACCCGAGATGAAGGATCAATCGCGCAAACCGCAAACGACAGCACCGAAGCTTGTATTTTAAGAAAAACTGATATATCATTTTGCAAATTAGATCCGGGTCCGCTTTTTACCGCGCGAATAATAATTTTCTTATTAACACAATCTGTTTTTTTTTGCACAAGCTCTTACGTAATTTTCTCTCGCATCGCAAAATTCGATAGGTTCTAGATTCTTTTTACTCGGTCACCCGATAAAATCATCGAATGAAGAAATCAAAGCGGAAGCCTTTCTACCTACGTTCAGCCTTTTGCGTGTCGTCATGTGAACACTCAGAATTTATGTATCGCGTTTTACAACACGTTTTAAAAATACGTGCGACATTCCCGCTTTGATCCTTCCCCTTCGCTGGTGTGTCATCAGTTCATTGGCGTGTCTCGCTACGTAAATGCATCTTTATCGATGTGTGCATGAAGATGCATCTACGTTGCTCGGTTTTCTGAAACGCATCGATGCCTCTTCGCTCTTACGACGGTAATGATAACATTATGCAGCCTGAAGATCGCGGCACGGCCTTTTGGTTATTATGTACTTGAGAAAAATTTTCACCCTACACATTACGCAAAAAAAAACATATATATACATATATATTTAAATACATATACATGTACGATTTATATACATACACATATACATGTACATATGTATATGTATATATACTTCCATGTTTCAATTTTATATCATTTTCAATTTTCATTCGACTTAACGTACGAGTTACTAAAATGCTGCCGACATGGAAGCAAAAAAAAAATCATTCGACTCACATTTCTCGTACTCGTGTTTGCTTCTTCTCTCTCTCACGCTGATATATTAAATTTTGATTTAACGCACAATCTATAAACAAACAAGCTTTCACGTTGATTAACTAAGCAAGCTCGTCGAGATTACTCCCGAGACGCACGCAGAACGCATGTATTATGTAAACCTGTACATTATTATTTTTACTATTTTAGACGTAATTGTATTCGACGACCTATACAAGTTGCAATTAACGTTTATCGCCGAGTAATTAACGTAATCAATGTGTCGTTGATAATGGCAACTAATTCCGAGACTTAACGTAGACACGGTTATAATTATTTCAATAAGTTGGCACCTGTTCCGGCCATCCGCGTGAATTTCTCTTTCGTAATTAGGCGCACGGTTTAAACCTACATAAATACAACCATTAATAACGAAATGCGCTCCGGGACATGCTAGATTCGCTATTCGAAATCTCCAATTCACAAGACGAAGACGTGCGCGTGATAGACAAATAATTTTTTTCGCTCATTCTTTTTTAACGATGCACATGTATAAATCACGTATAAAAAAAACAACGCAACACAATTTGAACAACATATTAATGCTAAAAATGTACGCTGGTTCCGATTTTGTAATTTTCGATTACTATCAGCCTCGCTTGTTACCACCACCACGCTTCTGTAGATATTTTCGGCGGGCTGCCAGTTGCGATTTGTAGTTATAAATCTATCATTAAGTATCCTCCGATGACTACATTTTCTTCTACCTTTTTAGCAATATACACTGACGTTAACTTTTGGCATGGCACCAAAGTAACGGGTGACGGTATAAAAATCAATATTTGTTACGTATAAAACAAATGTTAATTCGAAAGAAAGGAATAACCTACTAAAAAAAAAAAAAAAAAAAAAAAAATGCCTCTATCCGCTGAATTCGTTGTTCGCGTCGCCATTTAAATAAAAGCGGTGGAAAGCGACGAGGAGGAAAGCGAAATGAGCTCGCTGCCTTTTATAGATAACGGAAGGCTTAATTCCGCCGACGGTCGGACTCATCTCAGGCTCATCTCTGGTAGATTAATTTGTCGATCGATGAGCGCCGCGAGTGGCTCGAATGTGACGCGAAGGGGGAGATAGGGAGTACGACGCGCTCGACTTTTACTTAAGAATATCATTAAAGCTCGATTGTAGGAATTCGCCACGATTCGCGAAGCGACGAGTCGGCGTAAAAAATTTTTTTTTTTCAACGCGAGACACGCCGTATCGTTGATGTTAATAACAAGTGTTTTCTCAGTTTTCTGTTAATCGAAATTGCGATGCGGTAACAAGACTCTAAAGAACAGGTCTCGACGAATCATACCGAAATTTAGATTTACATCTCTCATCATCTTTTCAATTACTTTATTACACCTCAAACATGTACAGAGTATCTGACTATATATAACAATAACATTTCTATATATCCATCAATCTCTCTTATCCTACGTTGCACAATACCCTAGCATACAGGATTTCGTCAAGATTTAGAATTGGATCGAATGAAAATCCGCCACGACGCGGCATGTCGAGTGTGATCCAAAATAGCGAATTTCGCGAACGTCCGATCGACGGATAATTTAAGCTCCCCGTTTATGCCGTTTGCGGAAATTCGTCGTTCTATAATCGAACGGGCCACGGAGATACGCGAGAGAGGCGTCTGGGAAGAAGGAGAAGGGACGTGACGGTGGAACAGGCGGTGGTAGTAGAGCGATAGGCGATAGGCCGGCAATAGAGGCACTCCGGCCGCGCCGGCGGCTGGATCTCCTTAGCATTAACACGCGATATACCTGAAAAACCAGTTTGCGGGCTTTTTATTAGGCCTTTACTTTCGCTCGCGAACTGAAAGTAAGAGTGAGCGAGCGAGCGAGGCAAACGAGGCCTGTTAGCGAGCGAGCTAACTAATGGGGTCACCAGTCGATACGGATACGCACGTAAACGGAGACGGAGGAGACACACATACGTACACACACGCACGCACGCACCCGTATACACGCGCACACGCAGAGACGGACACGTACGCGCGCGGATCATACACGGAGAAAGACATAAGGAAAAGAGGAGAAGATAGAGAAGCGTACGTAAAAGTACGCACATATTTTGCACGTGCACATGTACAACTTGCGTGTATACATGTGTCCACTTACGCACACGCGAGACCCCGAGCGCCACGTCCTCCGCTGCCTCCGCGCATGTATAACGCGCGGATACACACGCGGATGCATGCGCGCGCGCGCGCTCGCTACTGAATGTTTACGATGTCTATAATAAAGAAAAATGCGGGCTCAGTCGCCGCGCCACGAAAGAGAGAAAGAGAGACCGGGTCTGTGTTGCGTCGTGCCGATCAGCCGTGATTCGTGATATTACCCTCATTGTTCGACGCGAGTCGCGTTCCGTTCAACGTACACGGAGAGGAGAAGTAGTTTTGCATTCCCTTGTTCTCTCACTTCTATCTCATCCTCTTTTTCTTTCGCTCGGTCTCTGTCTCGTGTCCCTATCTCCAATCGCCATCCTTTTCTTTCTTTTCTTCGAACGTGTGCGCGCGCCGCGAGTTTCAGGCTGCAGAAATGTGCCACCTTCCAAAACGAACGTTCAGAGGATCCGTGATTAATTTCTCCGCGCGCGGGATGTCGCGCCGACAACCGTAGTTTCTTTTAACGATAGATAATGCCGTGAGTAAATAAAGAGGAAAAAAAATAACGTGATAGATGCGGTGGTTTTCCGATGGGAGCGGACCCCAAAGTCTTCGCTCGGCAAGCGCGCGGGCGCGCACGCGCGGGAATGTGACGCGGATTTCGGGCGAGTTACGGCGCGATATGCGATTGTCGAGACAATGGCACTGGATGACAGCGTTATACTAGAATTAGAAACGTATCGACGTGTTCTGACACAATACAACATATTACGACAAACATTACGAAAAACGGTTTTCAAATACTCCTCGCTCATCCTCGACATATCTCGCCGTGACTCGAATTATGCTGCACGGTTTTCCTTCTCGTCACGCGGGGTTCATATATATCCCGCTCTCGTAGGGAGAGAGAGGTCTAATCATCCCCCATTAAAATGCGATTGCAGCCACAATTTCCTTTTTAGCGCCGTGTGCCGCTTCGGCCACTCATGTAGTATTTATCGCCCAAGAAAAGCACGGTCGGTCGGACACGTCCGGTGTACGTGGATATGTGAATACACGCGTCTGTGTGTATGTGTGTGTATATATATTTGTATATTTGTATCGTATTTACGCTCGCTCGCAGAAATGAAAGAAAGAAACGCGGCTCCGAAGCGTTTCCCTCTCGATTCGCGCGCACTGCCCGTGCTTGTTCCCTTTCCGGCGTGCCGGCCGTGCCACCCCGCTAACATCATCTTCCCGAGTTAAATCTTATCACGTTATACACAGTATCTAAATGAAATGTGTTCACAGCCACACATTAATTATTTATACATAAATTTATACATATATCTGTATATATTTAAATATATTTATATTTATATATATATATATGTATATATCTTTTCGTATCCCTCAACGTGTTTCCTCCCTCATCAAAAATACCCCTTGCCATTCCTTCCTTCGCTTTCTGTCTCTTGCCTCCTGCTGTCCGGCACGCGATCGACTCCGCGAGAGAAACGGAAAGCAAACGAAAGATCGAAACAGGGGGGATTGCGTCTCGCACGAGCTGTCCGTTCATTCGACCACTCTCTCCTGTCTTCCCTGTTTGTACGAAGTTCCGCCGTGGTATATTCCGCCTCGCGTCCACCTTCGACTCTTTCTTCTTCGTTTCCGCTCCCTTCCTGACATGGCCTCGTCCAGAATTCGCTGTACGCAACGTCGAGGTCCGTTCCATCGACAAACGCTCGTTCCGGGACGATGCCGACATCTGTTCTCCAAAAATTCGTGTTTAGTCGATAAAAGCGGCGCTTGTTCCATTAATCTAAGACCGTCTTGCTCTTTTACTTTTACGATTTTATGTCCGTCCTTTTGTTATAACTCATTCGGAGGAACCGTCTTTTCCATCTTCCTAGTCTTCTCCGATCTCTTTTTTTTATTTTTATTTTTAGGCACAACACATTGTTTCTGGAGTAGTGGTTCGGTCCTAACTTCGCTGCAGCGACTGCCACCGAGTTTATGTTTACGAATGCCTAGAAAGAGCAGCACTCGCGATGGCGGAGACTTGCGATGAGAATACTCCGCGCCCCGTACTTGCCTACCGCTTCTCACATCGTCGACGATATCATACGTTCGTCGTCCGAACACGCCGCCTTTTCGATCCACGATTTTGTTGTTGCCGCGTTTGCCGACTATCATCCTCGATGCCGAAGAGATGACGTCTTTCGTATACCGCTTCTGTATCCAAGCATCCCGCATCACCCCGACGAACGTCAACTGAGGAGTTTAGATTCTTTGACGTTGGACACGGAACGATCGATGTTCGCCTCCGCGTTCTTTGGCACCTCGCAAGGACCACAAGCGCAGCAAAAGTCCCCGGGATCTTCCAGAGGGCAATAGAGGCCGTAAGAGCAGAGGTAACAGAATCCGCACTCGTATCTCTGATTGTACCAATGATTGTAAGAATCGACGTGATTGAGTCGGTTAAAGCAGCAACAATCAACGATCGTGGTGGCGGTAGTGATGGAATCGGTGGTAGCGGTGGCGACGTCTACGGATACGACGTTATCGCCGATATCGTCGCATCACGAGGAACACGCCATCCAGTTGCAGGTGCACGTGTAGCACGCCGTCGTGGGTATCACCGGCGCGTAGTAATAGCCATTGGCGTAGACGTAGGTGGCAGGCGGACCTTGCGGTGCCTGCTGATGACTCGTCAGCCGCTGCTGCTGCTCCTGGCAGAGCACTTGGTAGGCAAGGTTCTGGATCAGGGCGAGTGTCTGCCGTCGTTCGTGGCCCATCAGGCAAACGGTAGACTCTTCAACGACGCTGTGCAGCAGCATCAGGTACTGATACTTGAGGGCCTCCTCCTCGGGCCCGACGAAATGGTTCCACAGGTAGTTCTCAAGTTTGGAGCGCTGCTGTCCTATGTCCGGGAAATCGATGAAGAATCTCGAACACATGTATCGTTCGAGAGTCTTGATGTAATCTGGTTGAGACGGTTTGTACATTTTCACCAATAGGTTGCAGTATTTGAGCAGACCGCCGCCGCGTATCTCCTCGGGATGCCTCGTCGAGATGAGCTTCTTGTGCAGATGGTAGAGCGCCTCCTGGAAATCACCGTAGACGGACTCGCCCACCACGGTCGGGTAGAAGTTCTCAGCGATCGGCAGCTTGCTGCACTCGTAGAACAGCAGCAGGGAATCGAGAACGATTTGGAAGGAGTCGACGGAGAACTCGAATTGCCGTCTCATCGAATCAACGAATTTGAGCTCGACATTTCGATGGCCCCGGGAGTTGCCGAGGGAGATCAGGGACCATCGGTCGCCGTCGTTGTTCACCTTCACCATTTTGCTCACGTAGGCCTCCTTCAGACTGCAGGTAGTGATGCGTTTGCGGCTCACACCTTCCGGCAGCAAGTCGAACAGGGACCCGAGCACCGCGGCCTTGACCTTGTCGTAGTTACGGCCGCTGGACAGTTCGACCGCGAAGATAAGGTCCAGGTCGTTGTAGGGCTGGGACTCGGTGGCCAGCACGTGGGAGGCGGCGCCGCCGTTCAGCCGAATGTCACGTACCCTCATGCCGGCGCCCCCGTTGCTCGGATCGGTCTCTAGCTTGCTGCGCACCACCGTCACGAGATCCCTCAGTCGGACCTCCAAGGTGGGGAAGTTCCCTCGGCCGTGAATGCTGACGACTTCGTTCATCACATCGT
Source organism: Temnothorax americanus (assembly GCF_048541705.1). Taxonomy (NCBI): domain Eukaryota; kingdom Metazoa; phylum Arthropoda; class Insecta; order Hymenoptera; family Formicidae; genus Temnothorax; species Temnothorax americanus. The sequence continues at coordinate 2,594,419 of NW_027509442.1, read as the reverse complement.
TGAGGCGGCGGACCTGCTCGAAACTCAGCACCGCCAACCTCTGCTGAGGATCCGGGCAATCGGTGGCGTTGCTGTTGTTGTTGTTGTTGTTGTTATTGGTATTATTGTTGTGGGTATTGTTATTATTGTTCGTGTTGTTATTGTTGGTCTCGTTGCTAACATCTCCATTGCTGATGCCGTTGGTTTTGCTGCCGTTTACCTGGCAGAGCGACTCCATCATAGCGACCCGACGCTGGCGTTCCTCGTCGATCTCCAGAGAGCCACACTGCAACAATCAATAAAAGACCAGACTTTTACGTGATTCTCTCTTGCAAGCGATATTTAATTATAAAAGCGAACATTATAAACGTTCACATTTTCTTTGTTTAATTTTATAAATTTTTCAACAAGAAAATGTAACCCCAAGATTTTTTATTTTTATTTTTTTGTGAAGGATTTTGTATCATTTATATGAGTTATTTATAAAGAGTAAAGAATATAAAAAATATTTATTTTTCTGTACGACTTCAATATAAATATCTTTAAAAACAATCTTTCCTGAGATTCTGATCTCTCTTCGGTAAACAGATTGTTGTTTCTGTAAAATTATGATATTATTCTTTAAATTATTATCATATTATTCGCATCGCAATCTTTTTAATGGCAGTAATAAATCTTGAACACGCATGCATTTTTCTAAACTGTTGTATGCATCTGTGCATTACATAAAAACAATGTGCGTATATGCATATGCAGATATGCAAATTTACGTTATTGCGGAAAATTGTAACTTTTTGATAAATGTGAACCGCGATAATAAAGGTCTTCGTATGCTAATGCTTTCAAAACTCGCGTGATGTTATACAATGTCACACTTTGACCCACGTGCGGAATTAAAGGTCAGATTAAAGGTGAAAAAAAGGTGTTCGTTTTTAGTGCCGTTTATCGTGCATCGCGCGAATTTCCCCGACGAGTGCATCGCCGAGCGCGCGCGCGCGCCCTTCGGCGAGTATCTATGTCATGGTGGCTCAAAGTGTACGGGTGTACGGGTGCGCGACAGAGAAATGCCACGAGGTTACGTCCGGGTACGCGCGACGTACGCGAGCCAGTCAGCATTGGCTTTCGTGCGCGGGTGCCGTTCAGAAAAGCGCAACAAGTCGAAGCGCCGGTACTCCCGGCCCTCCCGGCGTAACGCGAATATCCTCTTAACTTGGAACTTGAATCGCGCGATGCTCATTCATGCGTCTTTTTAAATTATATCGAAAGTACACACGTGTGTTGGAATCTAGCGAAATATAGCTCGGGACATTGAATCCTTTGGCACGGGATCGGAGCCCCGATATTTCCCATCTCGGTAAAAATACTGATAAAAAATAGTATCCGCTGTTACGAGGAGTGACGTCATTCGTAACGAATTCTAGTTCGTAATTGGCATTCCAGTTCCCGATTGCCGCGCAAGAGCTTTTATGCGGCGCCGATCTGTCGCCAGAAATCAGCCTATCGGTTATTATCTGCAGACTTCTATGTGTGCTGTACGTGTTTTTAGATAATAGGTGTACTTCTTTGAAAGCAATTATGTCACGAACCAGATTTGTAGCAAGACGTCATGAGAGATACGACCGGGAGTTACGCAGTCTTTAATCTCGAGCAGCTTTTAGAAACGCGACGTGAAGTCTACGCTAAATGATCGCGCAGATAAATATCCAATGTCAACAGGTTGCGAAAAAAAAAGATGACCATCGGTCAAAACTTTATTAGAAGTATCGCAGCTGATCGAGGATCGCGGATGAAAGGAGTCGACGGAGACGAGAGGAGGCGCCGCGAGAGTTCTAGAACGTCCCGTGTATACCGCCGAGAAAGCTGGCGTCGAAACTTAGCGAAGGTCGCGCGTCTCGGGACGACCCGAGAAGTCCAAACTGAACTTCGGACTTGCATTAAACTGCTGAAATTAGTTCTGATTGAGTGTCACAGACGAGAATTGATTAGATAAAGTAACGGCGATAAAATGCATTTCCGGCATGTCTCTCTTTCGCATCATTTGCCGGAGGATTATTCAGCAACTGTCAATGAACACGCGTCATGTTTACGGATATATATTAAAAAAAAGTCGATTTATCGCTCCAGGCTCTCCGCATCCCCCCTTTATTCGGCCCCCATGACTGACACCGCTTCGAAACAACAAAGCAGCGAGCTGTCACTTCTCTGTCAGATACTACGCACAATCAAGATCATGGATATGCCTTTGACGCACACAAAGTTAACCGCTATTACCACTTATTGACACGGGAGTGCTGTAATGCGGAAGAACGTGACCTTTTCGAACACATCTGTTTGACACTTTCGTATATTATTGACAGAGCGTGCACCGAGGATCAGCGATCAGCCCGCATTTTTCAAAACCGTCATTCGCGCGCCTCGAGCTACAATCTCGCGCTGCTCAAATCTTGGGCCTCGATCCGTCGATCGAATTTCAGATTAATAGGATCGGGCTTTCCGCTCGTCAGTTTGCAATGCCGTTGTTTCGTGTATTATATTACTTTCAAAACACCGAGTTCATTACGCTGATGGGTTAGCAGTCCTAAGTATGTAGTCCATTCGCACGTAAGACAACAACTTCAGCGAAACGACTTCGCACGCTTGTCAGACGTGCCGTCATAAACAAAAAGGTTAATTACTCACGGTAAACCGCCGTATTTCCCGAACGCTATATTATTTGCTTATTCTCGTACGATCCGCGAAAAGAAAACGAGCCAGCGAATCTTCAACCGGCACGCACCTCCTTTTGAAACTCCGACACGACAACAACAGAGAGAAAGCACTCGTAGCGATTTGGAACGCACGCCGGATACGCTATCACCGCAGTCGTAATGCCTCCGCGGTATTGTTCCCTTAACGTTGGCACACGATAGCGTAAAGAGAGGCAGCTTCGTAAAAGAAGTCCTCTCTCGTAGACGAGAATTGTGCAGATAAATCACTTTTCCGGAGCTTGCTTCACCTCCGAGAACCGTGTACATCGACCACTCTTGAAGCGGGGTTCAACGAGCGACGCGCGTTCCTCAGATCGACGCTCTTCAGCGGGCTGCGTGAAACGCAAGAATGACGAAGAAGCTGGTATCCACCGATCTACAGGTGCGTGCGACGCGAACAAACGCGTTTCCCAGAAAGCGTAGTAACGCCCCGAGAGGGACGTCATATGAGACGTAACAAAGGACACAAGGTATAACTATACCTACAGAAAAATACACGTCGGACGTATCGCAACGTTGGGCTGGTTGCGTCGTTCGAAGAGACCCGCAGCTGATGACGGACACCAGCGAACTGAGGCCCGCGCGAGTGAAAGGCGGAGACGGGAGAAGCGGCTGGACTGGTGGTGGCAGCAGCGGCAGCAACGGCAGCGGCAGCAACAGCAACCGCAACCGCAGCGGCAGCGGCAGCTACGGCAACAGCAATACCAGCGGCACTCGGGGGGTGTAGGAGGGCAAAGCCAGTACGAAGCCCTCTACTACCGCTACTACTGCCGTCACCACCGCGCTACCACCACTATCATCGCCCGCTACCATTAGCAGACGTAATCCTGGACCGTAGACGTAGATCGTGTGCGCGCATCCTCGATCGTTTCGTCTTTGTCTCTCTTATTTCACTCCGCTCCGCCTACCGCACGCGCGCGCGCGGGGGTAGTGAATGCTCGCCGGTGCTCTCTATGACGTCACGTGGAAGAACGCGGGGGTGGCTCTGAATGAAGTTCGTAGATTCGCGCAAGGATAGATTCGATCCAGCTTTCTCTCTCTTGAACAAGGAGCGTATAGGTATCGGGGGTGTCGATAATTAGGGGTTTAATTCGCTGGGCAATTGTGGAAAACCGGGGATCAGTCGAGTTCGGTGATCTGAGCCTAATGCAGTGAAACGAAACGAAATCTCGCTTTTTCTTTCGTTCGACTAACGAATATCTATCTTTGCGGTTTGATTTGAATCGATTTCATTTCGCAAAAACGCGTAAATTCTCGTTAGACCCCGTTGGGGGTTGTAAAAAAAGCAACTCTACCCTTTTCGCAGTAAACATAGATTGGAATACCGCGCGCGAGATATATATTTCATGTAGAATTGAGTCGCTTGCTCCTTTTTCACACGAAATATGTGGCGGAATGCGAAGCAATATGTAATATTAACTTATAACTTATTTCGAACTCAAACGCGCCATTTGTCTAAATTAAAAGGTAAACCCATCTTTCTGCGAAATATCGGAGAAACATTTTTCTCATAGTGAATTGCAAACTTTGTCACAGCGAGTCTCGCGCGCTGAATGAAAAAATTATTCGAAAATGAGAGGGAATCGTCTCCTTCTAACGCTTCTCGTTATTAGATAGACGTTATTAGATTCGTGAAGTGATTTTTCGCGAGAAAATTAAATCCCGTGTAACATCGGATACCGGTGCGAAACGAAATAAGATACGCAATTGTTCATTCCGGCAGCAAATGAAAGTACATCAGAGGATTGAATTGCTCCGCGGCTCGGAAAGAATCTGGCGAGGCAGGGCTCGTTCTCGGTCGCCAAGTGCCGCAAAGAGGAACGGGACGTCCGGAACACCCGGTGTTACCTCGGGAACGGCGCGGCGTACCGAATGCGGGGAGCCAGAGACACGCGTCACAGACAGATATAGGTATATAAACCTGTATATATTTCTGGACGCCCACGCGCCTCGCGTCGGGGAGATGGCCTGGACCAACAAGGCGGCGACTCGCCAAGTACTATCGATTTTACCCCGACAACCGCAGTCGTCAACCTACGTCAAAACCGGTCGGGGCCGTCGGGGGTGTCGCGTTTACGTTACGCGCTCGCGCTATTTCGCACCGCGTAACGAGAGTATCCCCCCCGCCGCCCCTTCCGCATTTCCCCGGTCCTCCTCGGCTGATTTGATCGCGAGGGAGAGAAATATTCACCGAGTGTTATTTATCGCTGAGTTCCAGGTGCCGCGCAGACGCGATGACATTACGAACGTCGCGCAGCGAACTTTTTCCCCTCCCTTCCCTTTTCCTTTTCATTTTTCCCCGATATCACAGATTGCGAAATAACACCCGCCTCGCCGAGATTTGCGGCGCATCGACACGGAATTCACGCCTTTTTATTTACCTTTCGGCTGCGAGAGGCGAAGAGCCGATTATCTGCGACAAAGCTATAGCGCTCTTTTCTTTTAACGTAAGAGAAACGCACGTATACAATACTTTTGTTACCACCGCGTAAGCTGAGCATGCTTTGATCGTGAAATTCTCAACGTTCGCCGGCCGTATATCGCGCATCTTTTGAGAACAGTTGTATCTTTTCGCGGAATGTGTTTCTCTCCGTATATGTTAAGTCGTTTATTTTTAATGTTCATCGTAAATAAAGCAATAAATACATTTTCAGCTAAAGGATTAAATTGGAATAATTAAGTATTAAGTATACGTATCAACAGCTGTGAAATTACTCGATCGTTCGTTAAAAATATTTCGCTCGATTGGTCCGCACAGGATCGCGCGGCGCGCCGGATATTCATTACGTTACATCCCGCATTTTAATCTCCCTATTGAAATGCGCATTACCAGAGGCGGAAAAACTGGCGACGACGCAGTGAAATGACATTTCGCAGCGCGCCGCGGAACAACCTGCGGAACAAACTTCAAATTCACGTTTAATCACGTTACAAAGGTCAACCGTTGACAAATTATCCCCGTGAGGAGATTGGAAAGTGACGGATGCGAAGATTACTGCAGCCAATCAGACGCGCATCGACGCGCGATGGCGGCTCACGGGGGATCCAAATAGTCTCGCTCGCAAATTGCATCCGCGCTGCAAAACGCCGCGCGGCATTCCTCGGTCGCGACGTGCCGCGCGCTGGCGAGTCAACTCTCCATGCAGCCGGGAGAGAGAGGACTTCGGACCTCGCGAAAGGCGAGTAATCGTGACGCGACGTGAAAACGCGGAAAGAGACGCGCGCGCATCCGGAAACGCGTGCCTGCAAACGACGACACTTCCGTAACTCCGTCCCCGCTGAAATACCGGCGTTGTTGCGCGGGGTCAACGAATTAGCGCGGCGAGAGATATCTCCCATGCGATCGCACCATTACAAGCCGTAATGCGGGATTACAGATCTCCTCCGCGCGCCCCTGGAATCTGTCTCTTGTGCCGGTTTGGGACGTTAAACGGCGCGATGCAACTCGAAATGCTAATATATACACGAAGAAAATATTGTAAAAATTACATAAAAAGTATATTTTCTTTTACAATTTTTTTTGCTTGTTAAAACTGGGATATAAAGACATTATGTTTATTATTATATATGAATTACTATATATCTATATAATTTATTATCTTTCGCTAATATATATATATATATATATATATAAATATATAAATTAACAATGCGTATTGTAGAAAATATGCATTGTTAATGAAAAATATGTAAGTTTTTTAATCTATGGACATTGTAAAAACTTCATAATAATTTCGCTTATATCAACGTTTTGATGTTGGCATCTAAAATAAGTATGTTAATATTGTAATTTTCACTGCATATAATAAAGTCCGCTTTATATGACTTATTAATATACGAGTAATTACAATCATCCCTTTGTAAAAAATACAAAATAACATTTATAAATATCATACTTTTCGTCATATATCTCAGGATAGAAACTTTATTTAAATTTTTATTACATTTTCTTCGTCCGTCTTCCTATATTAACCACATAAAACGTTCATTTAGATGATTTACACAAAGAGTGTAGAGTTTAAAAAAGTAACGCGAAAAAATGTCTATTGAGCGTATACGTGATGGAGTTTTAAATATAAAGTCGTAGCTTCGAGGTACGTATAATCTTCGATGTGTAATCGAATGAAATCGAGAAGAGAGCGACAAAATAGCGGAGCTATTTATATCGAAAGAGCACAAAGCAGATAAAAGCTGTCATACGATAAATTGAAAGTTGTTATAAATATCCGTTATGATCTCCGATATTAAAGCGGGTATTTTCATTGCATATATTTAAATGAGACTGCTCGATCTGCATTTTATATCGACAATCAATGCGATCTTTATTAACTTAAATATTTATCGATTGCTCTCTACGGGAATACGAGTTCTGATTACGTAACATAAACGATTGTAATATTTAATATCCACATCGATCGAGTAACCCCTTTTCCAAAGGCGGCTGCTTTAATTCAGTTCTCCTGAACAATTCAGTTTTCCTGAAACGTTGCGTGCGCACCCGGCTACGCATTCCACTCCCGTAATTATCTCGCAGCAGGCTAAACGAGTTCGGGTAGGAGCAGGTTTAATTGATAATACATTTTCGTTCAACGTAACGTAACGATCACGGCATAGTGATGGGGCCATCGATCGATAACGCTGCTTAGACAATAACATCGTAACTCGTAAATCTTAAAACAATAAAATCGTAAAGCCGCGTTTAACGAGACGAATTAGGCGAGTCATGATCGAGTAGTTACGAGTGCTGACATTAAAAACGCTAACAGACTATACTTGTCAAAAATGAAATAGCAGATATGTATGTGTTCGGAGAAACAGGTGTACTTCAAAAAAATATACAGGACGTCTCAAACTCATTTTATATATTAGTTTCCGTCTATTCGATACTTTTTGATCAATTTTATGTTTTTTTCCACACCGAAAATTTGGTTAAACGCTTTTTTATATTCCTTTTTAACTTTCAGTAATTTCAATTTTATTTTTGTCGAATAAATATCGCGATTCCATCAATCGGAATAATTTTCAATAAAAAGAATGTAGTGAATCTGGAAGATGCAAAGTATCATCGTTACATTATTATCATTGTACGTTCTAGACTAAAATTATCCGCAAAATAACTGGTATATAGTCATAACGTATATAACATTGAAATAATTTGATCCCCTTGTTCGCACAGGTATGAATTTTAAAGTGAAACATCCTGTATAGCATTGCGAATGCTCACAATAAACGTGCAATACTGATTCACGTTCCTCTAGAATATTATATATTCACAGCTTTTAATTCACGTTAGAGAGATATTTTACTGTAGTAATCGTGATTCCGTTGCGCGCGCGGTAAATTCATAAAGCCATAAAATCGGGGATTGAAACGCATTATTTCCAGCGAGTTGTTCGTATACGTGTATTATGATCGCGATCGCAATTACGAGTATTACGTGGCGTGTCTGACTCGTCGTGTCGTCGCCACAAAATAACCAATCCTCTCTCTCCTCCCCTGCAATATTCTCTCGCACGCTCCATCGTAATAGCCGGCACCCACGTTGAATACCACAGCTGTGCGCAGATTAAAATTCTATTAAAATGTACCATCCACTTTGAATAGAATGAGATTAAACAAATTGCGTGTATTATCCACTTGTCATTCTGAAGATTAATTCCTTAAAATTTGCAACATTCTCGATCTTTTTATAATTGCAGCGTCGGTATGTCATTTTTATTAAAAATAAATTAACTGTCATATACGCGTACGCATATGTGCATACGTGCATATATCTTCCAAAAATTCTTCAGGTGTATGCGCGCGTGTAATATAATATTTATATAATATTATATACATATATATATATATATATATATATTTTTACTCTCTCTATTACGTTTTTTTTATCTTATACATTTTTTATATATAAGAACATATACATATATGCATATTCTTTACTTCCATCTTACATATTCACATACACGCACAAACTTTCCTTCTGTCTTTATCTCTCTATTATGTCGTGACTCAATCTCTATCCGGCGATATGTATCAACGCGCAGGCAATGAGTAAGTACGTACATCGTCTTACATCGCCGCAATATGTGCGAGCGACGCGATATGCGCAACGGCGACAACGGCGTTACATATACTTGTTGACAAGGGCGCGATGGCAGTTAGGGAGAGAGAGATACGGTTGTCCGAGAGAGGCTCGACATATATCTCCGCCTCGGAGAGACGTCAGAGCGAGCATCGTTTCCGCGTGATTCAGATTCTGGCAGGCCGTGCCAGGCACTCGTGCGCACACCAGCAATGCACTATGCCACGAAGGTTTCCCGGTGTAATAATTCGAGACATTACCGCGCGTGACTCGGGCGAGCGGGCAAACTCGCCGTCCGGGTCCGAATCTCTCCGCGCGTCGTTGCGCCATTGAGCGAGCGCTGCGCGTTATCGATCGCGACTCCTATAATGGAGTTCAATTATGGTGAAAAGGACACGAGCCCGATATGAGAGATACGTTTATGATAGACCGAGGTTATCGACTGCGAAGTTCAATCGACGCTCGTATATATTACGTTAGCATTATCTAATATCTGCACACTAGGCCACCCGCGCGTACGAGCCAATTCCGCCAAACAATATCGCATTACTTATAGATTATGGATAGCATATGGGGGATATACGCGTTCGGAGAAATCACGCGTTTTCTCTGACCCAGGGTGCTTTGCGGGTCAGTCAATCACAACGCTCCCGCACCTTCGAAATCATTGATCGAATAAACATCGTTAACGGACCCGCCGAGTTTTTTTCTCGCAATTTCGACCCCTAACCTTTGGCCTTCCTTGCTATTTTCGCGCAGGAAAGTGGAGTGGCGTTCGACCAGCCGAGAGAATAAATACTCAGGGTGGATCAACGATCGTGAAAGACGCGGCGAGGAGCCAATGATTCGCCGGACGACTTCATCGGTGCGAGGTATGCTTATAGCATACGCCGCTATCGAATCGCTACCGGCGGATCTATAGACGCGCGGCGAGGAGTTGATAAATAATTAATCGCGCATCGACATGTTAAAGAATTTAAGTGGCGTATCTGTCGCGGATGTGCGCGCTACGCTGTCAATCCGTTTTCGCGCGAAACGTCATTCGCTGGCCTACATCGCTTCCCGGGGACCTGAACGCCGCGCGCGGCTTGGGAAAAATTGCCCCTACCGAGCCATCATCCGACACACGTGCCCGGGGCACACACACACACACACATACACACACACACACACGAGGCCTCTCTTTTACATACGTGCAGGCGGTAAATCCCGCGCGTCCACGACAGGTGAGAGACGATTTAATGTCGAGTGCGCATCGCACTCGATGCCTCGCGACGTGCTCACCCGCGATCGATCTGCATCCGTGCGTACCTATATCCTATGTCGATAGGGAAAGAAGTTGAATTTCAGTCGAGAGAAAATGGGAGAAAACAAACCGGTTAAAACGAACTCTGATCCTCGACGCGGAAGAGACGGCGAGACACGATTTTGTCGAGTGGATTATAAATATTTGATCGAAGTCGGAATTTTTATTTAGCAAAGAGATCTAATTATATCCAAACACGTATTATTGGATTACAGGATTTATTTCGCGTCGGTGAGAAGGAAAGAAATATCGACTCGCACACATAGGTTTAGAATCATGTAAAAAAAAAAAACAGCTTCTTTCTCTCTTTAAAGGCCTACAATTATAGGTCTACGATACGTGGAGTAAGAGTAGGCAGGATTAAGCTTTACAGCCTGTTGGGTCTTGATTGGCCAAGCGTAAGTGTAAGAGTAAGAGTAGGAGTAAGAAATAAAATTAATTTATTTCGCTTACGCCCTTACGACAGCTCTCTTAAACCGAAAATAACCCTCTTATGCCTATACTCTTACTCCCTTACTCCGCGCTTACTCCGTGTATTGTATTCGACGCTTAATAGATCGAATTTATCAGGGTACATGTGACGGTAGACTGTATAACTATGAAAAAGAAGAAAAATACTAGGGAAGACTGAAGAGCAACGTGCCACAAGATGCCATGCATATCGGAAGATAGATTTACTAAGTATGGTGTAACTCGCACAAAATTAGATTTAAAAAGAAACTGGATTACACACACGCGCAATAAAAATTAACAAGCACGCAAACAGCGGGAGAGGGTGGAGAGGAAGATACGAGCAGACTCGTGCAGTAACTATATATCTCACGGAAGATTGTGAGATATAGTTACTGCGACTGTAGAATCTACGACGGCACACGAGCTAAATGATGTGCTATAGCGTACAGTTACTACAAACGTTGCGCGATTTATGTATCACTAACGACGGCGTAGTTCACGGAAACTTTCCCATTTGTAACGTCAAGCCGGTCGCTGCGCCACGATACTGTGTGGGATAAAAAGTAAACGTACCTAGCAATGAAATATAGCTGCTCGAGGGAAACGTCAGAAGTCAAAGTTAGAGGAACCGGCGATAAATACAAGCCCCTCCTTTTCTCGGTTTATGTCGTTCTTCCGTCTACTTTGTTTACCTTCGTCTTAATGGAGACACAATATGTTGAAGCAGGATTCGCGGCGGGATTCACGTCGGACACGCGAAGCGCAGTTACCATCGTGTTTAACGCGATTGCATGTAGGCGACGTATGACTGCACGTTGCCAGACGCGCGCGATTCGCGTGTCTCGAGCCGCCCAATCCAGATAACACTCTACCGAGTGTGGGTGCACTTTCGCGTGCAACGAAATAGCGTGCTACCAGTTGCGCGCATATCCGTTTTTCCCGAATTTGTCGGGCGAGCGTTCTGCAGCCTGACCAAACAAACGAGTGTGAATGAACGAATCTGTTTCAATGAGCGCTCCGGATGGTACCGCGAGCACGAACAAGTTAACAACGTTCCATCTCCTGTCGGTGCATCAAAGGAAAAGAGACACGCTCGTTCGAGCTCATCGTTTCGAAATTCTTTTTCCTACAACGCGTATTTTAAAATCCTCCAAAAACCCTTAAGAGCTAAAAATAAATCCCTTAAATTTTCTCCCAATAATTAAAAGCTAATTTCAAGTTGAGATTAGAGGTAAAGGAAGGCTACAGACACTTTGGCTACTTCCGCGTTGTTCAGATATATTCGATTTTATAAAAATAAGTGACATAAAAAGACGTAATTAAATATATCATAATATGTACCACAACACGTACTTATACAAACAAAAAAGCAAACAGTTGGGGGCCAAATTATTCCAAGTCAGACCGAACGAGCCTGCAATGTAATCTACTGTGTATATAGCGGATAAATAAGATTTTAATATATTATAGATACATATAACAAGAAGGAGTAAATATTTATAATAAATATAATAAAAAATTAATTTATATTATTATAATATCTTAAATCAATACAATTCTCAACAATATTACAGATCTTTGCTTTTTCTTCCCAAAAAATTCCTTAAAATTTCTCCTAAACTTTTTATTCCCTTTAAAAATCCTCCGTAAAAATAAAAAAACTACAAATTTGAGAAAAAAATTTAATAACAATGATATCTTGTCTCTTCGTGATCATTCATCCCTAGCTCGGTCCGAATTTATTCACGATCGTGGATTTTTTACACAATTTCTTCTCTTTTATTATTATTTTTGCATGTGAAAGCGCGATCGCGGATCGTATGAATCGAATCTCGAGTTCGGGATGTTCAAACGTTTTATCGTTTTGCAGTCAATAACGAATCTATTACTAACGCAATTGATTTGTTAATTGGAAATAGAATTCGATCCAGAAATTCTACACTGTACAGAGTGTACATCAGAGCGTACCACCTAGGGTTTATTGTATTTTTCCTTCGATAAACTTTTCATATTTTACAATGATTTTCAGTACAGCCTGAGCCATACATAATTAAGATTTATTCTCAAAAGGTATCACCAAAGTTTGGTAATACCTTTCGAGAATAGAGATCTTAACTTTTTAGTCATAATTCGCCAAAGAACCTATATAATTAAGAAAAAATATATGTTCGAGGCCCTCTTCACGTCATCGACGAGTTTTTCGTAGAAAATCGCTAACTGTCGCGTGACGTCAAACGACGTTGATCAGTGCTAATAATCGACCTTGGACGGCAGAACCCCGATCTATTATCGTTCGAGTCATCTGCCGGCCAGCTCGATATACCGAAAGAGAGCAAATAACGATGCGGAAATACTATCGAGGGTGAACGCCGGTTTCAGCGTGACGCCGGTAGCCTGAATCAACTGAAGGACGTGCAGGTAACAGCCGACAAAAAAAGGAAGGACGTCTCGACAGTTGTGCCGACAGCTGTGTTGGCTTGACCTGTCGCGTCGAAAGTATGAGTCGACCTACACAAGTACCCAATAATTCGCCCACTTTCTCTTGACTGAATGACCACTTGTCACGCACTTAGACAATTTGAAACCGTTCGTAGGAAAGATGTAATTGAATATTCTATCTTTCTTGCATCTTAGACATGTTTAACGTCAAACATACTAGCCGCGAGAAAAACTGGACGAACCGTGAACGGTTTAAAAGCTTAGATTCACGTACAAATATAAGAATATGTATAGTTGAATTTCAAGTTCGTAAAATTTTTTTGATTTTTTTGTTTTTGAGACCGTTGGAAATATTAAAATTGTCAGAAAGTTCGTTTTATTTTGTGCACTGAAATGATTAATTCAAAATGAGACTAAATCAATTGATAAAGGAAGAGTAAAAATGTAACGCTTACGGTGTCGCTATACGGTGAATTGATAGCTAAACTTTTAACTTATTATGCATTATCGAGCGTAATTCTATATATAAGAAAAATGTATTTTTTTAAATAACTAAATAGAACTTCTCTGTATCGATATTATATGAGGTACTTAGTTACATCAAATAAAAATAAATCACACATTTCATAAATTCACAAGGAAACATTTCTGTTCGCTGAATTTCTCTCCTCTTAATCCCAAATTAAAACGCGATATTCGTTATTCATAATATTAATTTGCAAAGAGCTTTAAATCTACAATTTTCGATATCTTTGTAGTTAAATTTAAATTTTAAAACTCTCAGTAAATAAAAATCAAATCTATATGTAGAATCCGATTAACGATTACATTGAAGTGTGCGCCTCTAATTAACGCATCAGAAAAAAACTTTATTGTTCACGCTAGTAAAAGCCTTGCCGCGTTCACGCTGATAAAGACTTCGTCGCTCGCCGTTTAGTATGCCGACGGGGCGACGTTTCGAATCGCGCTCGGGGCACCCCGCGACTTCCGCTTACGCGTCGGTGAGAGGTGGCCGAGGAGAATGAAAATCGAAATGAATATTCGGCCTTCGTTCGAACGGGACGCGCGGTACGGTCGTAGGATCGTCGTCGTCGTCGTCGTCGTAACTGGAAAACGGGGTCACCGTGTATACGCGAGTAGGGACGACGTCGTAGAAGAGCCGAGGATGTCCCAGTTTCGTGCCGCGAGGGTCGTTGCACCCGACCACCGTCAGCCGGTGCTGCATCGGGTGCATCGTCGGTTATGTACGCCGGTTGCGGAACGGGGGAGGGGGGGGGGCAAAGGGAGAGGCAAAGGCGGGGGGGGGAGAGAAAAGTTCGATTTCGCGATCGCGCGCGCATCCGGGAATCCCCGACTCGTCATTGTTTTCATCACTTGACGCATGGACAGCGCTGAAATGCGAGTCGAAAAATGAAAATAAAATGAACGAGGAACAAAATGAAATGTACATACGATAATTCAAATGATAAAATGTTGCGACTGAAATAGAGAACAAAGAGGCATGGTTGGGAATTTTGAGATATTAGAAGCTGCTTGAGATTAAAATATTATCTTATCTTGAATAAGATTTCCCACATTTTTAACCTTCCGGTTAAAAAAAAAAAAAGGAAGATACTGTGCCATACACGTACCACGCAAACTGTATATCAGATTACCGTATAGATTTCAATTTATCTTTTGCTTTATTTTGCGTTTTATTTTCTTCTATTGTCCCTTTATTATCGTGCTACGGCATATTTCGTATAATCGTATGTTGTAATAGAAAACAAGACGCTGCAATCATGTCGAAAACGTTAAGTAAAGTGCGTCAGATTGAATGATAGAAAGACAATGCAAGTTTCCCTCGCGCTGCACGCAATTCACGAATTTGCAGAAAATTAATTTATACATCAGATACGGATGTTCGTAATTGAAACATATACGCTCGTCTGAAAGGAAGGAACATAAAATAAATCGATGTAGAAACTATTTCATAGCTATTCAGATTTGTAGATATTCTGTATATTTATGATTATGATCGCGATGTAATAACATGATGATAAATTTCCTTTTCGAGTTCGCGACGTCTACATAAATAAAGGTACTTAACATCTTAAAAATACTACGCTTGGAATAAAACCAAGGGGAAACTCAATTTATACTTGACCCATTCTAACGTCTTTCAGCTTCAAATTCCTTTCTCTCGATATTGGTATCTGCCGAGTTTATGCCGTTGAGCACTTTGAGTATCTCACTTATCGATAACCCAGGATGCGAACAAGAATCGTCGTGCCGTTGAAGCTGACGCTGTCTTTGAATTAGCGGGAGGAAAATATTATGCGGGATGACTGCGTGCACCGCGGCGACAGACTTTTCATCTGAAGTTGAAGAGAGACGCGATAAGTCCGAGATAACCGGAATAACGAGACATCACGTCTCTAATCTCGTGGAGCGAGTTGAAAAAGAAAATTTTAATCCGCGGCTTCTTTCATATACATAAGCCTGAAGCCTCTCCCTGGATATCCCATGCACGCTTTTATTGTTTGTGCATATAGAGATGGGCCCGGGGCTGGTATGAAATAATAGTTTAGATAATCTACGCGTAGATTACACATATAAACGAGACTAGGATTGCTGTAGACTATATAATTTACGTGGTTTCTCTACGTGGGAATATCGGGCATAATGAGAATATCAACGTGCACTTCTTTCTCATATAAAATGTAAACTACGAGAAAGGAAGGAGGGGAGCAGGGGGGGGACGACTAGGAAATTAGCCCGAACCGCTCCTAATTTCCACTCTTTACAATTACATACATACGTAAGAGATACACCTGTTAAATGTATTATGTTCATAAATATATCATGTGATTTATGAATAAAAAGAACTGTTTAAAAATAAAGAAAAATGGAATAATTATCATTGATTTTAATACAAGATGTTACGAGAAAAGTAAGCTATCTCTCACTGCATGAAAATAAAATATTCAGACGAAAATTTATTGGTAAAAAATATTCATTTTCTCAAAATTAAAAACCGGATTCTTCTTAGATGGATCACGTATCTTCACGAGCTCATACAAGAATAGTTCTCTCGCAGATGACGTAAGGAAACATGCACAAATGAGAGACGATGAGAGAAAGAGAGAGAGAGAGAGAGAGAGAGAGAGAGAGAGAGAGAGAGAGAGAGAGAGAGAGAGAGAGAGAGAGAGAGCTAAAAAGCGCAAAGAGAAACACGAGAGCTCGCTGATAGCGAAATGGCAGTATCTGACGCGGTTTGAGGGGGAAAAAAAGGATGCTCGAGAGACGAAACGAGGCACCTCTCTCGTATATAAATTTACTACCGCGATATATGCGTACGCGGCTGGCGTGTGTGGATGATCCTGGGTGCGCGCGTGGTGTAGTAACGCGAGCGGTTACGTATGCGCGAGCAACGCGAACCAACCGTGTGACGTCATTGGTCATTGATCTTCGGTGCGTTGACTAGCGTTCGCGCTGATAGTACGTCCCACTCCCGTATCACGTGTCGTACTCTTCCCTCCCTCCCCGACCCACAATCCCGATTCTTGCGGGCAGCTTATCGCGCGGGCTCTGCCGTAATTTTTCCACGTATATATGTATAACTATCTTTCCAGCCGGATAATTCCCCGGTCGTAAACACGTCCTGATTCGCCGAGGAGTCGCGCATTTAAAAGTAAAACGCGCGCGCGCATCCGTTTCGCTATCACGAACGTGGATACACACACAAATCCGTTTGCCTACTTTTCCCTAGAATTGCCAGAGGATTCGACATTAAAATTTCACGCGAATTGCGCGAGCGGCTCTCCCGCGTGTGAAATTTGGAAGGGAGAAATCAACTCTTGGATCTACTACTGTTACGCAATCGTTTTGTACAGATCTCGTCTTACGTTTACATATACGCGACACACACGTGACACACGTATATGCGCTGATCGAATATACACGTCCTATTTTTAGAGATCAGAATTTGCAAAACTCTTTTATGCCAAAACTGGTTTTATAATTACGTGACAGTCGCGCAGCTGCGTGCGAGGCACACACGTTGCGACATTCATCGAAGTCCTTGAACTTCATTTTATTAGATCTTCGTGATGCAACGCGATTCGCATAATCGACAACAGTTATAATATTAAATACGATTATCATAAATTAGCATACAACTTTTAACCCGTGCACACATGCCGAAGTAGGTATTTCACCGTGATATACAATCAGAGGTCAAGACTGAAGTTATAAACAATTTTCACGATATTCTCTGTTATAAGATACCGGAGATAAGATACCGGGAATTTGATCTCTTCATCTGTCACCTGTTAAATAGTTAAATTAACACAGCCAGCATATAAAGTACACTTTTCTGTATACAGCAGTATTGACATGGCAAAATAATATTCTTTTTTTGTTAACGCAATATTTTATCCCATATACTATTATTTTATCTCTAAAAATAGTAATAATACTTCTAATATCTCACGCAAAAATATTAAATTTGTAAAAAAAAAAACATGGCATTTTACTTTAATTTTAAAGAAATTTAGATTGCGATATCAACCGCAATGTTATATCGGAGGTATTAATTGTCTAATAAAAAAGCACAATCAGCTCCATCGCCTAAATAGGAATGTAATCAGGCTAAATTTATAAACGAGATATGTTGTACTTTCGTTATCTAGCGCTTTTGGAAGTCTGAAAATGTTTCTTCAAGCGAGAAATGGAAAATTTCTGTCGTCGCCACGAGTTCGAGAGAATTTCGTGCGTAGGTAGGATCCGTCCCTAAATAAAAATACAGCGTTGAAAGCAAAAGCAAAAGCAGAAGAGAAGATCAGATTCGTGGTCGCATAAGGAAGGAAAACAGTTGAGATCCACACAAACGGCCGTTAAATTAATAAATTAACCGTCACCGAATCATTGACGTCACGTTAGACCGGGGTCACCTCTGTTATTTTCGCAAAATACGACTGAGCTGATGCGATGGCGCAGGAAGAGAAGGGATGTGATAGGGGAAGGAGAGAGGACAGAGAAAAAACGACATCGTATCGACTGATTTGTCGAGAGACGGGCGGCAAGGAGAAAGGAAGCGAAAAGGACGGGGCGCGCGAACGCGTGGGGGACGGAGAAAAAGGAGGATAATAGAGGGGGAAACCCGAGGGGGTTTCGCCAGGAAACGCGGCGACCTTGCCGAGGTTAAGCAAACCCTTGATGGCTACGTCGACCAAGTTCGCGCCGGCTTCAACGCGATTCAACTACCGGAGTACTCTCTCGGTCATCATCTGTTGCAAGATCATGGGGCAGAACATTAATCCTGTTAACAATGATGATAGAAATTTTCCGTTACTCGTTTCGCCGAAGCGGTAAAGAAACTCTTATCAGGCTTCCAAACGTGCCGAACAACGAAGGCGGAGAGTAGGTATACTGCTTTAGTTTGAATGGATTTCTGTTTATCAAAAAGCCGACGAAGACGGTCACGTATAACAAAGCGAGTTATTCTATATAGATATTCATGTAGTTAGCTTTCAACTAACGTGAGATTATCTCTTGACGATTAAATTTGCAGTACGGTTTAACTATTAGGTATACGCAGAGACGTGCGATTCAGTTAAATTATGTTTATTAGGAGAGCATACATCACTGGCGTAGCGATTACGTTACTTGAAGTAATTTTGCGAAATTATGTGTGCGTTCCTCGCGTTAAATAATTTATTATAATCGCGTAATGCAGACAAAAATTACTTCTAGTATATATTAACGACTTTTTTAATAGAAAAGAAAATAATCTCAAATGTTGAATAAATGTAAATCTTATTTATAGCAATTTGTGACGTTTCAAACTCCAAACAATTGTGACACCATATAAATATGTAACATACAAAGGATAAATATGCTACATAAAATATATGCTGCACAGTGGAATGATAATTTATTTCGCGATTGCATAACAACTGGAAACGATTGGATCGCTCGGAGCGCAAAGTATCGAGACATCTCGAGGGCCCGTTAAGCCTCGCGCGACGAGAAAATGTCGCGGATAAGTACGTTTGTACGTGTCATCGACGGACGAGCGCGAGCGGCGTAATTCACGGGTAAATCTGTTCTTCATCCGCGCCGGCCGCGCTATTATAAAATTCTCCCATTTTCGTGCCATTAAGTAACTCTATTTATGCATAACAATGCAGCGTGCGTTTTACATTGGTACGACGGCGACAAAGCCACGTGTGAATTAATCGCGCAAACATCGTTAACATCGCGCCGCGCAATGCAACGCAACGAATGCGCTTTCGTCGTATAAGCATCCCCACATTTCCCGCTCGGCGGATTGTTTCGTTGAGCATTATAATCGTTGAACGTTAAAACGCTAAAAGCTCTGCGCGCCACACCTTAAGACTTCGGCTTTAAAAGAGCCGAGTTCAATAATACGTAATACTTTAAGGAGCTTTGCCAGGATCGCACTTTCGACCTCTCGTTCCCTCACAAATCTTCTCCTTCCCTCTACATGCGCACGTAGAATCCCGTCACGTGAGTAAGAATGCACGTGAAGCTATGCGAAAGAATAATGATATATGTTGAAAATTTATCGGCATCTATACTAGCAGAGTTTGGAATGTCTCATAAATGTATAATATTACATATAAATACAGTTTCGAAGTGAAGCACGGATTTTTTTTTAACGTCAATGATTGAAACTTAATAAAGACACAAAAATTAAATGTGGAGATTATAATCTTAATGTTCTAAGAATTTCAGTCGAAATTATACCTGTCTCGATTCACTTATCAGTAGATATAATATAATTCATTCATTAAGATAATTAATATTATTTATATCGGCGATAACTGAGTTTGATATTTGCAGCGTATGATTAAAAAAAAATTCTTTTGTATTATAGAGAGCTCTTAATATTTGATATTATTTAATATTTGATTTACGTAATCTCTCTAAATTAGAATCTTTTTTTTATATCTTAATATTGGATAAGTGCCATCTTCAGCAAGATTTTGATGGAAAAATCTCATTAATCTTGCAACTATTTATATTTTAATATCAATAGCGTAAATCTGAGTAAAACATTACCATATTATCTGCCTTGAATTAACTTTTTATTAAAATAAAATCGTACATGTGGTAAATAAACGCGTATTATAGATAAGATTCTTTATCGAATATTTTCATACCCATTATCTCGTTATTCATTACATTGTCACTTACTTAAAGCATATATAACATTATCGCGACCCGTGATATTTCACCTTTGACTTCTGCTAATTGTAAGCTAGTTACTACCTAACGTCAACCCCGATACCTTATAAAATACGATTCTATGTCTACGTAAAAGAATCATCCTCGTACACAGCACAACATGGAGCGAGAGTCGCTTTTCAAAGCGTATAGAATATCGACTTTTCCTGATTTCATATTCTAGCAATCCAAATCGTTGATATTAATGATATGCAGTTTCTCATGAAATATACCAATTATACGTGCAATTACGGCTGCATTTGTCACACAGATTTTATATATAGAGTAATCGGAAAGTGTAGCTCGCACGATTTATCGTTGTTGCTTCATGTTAACAAATAACATTACGATACGCATTAACAACCTTTGGGCTGTTTGCTCTTTATCGAAAATATATAACCTCGGTATATCAGGTCAAATACGGCAACAATGTAATTAACGAACATTTAAACATTCATTAATTTTGAAAGATTGGTGATATTGTTGTTATTCACGAGCACGATTTTTCTCTCGGTCGTCTGCGCAAGTGATGCAAGCTATTTACGACTTCAGAAGTCTGGAATTGTAGACGATTAAGCATCGCGTGCAATTGCAGTAATTACATTATCTTTAATATTATTATGCATTATATATAAAAACTTTCTTATCATTTGAGTATAATTTAAAAAATATTATGTATATTTTTTAACGAAACTATTCGAACGTCGTTGGATCGAAATGATAAGATTATTACTGAGCTATTTAATATTTTATCGTGTAAGTTTTTTAACTTCTATATAAATTGCGTGCGAGCTGCGCGCGCCGCTCGTATTATCTAATCGCATAAATACAAAAAAATGGAATTAATAATTTCTCGGTAAAAAATTTGTATTTTTTAAACTTTTTTTTTTTACGTAAAGCATTTTAAATATTTCGAACTTGAGTGATTATCCGAAAAGCTTTCAAGTGAAAATCGGTTATCGCATGAGTCTCGCAAAAATTTAAGGTTTTTTAAATTTATGATTTTCGTGCCGAATACTCACGATGATACAGACCCATGCATATCGATACAAAATATTTACGCTTTGTCTGCCGATTTTCACATTGTAGATATCTTTTTCTAAACATTGTTACGAAATATCGGAAAGAACCTATCGCATCCTGTGTCAAAGGGTCAAAGGGACCAAGAGTCAAAAGTTAACAACAGGATCAACATGTTTCTTTAAATCTCTTGTGCAGTTCTTCTAGCGATTACGTTTCTCCAAAAATAGTCGCCGTGCATATTATATCAAGCCAACGCGGCTCAAGCGTGCAACGATATCGGCGCAGAATACGATTATCGCAAGTTACAATTATCAGCGACATTGTGTGCTTGTTCCAATCACATTCGTCACGATATCTTTAAGGATATTTTTTAATTTTTATGAGCAATTACATCTTGTATTATTTTTGGATTAATTATACGTCTCTCTATGCGATTAAACTCTTTCAAACGTTTGACTTGTCCAATTTACAAAACAATTTTAATATAATGTCAAGTGCAAAAAGATATTCAAGAAACTATATGGTCACTTAAGAGCAATTTTGGAAATAGAAAAATTAAGAAATCAGAAAACAACATAATGTGCATTATAGTGGAGTTAAATTATAGAAGATTTTAAATTTACAATTATTTTCCAAAATTTATAATAAATTTCAATTGTATAATGAATCTTTAAAACAAAAGATTTTAGTAAATTTTTTTCATATATGATTAAAAAATTGTCTCTAATTCGATCATTATAACTAAACTTGAAAGAAAAATAATAAAAAGCGCACTGAGATCGGACTGTATGAAAAAAAAATTAGAAGAAAAAGCAGATAAATGTAGGTTCTTTTGATCCAAGAATAGATTAAAATAGTTCACAAGATAGATTCTATGGTTTGCCTCGGAGCTGTTAAAACCGAGCTGAAGAAAATTACTCGACAACCAATTAACGAGTCTCCTCCTCGTATTAGTAACGAGTCGAAGAGAAAGAAAGAGAGCGAGAAAGAGAATCCCGAAGAGAATCCAGTTTGTAAGAGGGCAGCCTTGTACAACCTCATCGTCACCATCCCTTTTACGAGACGAAGTAGATGTATCTGACCGAGGTTGATCGGCGACCTTTCGGAGGAAAGGGAAGCCCATGATCGAACTCTCGCGCGAAGAGAGAGGTACGGCCAAGGACAGGAAACAACGAGAGAGAAGGAGCGGTATCCGTATTCGAAGGATCAAGTGGCGTTTCTCGTTTCTGCGAGAACGGCGCGCGGCGCAGCGCGTGTATTACCCAACCGGATAAATTTACATTCACGAAGCGCCTGGCTAACGACTGACGTCAAACAAACTATAAAATAAGCCGCAATTTTTTTGCGGCCGAGCTCATTAGGTACACGCAAATTAATTTCACGATCAAGTCCGCGCGTGGAATAATACCCGCTCGCCCGATCGATGCGCATAGACAAAAGATTCACTTTTTATTGCTTAAATCGTTCCAATTATTGGAATAATTTCGGATGAAGAATTGAAAATACACTGATCTGAGATTCATGTTTTTAAAATCGAGCGTTGCCCACGGTGTGGAGATGTACCTTCAAGTTACTGCTGAATAATTGCTATTTCCATAATGGAAATAGCAATTAGTCAGCAGTAAGGCTTTCAATTAGACGATAATTTTCTGTGATAACAAACGGCGGTATCGCGCATGAAAGATAGAACTTTATTCATTATATACTGCAACTTATTATGTGATTAACGATAGTGCGCGAAATCATAAAGTTAGACTGGACTACGATCGGTAGATTAATTTAATCTCGGCTAATATCTGTGATCTTTTAAGTACTATTATCTCTCTTCTGCGCTTCTCTATCTTTCCCTTTAAACAATTTCTTTAAGAAGTAGAAACTCCCAATCTGCTAAACAGATACGTGTAAAATATTCAAACGTAATGTTACGAGTAGAGCAAAGTAAAGAATACAATTTCAACAAGTTTCTCTCCGAAAGTGTTACCTTATGAATTAAGACTACGCTGTAACATAAACCTCGAAAATGCGAGAGGGTGCTCGATTCCGCTTCGTTTTCACGTCGGATGGAATTTCGTGACAGACATAAATCTCGAAAATGCGAGAGGATACTTGATTCCGCTTTGTTTTCGCGTCGGATGGAATTCTGTGACAGACACCGAGAAGCTACAGTAAAAGGGTCTGTGGAACATTCCTGCGGATCATCGACCGCTTTTCGCTCGTCACACATGCACACGCTTCGGTATTTCTTCACGGTTGACACCTCTCCTCCGTTTCGGAGGGTCGTTCGATCACGCGTTCTGTGTGTGCACCGCGCGCGAGAAAACGCGTTCTCACGAGTTAAGGTGACCCACTGACACACACGAAAATGTCGCTAATGTCTAAAATTATCGTAGCGCGTCCTCCATCTGTTCCACGAGCCAATCCGTAAACGCAGTGGGCGAAAATCGTCGCGTGTCGGAATAATACTCCGACGCGCATCAACCTCCTATATGTCGTTTGGTGTCACGTCTGCGTTAGGGACTTCGATCTTTAAAGTTAAACCGGAAAGAGTGCCGGCCGAATATAAGTAAGTATCAAAGAATCCACGATAATCGAAACACACCATATTAACTCGTATACTCGGAAGATATCCGTTATTCATAAAAACGCGGGTCGTCTCGCTGGGAAAAAAACCTCGTCGAGACATGAAAAATTCCAATATAGAATTGATATAGTCACGATTGTGTATCACGTAATAAAGATTCTGCGAATTCAAAATCTTCGTTGCATAATATTTTATGTGAAAAAAAACTCCCTGACGTAGACTTTTATTGACAATATTCAAATAGCCACATTACTTGGTAGTCAATCGCGATTATAACTTCCCGAAAGAAACGCAAATATATCGCGGCGTGAATCGTTATAAACGCATAAAGTTCATTACTGCTACATTATTTGTCATTTAAATTATTATCTAATAATTTTCGCAGGACATACAAATTGACGACTGTAAATTACACAGTAACTTGTGGATTTTTTTAAACATAGTTCTTAAACGACTTGGCAAGAAAGCATCAATGGAGAGAACTTCTAATTAAAATACTCCGTGCGTCACTATTTATCCGATCAGCGCGATGTAAGAAACGACCGCAAACATGTATATTCGATTATCGATTTAGTCCGAAGCCTCGTAGTTATCCGGAGGTCCAGTCTCTACGGTTGAAAACTTCAGCTTGCGTAACTGCGGCGCACACAAACGCATGAATGTTGTTGACGCATATGCGATTATCAGACTTCCGTCCAAGCGAGCTTGGCAATCGGTATCCAGAAAGAAAAAAAAACCGAGGACTAGTCGTGGGCAATAAGTTTCAACGTGGCACAAAACAAACGTGGCGTAAAATAAATGTCGCAAGATTTATGCCGTTAAGAAACAATGTACGTATAATGTGTAAAGCATAATTTCTAACTAAAAAAGAAGGAAGAGAAAAAAAGAAAGAGAGAAAGAGAGAGAAGAGAGAGAGAGAGAAAGGGGAAATTTGAATTCTTATCCATATATATAATTTATGCAGAAAATTATCTCTTCGTAAAATGGACTGATTGTTATTTACTAGAAATCTTTTTCGAAGTAAAATTTACATTTAAATTCAACATTTGAATACAGTATTTCTGTGTTTTTTTTTCCACCAGACGATGTCTAATATTCGTCCTGAAAGTTACGTAATATCATTTCAGTTTCTTCAAGTCAAAGCAACATTAATCATAGTAATATTCACTGGAAGTCTTTCCAATATTCATCTTCAGGACTGCCAAAGGCATTCGCAGTCACTCGTGCACTTTTTTGACGAGAAGAAGAGAGTTAAATATCTCTGTTTAATGATAACATATTTTGATAAAACAATTGATAATAATGTATTATTTTACAAAAATATGCACTGATCAAAATGTTTCCTTTCATTCGAAATATTATCGTTATTATATACCGTTATTATCGTTCCTCAATCAAGAAATAACGGGAATAATAAATTATTTCATGCAAATTCGTGTTGGAATCACGCACACATGTCTTCCTTCGATTGCTTCCTTTTAAACAAACACGAGGCACGCAAACGCGCGAATTGGTAATAGCCCAATTTTGCTGGTGGGGAGATGACTAATGGTGAAAACGTAACGTCGCAATAAAGCGACGCTGCGGCACCGGAGGCCAGAGACACAGACGTGTTTCTGGTAACGAGGAAGTCCCGAAGTAAAACAATGGCACCCGGTGCACGTGCATCGTGGAATCTCTAAATGCAACAGGATGAAAGCTGGCCCAGAGACAAAAGCTACTTCCGTCTCCGAGACTTTATTCGGTTTTTCTCTCTTTCTCTATATCTCTCTTGCTACTCGCTTCCCGTGTATCTCGTGGTAGTCTGCCATCAGGAAACTTTCGGTAACCGGTTTCCGCCGTCGCGCGAAATTGTGACGGCTTTATGGATCCTGCGAGACCCAGCATGCAATTTCCCCCCCCCCCCCCCAATTTACCCTGGCTAAGCGTAACCGAATTGTGCCGTGGCGCTAAGCGACGTGCCGAAATGTAAAATGCGTATATTGCAAGGAACATTATGGGGTACGTCTAACATGATAACGGCGTTTCTTGTGCGCCGACATAATCTGCATATTTTGAATCGCTCGCGTTTATCGCGTTTGTTTTAGTTGCATAATTCGACGTCATGATAACGTGAACGACGTGCAAAATGTATGTCAAATTTTTCTAAAAACATCAGTGATTTTTTTTAAATTATCTAACTTCCTGCAATTATTATAGACTGGAATACAGAATGTATTACAGAATATATTTTTATGGATAATACACGTATCCTATAATTAGTTATTAAGTAAAGTAAACATTACGTGATCCAACAAATTTTGTAATATTATTATTGCATATTTGACGTAATATCATATAAATAGATATTTTATTTGATTTTAATACATTAAAAAAAATTTTTAATCGTATTTTCTAAACTTATATGTCTATTTCTAAATTAGTAGAATTATTATCTCATTGTTTGTCGGTATAACTGCGTCAAGTTATAAAGACGGTGAAGTATATTGCGCATTATGATTGAAAAACGTAAAAGCAATCAGTTAAGTTTCATTCAAACTACGCAGCGTAGCCGTAACAGAATCAGATTGCCTGCCCCGCCGTAAACAACGTGTCAAAGTAAGACGACGTCTTGTTCCACTACCGTAAACACCTCCGTGAAAGGCGACTCCTTGAGTTTCATTTTGCTTGTCATCGTACGTGACGGGACGATTTCGATGTACGACCTCTGGTGCAACAGCCTCGATCTTCAACAAGTAGCACGATGCGCGTAATAAAAGATCGTGCGATTCTATTATATGTCGAATGCTGCACTTTAACTTTTAACATATTGATACACGAATCAAATATCATCTTTTCAGTGTAATCGACACTGTGTACTTGTGTCAATAGATAAAGCTATGCAGAACAAAATTATGCGTTGTATTAACAGCATTAGTTAACAGCATTAAATTAACAAGATTATTTTCAATTAGATTTCCGTTAGCTAATACTGTTACTATAACATCATTTGTTTCCCGTATATTTTTGAAAATATTGTCTATTGTCTATTATTTTCAGGATATTAAATATTGTCACTTTGCAAATAATGTTTTACGTTGTTCAATAATTAACCAAAAATATATAAGCATATATAAGCATTGCTTATATACATATTGCAGTCAATTATAATCTTGTAATTTTCGTCAAGAAATAATTACGGGCAGAAACCCGTTATTGGCGAAGCCGATTGAAAACAATTGAGGCAACTTACGAAATCGTTTGTATATATTCGACAAACACGCGGTCGGGAAACTATAATGTAAATTCACAACAGCTGCTCCGTAAATATGTTTACAAATACAAAAGTTTCGGAATTCTTGATTGGACATCAAATATAATACCACATTTCAAAATAGATATTAGGTATCTCAGAAATACGTATGCCGTTGCACTAAACTCGTCGACACAAGTCTCCTCGTTCTAAGAGCATACATTATTTTTACTGATAAACATATTAGTTGTAGAAGAGTGACGCAGTCGAGTTTAAATCACGCACAACGCTTCGCAACAATTTATCATAAGTACACGTTGTTCTCTTATCGGAACCGCAGGAAAGAAAGAAAAAACTCGTTCGTAACTCACTCACGGGCCGTGCCTGCTGTCCATTAGTCCCAAATGGCTAAATAAACGAACAGTAACGTCGCCAAAAATGGAGCTAACTAAAGCCGATCGGAATTAAAACACTCCGGGAGCTCAACCTAATTAGCTCCGGTGATCATTACGACGTAGCAACGTTGCACAAAAGCTATCGGAGACTTACGTGAATGCACGTCCTCGGCGCGGCACGCGAACTCACCGGTTTGTCGGCGATACGAGTTGCGCGAGATACCGTCGGGAATCGGAATCCCACGAACGACAACGATTTGTCCCATTAGCATAGCTTCGCGTCGTTATCAATTTGTCGATCGATCGTGCACTCGAAATCGCACGCTCGCGACCCGTTTCTACTGTGATATATATATATTTTTTTTATTTCGACCATTACGTCGCGCGACCTATGTTCTATAGCCTTTAGCGGCGGTATAGCGACTCTACACACATGCGAAACTTCTCCGTTCAATACGTGAGAGAGGCTTCTCTCTATCCTTGTAACAGCTTTAACTTTTTTTTCCATGCAAATCGTATCGGAACAACGTGCGAACTTGCGGAGATTCGGAATAGAATAAATTTGAAATATGCGGGATTTTCGGATTAACGTAGCACCGTTCGTAAGATTATAAAAATACATTTACATAACGAAAAAAATTCATAAGCTAAAAATTTTATATTTGTATCTATTATATTTCATATTTTTATATAGTTATACATTTTCCGATAATTACGTGAAATAAAGATGTATTCAGTTCTGTTAATAAATGATAACGCTTTTATTTGAGCATTTCTTCATTATACTTACCTTACTGACAATGTACGTACAATTTCTTAGGGGGGAGGGGCGGCAAACGACGAAAAAAACCCTTAGTTTTTACGTGGCTCGATTGAATGACAATATATTGGGTATCGCATCACCATCAGTCGAGTCATGACAAACCACGTTACGTGCACTTATGCAACCGACCGCGAATCTTGATAATAGCCTGTACACAGGCCGATACGAATATAATTGCTCAATTATCTCGAACAAAACTCTCTTACATTATTTGCATTGCAGCATGACTTTGTCGCTTGTTACGTGCGCGGCTCTCTCATTCATAACGATATATCGATTCCACGGAGCGTCGAGCAAACGTTGAAAATTAACAGAGGACAGTGAAACATGTATATTACGTTAATTCCCAGCGTTCGCGAAATCATTAGGTATTCGCGGCGTGAACTAACGCTCGATTTTGTTTGTGAACGAGACAGCGTGCCAAAAGCGTAATCGCACGAGAAGGGAAACACCGAGAGCGTCAATAAAGCGGCGAGAGAATTTCGCGAGGACGAGCGCGACGGCATGGCAGCCGGGCACACGTCGCTCCTTCTGTCATCGCTGTCATTATTGTCATTAATGCCATCCTGGGAAAGAATGCCATGGAAGATTGATTCGCGCGGCAAGAGAGCGCGGCGGAGCGTCTTCTGCAAATGTCTTGGCTATTCTAAATACCAGAAAAAGGTCATGTTCGCGGTAAGCATTGGGTTCTGGCGCTTGGCGCGCAGCCCCGTATAATACTGCAACATTGTCGGTCAGATAAACTAGGCTCGTACTTTCACGCGATGAGTGCTCGAATGCGCGCGCGCGCGCGCGAGCCGGTCTTTTTCCCGCCTCGCACACAGATTTCGCTCTCAAACGAAACAAAGAAAGCGAACGTTATAGCAACCAGGAAGTGGATCTCCCCTTCGCCTCGCGGCGACGGCGGCGGCGGCGGCTCCACTCGCTTCGCTTTCGATATTAAGAGAGAAAGAGACTTGATAATTTCATTTGACACACGAGGATACGATATGTATGTGAATGTTAATCCTTAATCCTGCTACGGCGATCTTTTATTATGCAACTATTGCGTCGAATCGACGTGACTTTTGATTTGTAACGGTGTCTCGAAGATCAAAATCTATAATTGAAATCGTGTAACTGAGAAATTTTATTTACTCAATTTTAGAAAGTTCAATTATATTTCATATAATACATTATTAAACACTTAAAAGAATTTTCTCTCTTTCAAGATTAAAAAGAACAAATGCGTTTCTGTTCGCGCGCTGTTATTGACATGGTCCGTTTTTAAAAAAATGTTGTGGATTTGATTCGAGTTTTTGAATGGGAGGTAAATATCGCGAATCTGGAAGTAAGAGAATAATGCCGCACGTTCCAGAGCGTGCTACAATGGTACATTGTGACTGACTGATGCCTATATAATCCTCTTTTATTCGCATTCCGCACTGTTTCAAACGCAATTCTTCCTAGCTGCTTAGATTTATCATTAAAAAGAAGTGTAATTCGACATTTTATGCGACGCATTAAAAGCATATCAAAGAGAGAAATAATGAGTAGAAAATACAGAATGGAAAATACTGGAGATTATGCAAAAAGTTAAATTCCGCGAGACCAAACAATAATGAGTATGACAAAAAGTTTTTTTAACTTATTTGTAACGTTTTCTATAATGCCACGTGTTACATCTGACCTCTTTTTTAAATCATAAATTTAATTATACTTTAATAAATTGTTAAGGAATATTTAAGTAATAAAAACCAGTGCAAAATGATAATGGTAATAAATGACTTAATAATTATATATGTTGATGATTAATTTTGATCGGACAATAGTTCGAAGGCCAAGTTCCCTTAGTCCGAAGTTTACATTTCATTGGTGCAAAAAAGACACGATTATAATTGACAGATTTTAGTGGTTCAATATTTGCTCACCGATCGCGGTATTTAAAAAGAATTTTTTTTGTAATTGCGTAACAAACGCGCTTGTGATGCTTGTGATAACCGACTTATATCTGGTTCAATAGACCCCTTTATGATTTTTTATATAACGTTCCCTCATAAAGCTTCGGAATTTTCTCGATTTTACTTTTCGTTTGTTCTTACGCTACGAGCTGACGTTTGTCTGCCAACAGAAACAATCTAATGCGAGTGAATGTTCCTGTGGAGCCAATCGCGGGTCGTGCCTGCGTGAAATATCTCCGGCTCTATCGGCGAGTAAGATACGGGACATAAAACTAACGCGAGATCCGAGCGCGCGTTCGCCATTTCCATATAATCCGATATAATAAAATCGATCCCGACTGGTTTTATAAAATCGTTTCATAAACCACGATTGTAAAATTGTAGACGTCGAAAAAGCGAGAAACAATTATTTATGATTAGACGGAATTAAGAAACATCAACAACTTACTTAATACTTTCACTGCCGTTTAACGTTTGCACAACGACTGTTTTTGTCACCGGTGATACGTTGGCAAGCGTGAAAGCGTTAAATAATATCACGATGCCATTTTCACGCTTCCAAAAATGTTTAACGCGGAATGGATACATGCGTTGACAAATGTTGAAATGCTTGCGTAGAACAGGATTTTTTAATTAATCGCCGCTGTTTTATTTAAATGTGTAAACATTCTATAAATTTGCCAAGTTACGTAATATGCATAAATTTATACATGTATTTATAACTTTAGATAAATAACACGGAGTAATTATGTCGATGAGAATTCAATAACAGTATCCTTGTGTAACAGTATCCAGTATTATACATTTTAAATTTATACATGTAATATTAATTTACATTAAATTTGTAAATTTAATTCGTGCATTAAATTTGTGGTGTTTTTCCAGTAAAAAATATAAAGAATCGAATAAGCGGCATCGAGCAGTCGAAACAAATCGGATCTGCTCGTTAACGTTACATTTATCACGACGATCATGTAATAATTTTCGAGAGATTTGACATTTACGTTGTATCCTCGCGAGAGGTTAATAGCTTCTCGGGACTCGTTGACTCGTAAGAGTAGTTAATGAGTGGCGTGCACGCAGAGTCAACACTCGATGAGTATAGGTGCGTTTCACCTGCGAATGAGAGTGCGAAGTGTAGAACAATGTCGTCCGTCGTGTCGAAACGGTATTTTCTCATTAAGTCACGATGGGTTTTATAAAGACGTCGCGAATTTGTCGTCAAGCTTAGATTAGTTCTCTCCTTACGGGGATCGAGTAAAGGAAAAACAGAGTATCGCGATAAAGAGTGCGCCGCGGACGGACAGAGTCAGCGCATCCACGACGTTTTACGCAACCACGCGATGCCACGCCGGGATTTAATTATCGCACTCGCGATTAATCATCGGCGCTGTTATCGAAATAATAACTCTACGGTCTATGAGTTGCGCGCGGAGATTTTTCAATAATGCACGAAGAGACAATGTTAACGCAGCAGTTATAGCGCCAATTCGCGCCACGTCAGTACGAATAAACTCGTTTTATATAACCCGACGAGGATCACTTTTCGCGACGGACACTCCGCTGCATAATGGACGTAATCGCGTATCTATAATAGGCAACGCGCCGACTTATTTGCGGACGCGCGCGAGCGGGGTTCCGCCTACAAATCCGCTCGAAAACGATACGGGGGAAAGAGGTTTTATCACTTGGCCGCGTCCCGTGGTCCATTTCTTCGCGCCTATCTCCGTCGCCATTTATTTATTATCATCACGGTCGGCACGCTGCGAGCTGAGATTACGGTTGCGGCGCTGCGCGATACTCCGTACAGCACCAAAGAAACGAGGGTTTGGAGCGGATAAATATAGCTCTCCGATACACCTCTTCATGCATAAGGTACAATGGGATGTAAGAACGTGAGTGAGAAACCTGATAAAGAATCCGACCACATCAAAAGACATATATCGGTGCGCAACCCGCGTATATATTTGTATATACTCCTCTTGTATTTTATTTCAATGCGTGACGTCGAAACATATTTCCACGCCATTCGATATAAATAGAATTTATTCGATTATTTTACCAATATACTTGCCATACAAAATAAATTGCATAAAAAGAATAACACGCTCCCGAATTTGACAATTAATTTGGCGATAATTTCAGCTCAGGAAATTGTAAACACTTTTTTCAGTCTTCCGCGTATATGCTACTATACCTTATTCGAAGATATTCTACAACGGCAAAAGATATACGTCAAGTTTTTTATCGCACTTCAGATAAGAGCCGATATTCTTTGTTCCTAGAGTTCTCACTCGATCACGCTTAAGCAATGAGCGAGAGTAAAAATGGATCTCGGCGATTCGACGTTCTCCGAGCGTCCGAGCTGTTGAGAACGCGCGAATCATTGCACTCTCACCGCCTCGCGATACGAATTCAATCGCTATATACGTTTGTAACGAGCAAATAAATGGGCAATGGATATCCGTACAATAGAATTGAATCCGTAGGCAAAAGAGCCCATATAGCGTTCTTGAAATTTTTCAATATATATATAAAGCGATGTATATTCTTATTATACATATGCTAAATACAAGGTAAAAATGTGAAACAGAGCACGAGATCTCTCCTTCCCCATAAGCTTCTCAAACGGAACATTGTCATTTAAAATAGATGATTCTTTCCAGATGTTATACAGCATTTTGTTGTTACGTTTGCAAATTTAGTAACATTAAGATACTACAACGAATGTTTATTTTTCAGCTCCATTAAGATTGGCAAGACGCGGATTATTAATTAAACATTTATACGCTAACTTTTGATGAGTCTAATGTGAATGACACAATGCCCAATTACATCAGTATTACTAAATAGTTCTGCAATATTTTTGCAAACAATTTTTCAGCTAAAATTTTCCTCATAATGCATACGTACACGGTAAAAAATAATGTATATAAATAACAGCATTAGTGTAATTGGAAATAATCTTGTTAATTTAATACGTTAATATTTTTGTTTTAGTAAAACAAATAATTGTTTCATTAATATTGTTATCGTATTAACGGGATTTCCAATTAGATGTATAATGCAATATTATTTTTTTCCGTGTATATTCAAAGATTTATATCTTTGCTTTTAGCAGTATCTGTTAATTTTCAAGCTTTTTGCTTACAAAAATCGTATGTAGGATTAACAGATAAAACGTGAGTAAAGATAACAAAACTGATAAATCCATCATATAACGATCAGTGCATTCCCGTGTACAGATTAAATCTTTATAGGTTTAATTTAAGCAAGAGTGACCGACCTTTGATCAATAAAACAGATGACCGAGACAGGTATCAAATGCCTGACAACATCGTTGAGGAAGTTCAGCTCGAGTCGACGTCACGCCGCTAAACCGGACACTGACAAATGAAGCTCCGCTGCACATATGTATAATAAAAGGATCGCGCCTATCAGTGTGTTACAAAAATAGCAATGATAAGAACAACATCATTGTTTTACGTCGTTGTTGACGTCAACAACTCATAACTACGATAAACGAACGAATTACATATATGATATTCAATATCAAAATGTATAATACAGGAATTACATCGAACCAAAGTACAAAATAAAAGGCATGCTTATTAATTGACTTTATAAATGCGTTGACTACGTTCTTCGCTGAGCAGAAGTTTACACGCCATTTCTGAGGCTCTACGAAAAAGTCGATTCAGCGAAAAGTTAATTTTCGGAGTTACCCATCTAATCGGACGTTCGCGTTACGATCGCATTATTCCTTTCGCATTCCGAGTCGCGCGACTTTCACGATGAGCGACCATAGATCGGCGTCGCCATCCGCGGGTAGTACGACCTCGCGGATCCACCGATGTGGGACACCTCGATAAGAATATACGCGGAGGGCCTTGACAGAGACGCGACCGCTCCTCCTACGAGTGGCCAAGCGAGAGAACGCGATCTCTCTGATGGGCTCGGCGTCTTTCCGCGCGGTCGGCCGCCTGCCCTGGCTCGGCCCGATCGAAACGAATTTCCCAGACGCTCGAGCGGTCTCGCGCGCGGATTTCAACAGCGAGGGGAACGCGCTGCAATCGTGCAATGCGCGCGCGCGCGCTTCGTGACGCAACCCGCGACGCTTGCGAAATAACCGTAAAATAGATGCAGAAAGGGACAGTAACACTTTAACGACGCGCCGCGCAAGCAGGTGAGAGCGCGAACGCCGCTTTTGATCCGTCGAAGAATTTCTGTTCATCTCGGCGGGAAAGAGGCGCGGGGCTCTCTTCTCGGACCGCAACGTGATTTTAAACAATTCCCGGCGAATTCAAAGGGAATCTGTTCTCGGAGGAATATTTTCAGAGTTAATTATGCGAACGCTTAAGCGTGCGAAAAGATTTCGTAAAATTAGGTTTCTATTTTACACGTTATGGTTTTTCATTTTATTTTAATAACTGAAAAAAGGAGCAAAATAAAGCAATATCTGTTGCTTATAATACGCTTTATGGATTCAAAAGAAAAATAGATAAAGCCTTCCGTCACGTCGCACGACGAGAAAAAAATAACGCGGACAGAGCGGGAAAAGGAAGAGAAAAAACTACGCGACCGAGGAGAAAACGCAGCATACGCGAAGCAACGCTCACGCACTCGATTTGCCAATCATAACGAGATCGGTTATTGCTCAGTGCTGGTACAAGCGTTTCCACGTGCATACCACGTCCTGGTACGTGCCGGCAAACCTTGAAAACCGGCCACACGTTCCTTTTGCAGGGCTAAACCGGAGCGTTCTCGGCATTTAAAGCGCGGTGACGTCGAGAGAACGAAGCGGACTGTGATCGGCGAAACGTCGCTTGGCGCGGTTCGCGCGGCGACGTTTATCGATCAGCTCGCAACGCTCCACTTCTCTGCGAATCTTACTGCAAAGCTACGAACCGCCGCGCACCGGCCGTACAAAAGGCTACGAAGACCGTTAAACGAGCACGACTTCTACGACTTCTACATTCAACATCTAAGTTCTGCATAGTATACATTTTTAACCGACTTCCTATTCACGATTGATAATTTTATTTAAATGCAGATATATCTGGGAAATCGTTGCGTCTTTAACTTAGGGTTGTACTTCTCAAATTGGTTATCTCGAGTCATATGAGCCGATTGGTGAATTTCAAGTAGCTCTTAATTTCATGTATTATACCTTACGCAATATATCGCTTTATAATATGTAATTTCGCGGGATTTATTACGTTACACATATGTATATTATGTATTACACCCTTTAACGTACGCCAACATTTCGCTACGGCGGACACCGTAATAATATACGCTATGAGTAGTGGCACGCTGTGTTTATATTAATACATTCAATATTACACATATCCGGACGTATATAATCGAGTATCCTTCGTTGAAGTCAATAGTAGAAAAGTTGTAGAGAAAAGTTAATAGGAATATCTGTACATTATCAGTAATAACACTTTTAAAATTTTGTAAGTATAATATATCTTGATAACTTGAACCGCTATATTACGCCATATTTTTGTATAGTTACAAATTGCAACAATATAACTTTAATACTCGCCCGCCGTCATTCTTATTGCCGTCAAGGCAAAGTCGATTTCAGCTTCGCAAAAGAACATTCTCACTTCTGCCTTTCCACATAATTCTGGAGCTGGCTTCCACCGACTGTACCACGCTGCACGCTCCAATTCTGCGTTACGGAAAGAAAAAGAAGAAAAAAAGAAGAAATGCATAAATGCGAGGAGGAGACATGTTTTACACGCGTGAGACACGTGATCGTCGTCGATGGCGAAATCGTGACGGTTAAAAGAAAAATAACCGGACATCAAGGCCGGGTAGAGAGTTGATCGAGAAAGAAGATATAAGATGGAAGGCGCGAAGTGACAGGAGCGGAACGAAGAGAGGGAAAGAGGGAGAGAGAGAGAGAGAGAGAGAGAGAGAGAGAGAGAGAGAGAGAGAGAGAGAGAGAGAGAGAGAGAGAGAGAGAGAGAGAGAGAGAGAGGAAGAAAAAGAAAGAGAGAGAGAGGAAGAAAGGGACCGAAGGAGAAAATATATTTGCGGTAACGCAATTCAGCCTGACCACTTTCGGGGCCGTTTCTCGCCACGCCCGACATTCGCCGGCCTCTAATTGGCCGCACGACGAAGTCAGAGCGCCCGAGGTAAAGTCTTTCGCCCGCCGTATTTAGACGAACATTAATTACGCACTTTTACCTTAGACGGCCGTCACCTGTTTCGAACGCCCGTGGACACGCACGGCTTTACGTCTTACTTCGGCGCGGGCGCTCCAAATATACAGGGTGTCTCGGACCATAGAGCGTTGCATTGCAGATTTGTCGATTTAGAGACGGAAAGACTCAACAGTGAATCGCCGATTGTGCAAATTTTAAATGAGCGTAAATTTCTGTCGAGTTAAATTGACGTTTATTGACGCATTTATGCAAATTTATGCAAATGACATCAGTTTTCGCAAATTAAATTCATTTCAGGCAACGAATCATAATTATCTTTATATCTTTTCCATTTCATTATGAGATATAATCTACAGAGTAGGAGAAATTAAGATATTTTCTTTCAACAAACGACCTTCGTCAACTTGATTTACCAGTTTTGAACACCTTTCGATTAAGTAGTTACTATTTAACCTCGACATTTTGGAATCATTCCAAGAATCTATCGTAACAAAATTATACGATGATGTAGATATGAGCCACTCATCAAGCCTACACATAGACTCATCGAGTGTACAAGTATAACGAGATGAAACGTCAAAAGACAATAGTTCGAAAAGCCCTAGCTTTCTGCCGCTCCTGAAGATTGATTTCCGCTATGTTCGCTACAGCCGAAGTGAAAATGTCTGCCGGAACTGATCGCGAAAGCCATGTATATTTGCTCTCAATTATTAGCACGACTACAATTGCTGTAGCTAATTTTCTCTCAAGCTTCATTAACGTGAACGATCCATGAAAGATACTAAGTATCTCGCTGGTATACATCACGATTATATACGCATTGATCGAATAGAATTATATTAAAAGGTGAATCTAATTACGGTAAAAAAATTGCCTTTCAGTAAAAAAAAAAAGACTATAACTGCTTCATGGCAGTCAGAAAAGGCAGTCAGGATCTTTTAACAGCAGAGTAAGCTATAACAAGTAAAATAAATAAATAGACGAGATTTTTTAAATCAACGCTTACGCTAGAAAATATTCAAACTAAACTTATCAGGATAGACTTGAAAAAAATAAAATCTTTTGAAGGATATAATATTGAATATCACAGTATTCTATTTCGCATTTGATCCTAAGGATCGCGTGTTGCATGATTAATTAATACCATACCATGAATGTTAATTATGGTGTGACGCAATTTGCGTGCATGAATGCTTCTATATCTTGAGTAGAGTTTGGATCGCATGCGACGTATAGATAAGGAATTTAGCTGTAAATGCCAAGTAAAATAAAGATTATGTAGAAGCATATAATATTTATACCAAGATTGCGCCAATTATCGTAAAAATATTATCGTAATAACATAAACGGTTAAAGGTCTATTATAAAATTAGGCGGTTGGTTAAACATCGTCCCGTCATAAACCTCTCGATAAAAATATCTCGCGCGCGCGAATATTTATCAGCAAAAATTATACTCGATGTCAACAGCAATATTCTTCATAATTATTTTACAACTACGCTAGGCGGTACTTAATAACCGCATTTATATTGCGTAACAAACGATTCTAACTTTAGTTCTTCAGTTAATATGGCGCAGAAAATAATTCGAATATAAAGACTATAATCTTTTCCGATAAGACGTACGTTATACGTATCATATAATACACGTTTATATATCTCTATATCATAATGAATATTTTCATCGATGGAAACTTAATTGGGTCAATTAATCTAATTAATGACCCAATTAAACATCGTAAACGTTCAAACTTTTTAAGGCAATAGGATTAATGACAGAACGTCACTGTTATTATTTCATTAATCTGCATATATTATATTAACTCAAGGTTTTAGCACAATTTGTGAAAGTATTTTGTTCGAACCGGATACGGCGACGCCTTGTTTTATTCGAGTAACGCATGGAGGCAATCATCCCGTTGGTGCACTAAGAAGAGAGGATCAGAAAATAAAGTTTTGAGCGATAAAAAATAACAAGGGACACGACAGGCGACAGAGGCGGAGCAACGGATATAAAACGGATATAAAACAAGAAGGCGTGGTTGACCGAATAGTGGTTCGCAAAGGAGCGAACAAAAAGCCAACGGGAACGAATGAGAATGTGTGGCGATACCGCACTTTGTGCGAATAATGAAAGAAAATAAATATCAACGAAATATATGCGTATATGTATAATGATACTCGTATCCGCACTTGACCCAATGGACAGCGAACGCGTGATATTCGACCATGGAAAATAAAAGGGAGATCGTCGCAGATGTGACGCATTAAACGCCGTGTAACATCGCGGGAATAAAAGAAAAACGTTGCGATCGTAAACAAGAAGCGTGCAAGGTGTACGCGCCTTATTCCATTAATAACATTCGATCGCGGGCAAGATAAAGAAAATGCCGCAATGCGCGACATTGTATGTCCGGCGAGTAATGCATCAAAACGGACGTCGATAGGTGCCAATGATAAATATGCGCGCGTGTTGCTCCGGGACAATCGCCAGAGATCGATCTTCCGTCCACTTGGAATTGACAAGCTCCCATAAACAAAAATTTAATTGGCATTTTCACCATTTCCGAATGTGCAATCTTAAATAGCTCGATAATTAAGCTTTAGGTGAAAAATCTGTGAGAACAGGCTTCGGAGGTAATAAATCAACGTTAAGTTGTTCAGCCGTCCTTTGCCTGAGGAGGCAAAAAGAGGCCGTTCTGCAAAAACGCGTCGGTCAACGTAACTTGAGCGCGGTGCACTCGCACCGATAAAACACTCGACTCGTATACGTGAGAATGAGAAGACGCGAACCAGTTTATACGAAGTCATGCGAAATCAAGGAAAAAAAAACATGAGAGCGCGCGAGAGTGACGAAAGAAGAATGCAAAATTAGGCAACGCGTTCGATTTGCAAATGCACGCGGCAACGTGTTGTTGCTCAATACGAATATTGATAATTATTTCATAATATTTTCCATTATTTATAATATTTCGTAATATTATTTTATTATCCGTATCGTAATTCTTAAAGTAATAAATAAAGGAAATAAAGGAGGGATATATATTCCGTTGTAATAAATTTTGGTAACGTACTTATATCCTTCATTTACTTTTACTTCCGAGATTCTCGCCTACTAAATATAAAAGTGCGTATTTAAAACTACGAGTGCTTATTGCGTTTATTTGCCATCGTAATTTGGCAATGACGGCGAATAACGGAGTAATTTTTCACGATGCCGAAGGGCGCACTTGACTCGTCGCCGCCCACATTGTATAGCGATTACGAACGATAAGGAGGAAGAAGAAAGACAGAAGAACGGCGAGGAAAGATGATCGAGGAAGAAGAAAGAGAACGGTGGGCGGGAGGATATTACGCTTTCACGATGGAACGCATGTAAGTGTACATTTTAATGTCAAGGAAGACGTGCGCACGCGCGCCCGTTTTGCAACAATGCGAACGTGGGCTTACCACGGTAAATACACAGTAGCGAATACGTCTTACTCACAACGCACGCTGAAACGACCTAGAAAAAATTAACCCTTTATAACCCCGTCGTTCTATATCTCATCCTACTTTCGTCGAAGTCGCCAGTTCGGCGGTCTCGTTCATCGTATCTTATTAATATAATGTCCGACATATAAATTTTTTTTGTAAGTAATTAATGCAACAG
The DNA here is from genome assembly GCF_048541705.1 of Temnothorax americanus. Taxonomy (NCBI): domain Eukaryota; kingdom Metazoa; phylum Arthropoda; class Insecta; order Hymenoptera; family Formicidae; genus Temnothorax; species Temnothorax americanus. Next base: position 2,554,353 of record NW_027509442.1, on the reverse strand, counting down.
AGTCAATTTGATTCGGTTAATTAAAATACCGTTTTTGTTTCTGGCAAACCGGAGTTCTCAGTTTCGAAGATATATTACGTGTTTTGCTAGACTTTCCGGTTAGTTCGCGTTTAAACAGGAATTTAATGTGCGCATATTGAATGCCGGAGTAATCTTAAGAATTTAAAACAATTTGGTTTACAGTTTACCAGTTATGTTACATACATAGCTATCTAAATTTGCAAAATTCGAATCCAACGAGGTCACGTATGAATTTTTATCGGGCTACGCATTTACTATAACCGTCTCCTTACTCAACGACCGCTCAATCATACGAATTCCGAAACCTGACCTTCAACAAGCCGAACGATATCTCGTGTACAAGTTGTTTGGAATTATCGAAATAAAAGGTAAACACAGGGGGGAACGATCAAAGACGACAGGATTATGTGTCGAAATTAATTTAATACTTGCGACTGGAATGTCTGCGAATTCCCGGGACTTGTCCAATTAATAATCCACGCGACACGATAAAATTTTATTACTTAAAGGCAATAAATCTCAATATTTAATAAGAATTATTCGCCAGTGATGAAATAATAATTTGGTTATACCAATGTTGTGATATACTAATAAAACTTGCCAGTCAGGCCGTTTAACTATACCAAATCTCAATATATTGGTCCAACTTTACTCAACGTTTTCTTTCCCACATTAAGATTCGGCCATGTCCCTCCAACGTTAAATCAATTTCGATTTTAATAGGTATTTCATTCATCTTGTGAAAGAGATTGTTGGAATATTTGCTTATTAACTTACAGTGGCGCATATTCGCGCGAATTTAAATATGGGACGAAGGTATTCGCGAGGATAATAAAAGCGATGACATCCAGTCACGGGGAATCGGCACATGTTGCAAATAGAGCCGTTGCACAATCGCAGCTATCGCGGCTGATATTTTTCGAGAAACATAACTTATTACGCCTACGTCAATATATAGCCGCGCGGCGCGGCGTAGCAACAAACGGACATCTCGTACCATTGTTTGGCGTAATATAATCGGCCGTTCTGGAACACTCGCCGTGAGCATTGTCGCCTGCCGAGTCGGATTTATTAAGCTTAATATGCAGGAGAAAGGTTATGCGCGCCGGCGCATGGCTGATCTATTAATAATGATGAATAACGGGTGTTGGAATTATGAATAAGAGAAACGCGGGGAAGATGCTGCGGCTACTGAATCTCGGTCGCGAACGAGACGTGAAATGATATGTATGCGTGTATGTGTAAGAAAGACGATACGTAAAGGCGCCCCAGATTTCCCTTTCTCTTCTTCTTTAACCAAAATCCGATCTGGATTTGTATTCGATTTTAATAAAATTTTAATGTTTTCATAATTAGCTATTTTAGACAACTGAAAAAAACGTAGTATATTGCATTGTCAGCAATCTTGTAAATTACCGTCACGTATCACGTTTAATCGTCACGCATCAGTTACAAAAACACCGATAAATTCGAGTGCAAAGTACGTTTCGAAAGTTCCAAGTTCGATTAGTGATTAAGCGGATGGCACCGCGAGGAAACGCGGCGCGCCGCAGCCGCCGCGATTTCCCGAGATTAACGCCGATTTGCAAAAACGCAAGTTCCGCGCGTGGATGCGCGCGGCTGGCGGAAAATTGACGGGCCGATAAAAACGACGTATGCCGCGAATGTAACGTCGAATTACGCAAATTTACTGCATAAATGTAGGAATAAATACCGTCAGCGTCGTCACGCGGAGATACAGCACCAGTCGTAAAGTTGTCCATCTTGGAAAATATTGGCAGACCTCTTGACCTTTCCGCGAATGAAGCGACGATTGCGCGACAGGTTTCAACGCGATTTCGGTGCGAAACTTCGGAAGAAAGTCGTCGCTTCTCGCTTCGTGACATATATCGGCCGATTCTCTTTCGGGATTTTTACGGGTTGTGTCTTCTGCGTTGATGGATATGCGACACAAATCGCGCGCGCAAGATTCTACTCGATAAAGATGCGAGAAATAACGTGAGAGAATGACAAAGAGAGGAAGAGAAGTGGTACGCGAAGTTTAATGTCCCAATAAACTCCCGGTTATTGTCGTATCGACATATTTAGGGTCGCTTTACGTTAACCGATACGTGAGATGAAATTCATGAAGTCCCGTAAAAGAAGTACTCAGATACCGAGAAGTGCAGTAATAGCGAAAAGAGAATTATAGAAGAGAAAATTAGCATTAATCAACGTAATGCAAGGAAATGACAATGTTGCAGGTTGTTCCAATATTGCGTTATCAGCCTGTGAACGTAAATAAATTAAAATCGAGCGGATAAATTCGTTTGACGTTTATCGTGTCGCAATATCGTGAGAAAATATGAGCTCGAGAAACAAACTGTCACATTATACCGTTAAAAGCCATCTGCTGTAACACCTAAAGACCATTCCAACACAGAAGTTTAGCGCGAGCGAACCATATTTATGACTTTACATGGGCGGCGCCGTAATTTAATTGGTTAACGTACACCGGAAACTCGAAAAAAACTTCGCGCAAGCGGAGAATGGCGGAGTGTGAAAAAATCCCGAAAGAAAGGAGGAAGTACTCGCGGGAGTGAAAGGCGGGATCGGGTCTCGGGTCGTTTAAGTGATTACTATGAAGATTACTATCCCCCCCGATTGACTGACGAGCACGTCACGTTCGAAATAGACGGCGGGCGCACCATTGTGTGTGTCGACGAAAGAAAAGAAAATCAATAATCGCGACGATTTGCGATGCGTTCGTTACGACGCGAAAAGAACTGCCTGGCATACCGAAGGCGGAAATTGGGTGGTGGATCGAATTGAGTGAAAGGTATCTCTCTATACGGAGCGCGCGATAAAGCCCGGTCTACATAGGCCGCAGTTCGCAAAACGCAAGACACACGCACAGAGGTTAGGTTAGGTTGACACGTAGACTGTGCGTGTGCTTGCGTTTTGCGAACTGCGGCCTATGTAGACCGGGCTTAACACGGATCCAACGCGTGTCGCGTACGTCGCGCGTCGTTACGCTTGCGAGCCACGAGCGCGATATCTTCGACCGGAAATTCGGGTGAGAAGCAGGGTCAGGAAAACGTCAGGAATGCATCATATTGCGATCCCGCGAGGAGATTCGCGAAGAAAGGAGGAAGTGGCCGCCGGTTGAGTGAAAGGATGCGCGGGATCAAAAAATTCAACCGAGAGATTATAACACGATCTCTCGACGCACGTGCACGTCGTATCTCTCTTCCTCTCTCTTTCTCTCCTTTTTTTTCTTCGCTCTTTCTGTTTTCGCATACGTAACACATTGGTATCTCGCTATCGCTCTTTAATAGGAATCATAATACAGCGCGACCGGAATATAAAGCCGGTTCCGCGGACGCGTTTGTTCGTCACAGTATATATCGCAACAAATAAGATGAATGCGACAATACAATAACGGTACATGGCTACAGCGCATTTGCGTACATTGAACGTTTCAATATTTAGCGAATAAATGCTACTCTCTTTGCTTTGGTTCGCAACACAATGCATATATTTAAATAAAAATTCAATAATGCGTGTTGCTCATCGACAGCCAGTTTATTTATTTATACATTACAGCGACGTGGTGAAATTATCGCGTTGTTATCGGACCGATCTGCTTATCGGAAAAAATAAAAATGTCCTAAATGAACTCATTTCCATCAGCGCTGATAACGCTATTATAAAAACTGCCTGGCAATTTACATAATAATAAAATAAATAAAAAGATACGATTTACGATTAATTAGTGGTTGATTTATGAATGTTTTCCAGCCTCCTATCTAGCAATCGGTTGTTAAACAGTTCCAATATTAATTATGATCGCAATATGCAAACAAGTAATCAAGACAAACAAGTTTTCGCTCCCGATGCGAGCACGCAGCTGCACGGAGATCCGTAGGTGTCGCACACCCGCGAACAAACGCATGGCACGTCACTCGAGTTAAACGAGCTTTTGTTCTTGCGCGAGTAAAGAAACAACCTGTTGGCTGGGTAATCAACAACGGTGCGCGCGTTATTTGCACACGCGTCGCATCGCGCCGCGTATTAGGGTCTTGGCAAATCTGCTTAAGATTCCATTGACACCTCCCTCAAACAGCTGACATAAATCGGCGGATTATCTATGTTCGTGCGAACAATGTTAAAACGATTAAGAGGCAAGATCGCGTGCGGACGCGGGGAGCCGAACGCGCGTTCCGAAACCCCGGTCTGGCGCAATAATTTCCCCGCGCGAATTATTCCACTCGCGCCGTTCGGCTGGCGCATTCGCGAAACTCTGAAAAGAAAGAGGGGGAAAAAAAAGAAAACGAGGAAAATACCTTGACCCCTTGCGAGCGAGTTTATCTTTAGCTCGACGTTTCCGACGCGCGATTAGGGTGATGTCACTACTTAGGCATTCGGATAGTATTTCGGGAATACTCCGGTATTTTGGAGTCTGCCTCGAATAGCACGTGGCACATCGAATAAATCAATTTGTTAGAGAACGACCATGTTTACACGGCGACTTGTAATCCGGTTTGGTCACTACCGTATACTATCCGATCAAAAATTTGTCTTCTTTTCATCATAGCGAATATAACAATCATTTAAATATGAACCTATTTTGATACTCTAAACATTTGAAACAATCTTTATAATATATTTTGTATATCAAAAGTTGTAGTTTAAATATCGAAAAGGCTCATATCTAAATGATCAGTATGATCAAAAGAAGAAAATTTTTGGATCGGATAGTATGCGGTAGAGTTATTAAACCGGATTACAAGCCGCCGTGCAAACGTATAGTCAATGTCTTATTGCTCGACCGCTTTCGCGACATCATCTGACATCATCCGCCGCGATCGAAAGGTGAAATGAGAAATGACCGTCGATTTCGCAAGCGCGGAAAAATTATCTTTCGCGCCGACGAAACATCGGTCGAATCTCTCTCTCTCTCTCTCTCTCTCTCTCTCTCTCTCTCTCTCTCTTCTCTATTTCTTTCTTTCTTCGTCTCGAGGAGCGTACTGCAAGTGGAAATGCAGCACAATGTAATTTAATCCGTGCTAATGCTAAGATCGTGAGACGGAGCTTGTTTTGCCAGCTTGTCATTAGTCATTTTATTCAGACGATCAACTGTTAAGTCATAGAGACTTCCCGTATACGCGAAAATACGCTCGTTGTTGCACTGCTGAGAGTGGAGCGTATATAAAATTTCAAATATTTCTCGCGCGTGCTTTATCACTCCCGCTGGATTTAAATATCGCAATGGAAATAAAGCTTCGAGATAAAACCGCTTTCGCTCTCCATTATACACGCCATAAACGGATATATCGCAGAAAGGCATAAACATTTATCGCATATATTTCCTTTTCATATGTATCGATGTATCGTTTTCACGCGCAAATAAATCGAACAATTCGATAGACGCCCGCTGATCTGCTTTGCGCAATCCCGATATTCTCCCCCGTTATTCCCTTCGCGCTTTTCGCGCCGCGACGTAATAATTATTTCACCATATTGCCAAGACTGCTCGTTAAAGACACGGTAAACAAGTCGGCGGCGGCTTTTAATATACCGCTCGCGCGTGATCGCACGTAACGGATGAATTAACGTAACGTACATTAAGGCATTCGTGCCGGCGCGGCGCGGCGCGACGCGGCAATCCGACCGTGCGTTGCGGGCGCGCGAGTATATATATCTGTGTACGTCGCGATTTGTTGCAAGCAAGCTATCCCGACCTTGACTACTAATCTATTCCCGCAAAACAGTCGATTCCTCAGAGTATCACGTGTACACAATGACATAATTGCGCGGCGCTCGTAATTTTAATTTCCTCACCTTACGTTGAAAACGAATCGAGCCGCGAATCAAGAGCGTATCTCCGAAGATTTCCAGTTTCTGCTCATTAATCATTTAAGCTATATATATATATTTTTTTTAAGATTTACGGCAGTAAGTTGTGCCCTTTATATACGTGAATTTATTTACGAGTTGCAATTAAACTAGCCATGTGTCACGAAAATAAAAGAATTGTGCGCTACTATTTTGTTACTTTCTCGATTTTAGCATCGAGATCATCGCGAAACTAGGAAACAAGTCTTTTTTACATTCGTATCATTACCAGAATTAGGTGTACATTCGCGACGTGTTAAAAAGGCGCATTACTCCAATCTTCGCGTTTTCAAGGATTAATCAGTTCCGCGTTTGAGAAACGCAGTAGTCATAAAGTAATTTAAATTGCAGAGTGAAAGTGAACCGCGCAAAATGAACCACTAGCCTATAATTATACCAGAACAAGGAAGAACGAGTTATTTTCGCACACAATGTCTCGAGTAGACGCACCGGCCGCGGCGAATGATCGATAGTCATCAGCGGACAGCTGCTGTCGACTTCGCTTCTGCCACTTACAATTGCATAAAATCAAGTAAATATCGTTTGCAAAAAGCCACCGTGAATATTATACAATTCGTAAATTAGCGCGCAGTCGTCGAATAAAATCGTTTTTCAGAGCTGATTCATTAACGATCCCGTTTCGATATCTCGCCTCTCTACCATAAGTATATAATGCCGCGTGAAGTTAGCAGCGTTCGAAATTCAAAATGCTGATCGCAGACGAGACTTGAAAAGCAAGCGCGATTGATTGATATGTAATTACTAATTAGTATCCCGTATCGCGGAGAAGTTCCTCGACCGATCGCAGCGGTGCGTTTACCCTCGGCATCGGGGGGTGCATCGACACGCGGAGAGCCCGTCGCCGTCGCGCAAAAAGTTCCGCCCGAACTCGGCGAGAGAGGCAGGAGAGGATACGAGAAAGGTCGCGCGCGCGTGCGCGCGCGCACCGCGACGTTTCTAGAAAGAGCGCGATCGCTCGCAGAGACGCGAATGGGAATGCGTATACTGATGTGTAATACGCACGGGGATGCGAGTGGCGGATTTTTCAAGCCGAAGCGCGAAAAAGGAGAATTCGAAAAGAGCCCGAGTAAGAGCGACTCCGAAATCACACTCTGAATTTCCGATGAACTTCGGAGTTTTCAATTGGCCAAACGCCAATTCACACAGGAACGATTCTGCCTTGACTCGATTCGAGACGGAACACCGTGAAGTTCGCGCCGTTAATTTCTAAATACGAATTGAACGACTATAATATAAAGACAGGGTGATAATCGGCTATATTCTCGCTCCTCATTCTCCAAATCTTCTGTCTCGTCGCCGAGCCTGCGAGGAACGAGCACGAAGGGCTAACATATGGCGAACGAGATTTAATAACACAGTTGCTGACAGTTGGATACTTACAAATGCGTACAAGCCTTCCGCTCCTTGTCGTCGTCGGGACACTAGGTCACGGCACGTTTCACTGATCTCTCGCGAGGTCGGGGTGTGTTGTCACGTACAAGGTACGCAGAGACAATAACATCCGGTCCGAGAGAGTTTCGCTTCTTGATCAACGCCTCTCTCGATTGCGGATTAAACGCCGCTCGGTGGCCCGCGCACTTGAGTGCGCGCCCGTATTCTTCTCGTACACCTCGATGTGTATATTTACGATAGAACTCGTCGAACGTAGAGCTTATAGCGAGGAGCGCGGCGTTCCGCGCCGTTTCCCGAACCGATCGAGCTCGTTGCGCCAACCCCAGAAAGTCGAATATCGCACGTCGCGTAAAACGAGAACTTGGCGCCTTTCGCGTTTGCGTCCGTATACGAAGAGAATCAGCCGTGTGTCGTCTCTCTCTCTCTCTCTCTCGCCGCCCGTCCGCGTCGACGGGCAGGCCGGTCTCGTCTAGTCGCGAGCCGCGCCGCTCCGTTCTCGCGCCCGCTCGCCGGAGGAACCGGGAAAAACGTACGTTTTACTCGGCCGTGGGCAAGACGCGCGCGCAAAGGGGAAACCGTGTATACGTGTACGACCAGAACGAGGAGGTTCAAGCGCGAACACGTCTACGACACCACCGGTCACCGCGGCGAATCAACTGACACTGACAGCGACGCGTTCGCTCCGAGCGCGCACGCATCCGCGTCACCCCACCATCGCCCGGCGACGAGTCCCCCTCCCGCCTCGCGCTCTCCCGGCTCCCTTCCCCCCATCCCTACTCGCGACGACTCCGGAGTCCGGCCGGCCGCGGTGTCCTCGTCGCCGTCGCCGTCCCCGCGTGACGCCGCGCGAGCCCACACACGCTCGCGGACTTCGCGGAGTCGTGGCGCGAGCGCGACCCGAGATCGCCGATCTCCCCGTTTTATTATACAACGCGGAGACCGCCGGCCGCGGCGACACATGCGAGCAACGCGAGCCGGCGCGGTGCGCGGAAACGCGCGGCTAACCGGCGAAACGACGAATCTCTAGCGAAGGGATTTTTTTTGCAGCTTTCGAGCAAATTCGACTTTTGCGTCTCTCGCTGTCCTAATTGCTGCGCGCTTTTCATCATTCCGTCGATTTTTCCTCTCGCACGCAGCGCGTAACGCGAGGCTCGGTTTTCTCTCTCTTTCACGCGCGCGCGTGACTCTTCGCCGCTCGTGGGATCGCGGATGGTGCCCGAAAGAGAGAGTAGGCCACGACGCGCGAGTATATAGTGGCGTGTTGCGCGATCGATCGGTGCAGCGCCGAGACTTCCGCGATTTTCCGGTATATTGTCCGACGCGTTGGTCGTCTCTTTATTTTCTGAAATTTTGCAGCCTGTCACAATCCTGCACGCCTGACGATTTAAAAAGCGTTTTAAGTTTCTTAATGTCCGCGTCCTACGTTTCAGAGAAATTACGAAACTATTTTGACGAAATGCACTTGTAAAGAATTAGACGCAGGAGCTCGGCTACACTCGCCACGGTATAAATTATGCATGCAAAATTCTTTGTATAAAAGTTTTCGCTATAAGCTGCAGGAATTGTTCGCGTATACGTTTATTTTGAAAGAAATTGCAGGCTGATGTGATGCGCTTAAAATTTTTCAGATATTGTGAAATCCGAAATTATGAGACAGAATTAATTAATAGATTCTATTTGGTTGGCTCGTAATAGATATATAATTTCAGTCGTGTCTATAAGGCGCAAATTAATTTTTTTTTAATCTTTAAAATGGTTGCTTTTAATTATACTCATTATGTGTAACGATACACTTTTCAAATTTGGCTTAGAATATAAATTATATAGTTATGTATACAAAGATATACGCGAAGAACGCCGAGGAATCCTACAGACTTCCGCTTAAAGTCTTCCCGCGCACTTCCGTATAAAACGGTAATAATCGCAAACACGCTGCGTACTACATTATGCGCCGCGATAGACAAACGTTGCGACGTTCCTCTATCCCAAGTCTTACGTAATAGCCGGATCAATTACTTCTGCCTATAAGTGGGACGACTTCGAGACGTTACGCGGCCTTGTTTGCGCTCTTTATCTTCGAAATTGTGTTGCAATTTTCAAATAGCGTCGTTCTTTTTTTTTCCTCGATCTTACGTTCACATTCCAGCGCGGCGGTTCCTCCGCGCGCGGAGGTAACGCGCATTCGAACGTTTCTAACAGCTTCTAGAAACGGCGAACTATAGACATCGATGTCAGATAAGAGCTTATAGCCGTCTGTTTCTCGTAACCTATAGGCTAAATACGTCCTTCCGCGCACCAAGAGTTATCGTCCTACTTTATACGCTCCATCGCGTTTTCCGGATTCCCTTCGAACTGTCGTTCCGTGCAGTTCTTTAATCACGACGAGACCTCGCCTAAGCGGAAACCATAGAACACGGGAGATAGAGTTAACATCAAACGCCTGATAGCGATCAATTTGACGTAATTAATGGTATATTGAATCGATATTTCGACGTACGTGTGTTTTCATATAACAAGAGAAATGGGTTAATATTTTTACACAGAGATATAAAGACGTTAAAAATGCAGAAATCAAATGAGATTAGACATTAGATTAGATATTTGTCATTTTTAAAGATAGACAAAAACTCTCAAAACAAAGTAAAAACATATCGATAATAATTTATTTGTATTGTCGCACACGTGTGTGACTGTCATCTTCATTTCTTGAAATGGAAAATATTAAAACTAATACTATAAAAATCAATTTTCGATTTTATATCCAATAAAAAATTATATTTTATATTCTATATTCAATATAATAATATTTTTAATTCCAATTTTGTGAATAAATGTCTCTTCAAAAAGAATAATTAATCACGTTGTCAATAACACATCAGTATCGATGAAGTTCAAAAATATTACCTTGACGTTTATGAATTCGGACAATGAATGGATAAAAAACGGATAAAAAAATCTTTTGTTTCAATCGTATCGTACGAAAAGCTCGCAATAAGTTTAACGTAGGCAATGAGTGGTATGAATAAAACGTAGACTGAACTTAGAAGTACGCTTGGACAGCGAGTATTTACTTTGGTATTAAACTCTGGTTGTGGAAGTTTGATATTAAAATTTATACGTCATTAAACGCGCAGTACGAATGCCGGGGAATTTATATTTACAACGGGGATATATACTTCCGTATCTAGATCCTACATAGACTCGCCCTTCCATCCGCAGAAATTCTCAGTGCAGAAACACAATGAAAGTCGAGATATCATTTGAAGCAGATTAAAATCTGCAATCCCATGTTTTCTTTCATTAATCCGTTTTTTTCTCTTTATATTACGTTTTTCTTTTGCATAACAGAGTATCTATCGTGAGTGCGTTAAATATGTTGAACGTGTTTTCTCAAATATCAAAGCGATACTTGCTGCTCGTGCGATCTCGCGCACGTTTTAGGTACTGATTATCTCATTAAGAAAAATTCCGGATTTCCCGAACGCGAGCTTGTATTCATTTTTACTCATATGCTATTCATACCGTGTGGCGGGTGATTCTTCCGTGTATTGTCTTCCGAGGCTAATAAGTGCGAATGGATATTTATGATCGAGGAAAGAACGCATTGCACACAGGAAAGGAACTGCGTTTAGTCGGACGACGCGAGTAGAGCATCAGGACGTATCTGTAGAAAGGAATTGCGTGGTCGTGTTATCGTGATATAAAACGCGCAAACGATATCAAATTTAACAAGTCGACGAAACTACGCCTCATTAATATGTTTCAGAATTGACTGATTTAAAAGCGTGAAAGACAATCGTCGCGGCAAGTCGAGCGTCGCGGATTCCGAGCTGCCCGCGGAAAAAAACCTCTTCCAGGGCTCCAAAGACAATTTTAGGTCAAACAGTTATTGCAGGTTATTGACTCGACATCAGATCGTTACTTTCACGTCATAGTGTTGGTCGTGCTTTTAAATCGAAGCGGCGGTTATAATCTATTCTCGGACGCGCTATACCGCCGATGTAACAATCCTGCCATTCATCGTTAGGCAAAGAATGTAAGGAAGCGATGATAAATTTTTTAGATGTTCACAAGTCGATGGTGATGTTTCAGCGCGCGTCTTCTCCCATATGAAAGAGGGATTTGTAAAAAATATATCCGGGGATGCGGGGATTCCCATTAAATGTTCGCGATCGTTGACATTTGAACATAGATCACACGAATATCGTCCATTGCGGACTATTGCGGACAATTCTACTTGAAAAGTCTGTCTAAGTTCCTTTAGCTCTCGAACTTGCAATAATTTCAAGATATTTCAATTCCCCTACATGCGAGTACAAAAGACGTTTCGTATATTATAAAACTCAACAACTATGCTTTTCTCCCATATTAAAAAGTGGATGGAATTTTATATTATTTATTTTTATCTAAAACTTATTCTGTAAAATTCTTTACGTTTTTTTACTCGAAAATAATTTACGGTATAACATTGATTTCTCTAGTTGTGAAACATCCTAAGTATATGCATTCGTACATATGTCTGTAAATAAAGTAAAAATAAATAAAATTAATTTCACTGAATTAATTCGTAATATCTAACAGATCCAGCAGATAATTTAGCACAATCCAAAGCTGCTGTAAAATCGGTTCTCTTATCCTGTTCGAGTTAAGTCGCTGCGCACGTATTCAATTTGTAATTTACACGATGCCAGAGCATACGAGATAGGATTACACACCTACGACGGTAACTTTGCACCGTAACTAATAAAGCTTTCAGAACCGGGTAATGTAATGTCCGAGAAAGTAGCTTCAGTTAAGCCGTAAGCTTTAATTTCTGTATATCTATACGTATACGACCCTTGTTGATATTAGATGGGGTCTGCAATTTTCTCTTCTCTTAAACAAAGAGCATCGCCGTTATCATTTTACTTTGTCTTGCAGATAATGTTAAATCTAAAAATATATCCTGAAAGAAACATTTTAAGGTAAATGTACCAATGCCGGGACACTTAAGACCTACATATGTCTGGACACCTTTATCATTTTAGTTTTTAAATAAGTATAACACGAATATTAAAATCAAAGATAAAAATATAATACAAAAAAAATTTTTATCTTTGATTCTTTGATTTTAATTCGCATTATAATTTATTTGAGAACTAAAATGATAAAAATGTCCAGACGCATTATTGGTACACTTACTTTAAGTAGCATACATTGAGGAACAGTGAGTTTCACAACAAATAATTTTTTTTAAATTAAGCAAAGCGACAAATCCAGTCGTTAGACTTTTTGAAATGTATTTCAAAGCAACTCTCTTTCGATTATGGCTTAAACTTTGCAAGAGATCATAGAAAAATACGACAAGATGTTGAGACCCGTTAAATTCCAATGTGTCGCTTTAACGGAAAGATGAAAGGGTTAAATTCAAGCAACGATCGCGAAACTAACGACGCTAATTCTAAGACCAGCGACGGTGTGGTGGGGAGTCCCCACTGGGGACACGAACGCAGGCCGAGAGACGACGAGAGTTCGCGTCGTCGCGCTCGGACACAGCGCGAGCGAAGTGAAGGTGTTGATGACGTAATGTGCGCACGGCAGCAACCGCGTGCGTGGTAAAGTGGAGAGTTGCTCGTGACTTGCGGTGTGCATTAAGAGAGAGAAAGAGAGACAGAGAGAGAAAGGAGAAGAGAAAGAGAGAGAGAGAGAGAGAGAGAGAGAGAGAGAGAGAGAGAGAGAGAGAGAGAGAGATAACAAGAGAAAGAGTGAGATACGAAGAGAGGAGCGGAGCGTGGAAGTTGCGCACAAGCGCAACGACGTGCAACGCTGCGCTGCGCTGTCGCCGTCGCTACAGCGACCGTCAAGGACGTTTGCGCTCGGTTTGCCATGCCGAGAGAAAGAAAATGTTGAAGTGAGACGTAGAAAGACGGAACGACGGTAACTGAGAGGGAACGTGACGGAAAGGTAGATGAGGAAAGGAGAGGGCCACGGGAGAGGCAGAGCGAGGGAGAGAAAGAGAGGCGTAGACGCGAAAGAGAGGAACCCTTCTCTATATCGCGCGCCCGCGAGATCGACGCGACGAATTCGAGCCTCTCGATCCGGCCTCGAGCGGCCTTGAATACGTCGCTGGCGACTCTTGCAGGGTGTGTGGAGAGCGAGAGATCAATCTCCAGGGCATTTTCCGTCGCTACGGGCATTGCGACTCGCGGTGTTCGTGGTGTTTAATTATCGGTTCTATATATAGGCTAACGTAATTTAAAAGTAACGTACTGTATTATTAGAAGGTAGAGTTTTATTACTTTTCTTTCAGCACTGTATAAAAAATTTAGGTTAAAAAATTGAGTTTGATCTACGTAGATTTATAGAAGTCTTTTAAATGCTTACATATATCGATTCCGATTTTAATTTGATTTTAAAAGCAATTCTTATATATGTATGCGATACAGATTTTATCTATCCTTTGTTACATAAAACACATAAAATTTATATAGAATATGATATATATCAAATATGATATATATCGTTTAAAAAAGTTATGCTTAAAAAAAATTGTAAACGTTAAGTAAAAAATTTCATTTCTCGTTCCATTGAACTTTTCGCTACATCATTCATCCATCTTTCTCCGCCCATCGCGCGTTACGCAACGGCTATTGTATCGAAATGTGCGCAACACGCGAGCGCTTCTTCAGTAAACATTATTCGTCACCCGCGAGCAACTTCTGGTACAGGAGAGATAAACTCGATCGCTCGCAGAAACGCCGTTTGTTTTCGCTCGTTATAAACAGTCGGACAGCGACAGAATTACACTTGCCGCGATCCGCCGCAGCAAACATGCCGTCGGCGACATGTAATTTCTTAAAACCTCTACGAAAGGTGGCCTCCCGCCTGGCGTTCTCGCCCGGCTCACAGTCCACTTTTACTTTGTTAGAAAAGTCTGGCGCGTATATCAAGGCCATCGGGTTTATCGATCAGAGCCGCGCGCGGGCTTCTCTAATAAACACAAAAAAAAAAGAGCGATCCCTCTCATCAAACCGATTGAAATTGTAACTCGATATGCGTCACCGGTCCCTGATGCCTCGCTTATACGTTTTCCGCGTAATGCAAGGTTCTCTCGAAGTACTTGCGCCAAAAATCTCAAAACCTTGAATACAATACAGGCAATAGGAACAGGGAATAAGCCAGGCAACAGAAATAACCCTAACTTCAACTTATAATGAAACTGAAGTACTGTGATTGTTTAGATATATAGGCAATAAATAGAGAATATAGAAATCCAACCGAAATTCTGTTCCTAATGCCTATTAAGGCCCTATTTCATATTTCATTGCGTTAATACCCAGTTTTTGATAAGGTTGAAATGTGGTTATTGCCTGTCTTAATCCCCGATTCTATTGTCTGTATTGTGTGATAGGCCTAATACCTTGATACTTTAGAAATTGTCGCCAACTCTCTTTGCTAAAGATTTCACACGCGCAATCGATATTCGGGAATCCCAGCACGAAAATCCTTCGTCAATTCGTAATCTTTTTTGAAGTAGCTATAATCAACTCGATGGCCAGTGCACAATATTTCTGATACATCGCGTTGGGTATCGCGTGGAGAAGTTATATACATTTTGGTAAACGCTGTTGCGAGAAGTACCTATAGCCGCGCGAATGTTTGTCTCGCGAAGTTAACTTTCTGGAACTTCCTTCCCAAGGGTTAAAGACTTCATTTATATTTTTGTCCGACGCGCGCGTGGACAGCGTAACCGTGTAAATCGTTTCATCGGCGGAAATCACGGAACCTGGAACAGCCTGTACACGACACCGACCGCCGTTCGATAAACTGCCGAGTGCGGGAAAGGCGATTGTAACACTCGTGCATAGGTCAATCGGTTATGAGTATGCCGTAAAATGATCGATGCGGCGCTTTTCCGCGGGATTGTGTTACCAACCAACGTGTCGGCTGGCGACTCGTATAACAACGAGATCTCATGCCGTATCGTAATTCGCACCAACTGATAAACGAATGCGGCAGGAATCGACGAATTATGCCGGGGGTAATTAAATGTCGAAACAACGATGACGGCAGCGACGACGGCGACCGTGTGCTCTTATGTTGTGCTCGCATAATTACGTTTTCGCAAGCGAAGCGCCGCGCCGCGCCGCGCCGCATTGTGTAGACCGGCGCGGCGCGGCAGCGCGGCGCTCCGTTCCGGAGTGTTCGTTTGCAACACGGAGTTTTTAGCGGTTGTGTCGTGGTGCCGGGCAGGAACGCGGAGAGAGAGATCGCGGTGGTTTTCGCCAGGAACGCGAGGAACGCTTGTCCAATCGGCAACGGCAACGGATAAACGTAACGCGAGTCGGTCGGTTCGGTTGGGAAAAAGTTTTGCATAATGTATAACAGCCAGTGCTACTTCTCGCGGGTATACGAGCGCGGTCGTCAGCTAAATCAATGACCCGCGGCCAGCCTGATCGAGCGTTTCATCGTCCGCAGAATTTATATCGTTTCAACAACTAGTCATTGGAGTAACTTATACAGAGCGTTCCAATATAAACATTATGTATGTGTATATTTATACGTGTATAATTTAATAATATATTGAATATATATTCAGTATTATATATATATATATATATATATATATATATATAATATATATAATATATATATATGTATAAGTTACTCCAATGACTAGTTGTTGAAACGATATAAATTCTGTAATATATATATATATAATTTCTCTAATATATATATATATATATTAGATATATATATAATTTAAAATTGAATCATATTAAACATTTTATACATGTATAAACATCGACGATAATATTTAAAGCGACAATTATATTAGTGAACCTAAAAACCGAATGTTTTTATGGATACCCAATTTTGGATACCTTAAACTAGAAGAGAAGATCAAAGAAATTTTTTTAAAATTTCATAATGCTTGTTATATATTCGCATCGCGTACGACGTCCTCTGTGACTTCATAGATCTTTAAGCACATCAGTTATCTGACTTTGACTAATGTTCATATACCGAAATCTCTCTCAATTCAGCAACCTTCACTACAACCGTTTCACACGTGCTACCTTGCTAACTTGCGCTATACCTTGCGTAAGATAATCCTGTAAATCGCGAGCGTTACGGTAGGTGAGACAATCTTGCACAACCGTACCAACGTACCAACGTTAGCGGGAATGCAATCGATGATAAGCGAGTGCGTGTATTTCACTTCGTTTAAAGCGCGGCTAAGCCGCTACTTTCATAGATAATGCCGAGCGTTGAAAATATTAGAAAAAAAAAATTCCCATTGCGAAACGGTGAAACGTATGTTCGTATTTTTATGCTTGCGTTATTACAATAAGTAACGATATGGACGATAAAAGCACGCACGTAACGAGTAATTGATCGGTGGGTTTACGTCAGCAACGCAAAATTCCAACAATCGTTACCTAAAAAGCTTTCCTCATCGCGAAATTGCTGGGTATTCTTGAACTGCTCCGTATAAGGATGAATATATTCCATGTACCTACATATTGTTTCGGTAGCATTAATCGTCACGTCTTCTCGTAACGAAGAGAAATCGGACGATTAAGGGCTTTGGCACATAGAAATACTTAAGCAGTAAAACTTATAAAGCAGTAAGAAATCAACGGTATGGATTTCGCTACCGCTTAGGGCCGTGCCTTAAGTTCTTGACTGCAGTGATTGGCTGATTTGCTTACTGCTTGAGTTTTACCGTTTAAGTTTTTCTATGTGCCACGGCCTAATTCTACCGAAACAATGTACGATTATCGAAAACGTATCATAATGTAACTATGTGTGCGGGAACATTGAAGTAAGTTCAGAACAGCAAATAATTATTCATTATTATTCATATATACACCCGTAAGCTGTTATAAATACATAAGCCGTTTAGTTTGAAAGTGATGTGAATCCGGTTTTCTGGAACTTCATAAATTTTAATCAAGCGTAAACTGATTAAATTAAATATAAACTGGAACTTTTATCGTCATCAATAAGTAAATATACCTCACGTACAAAATAGTGCTACTTTTGAATCGTAAACATTTTTGTTCGAATTTTCTTCCACCATTCAAGAAACGGCGTATGTAATCAATTTTAGCAAATGCTTATGTATTATGGGCTTACATTAAAATTCATTAAGGTTACGAGACACTGTTTCCCATAAATGTGGTCCCGTTACATCAAAAGCAATGAAAAACACATGATATAATTAATCTAAATGCATTATTAAATCGTATTTAATTTGTATGCGAAGTTATTTAAATTATTCTCCGAGTATAACTTTTACTTGATGTTGACATTTATTACCTTTCTCCTAACGTTCGCTTCTTTCTCCAAAGTGAAGCGCCCGAAAAACGTAATGCCGCAACAAGCTCTTACAATTTCCACTTCATCGTAGTTACCGGGGTAACAAGGATTATGAAGGATCTTTCTTCAGAATGTCACTCGCGATCAATTAAATATATATTGTTCGCGCGCGAATTTTTACGAAGTCGCGAGATATGCGACGAAACATTTTCAGATTCCGGTATGAAGAGTGCGTAGAATATTTTTAAGTAAACCGATAAGAGGTGCGATAGTTTTAAATCACGCGCAGGTTTTTTAACGTCAATTTTTAAACTGATAATTATTCTCATGTTATCAAGTGCACCTTAAGTGTATTTTGACGCTATACTTTCAAAAATTAGCGTGTAACATTATTAGAAAACGTAAACGGCGTAAGTGATATAAATAAAATAGTAAATAATATGTATAAACAGAATATAATAGAATATAAATAGAATTCTTTACATATTCTGATATGTCAAAGTTATAAATACTCTGTTTGATGCGATATAAAAATATAATATAAAACTGATAAATATAATAAAAATGCAATTGTAATAGCTGTGAATTTTATATTTTGTACATTCAAACAAGCTCTTTCGCATCTTAACCGCACAAGTCGAAGATTAAGTCTAGTCAGATTCGTATATACATTATACGCGCGATCTCGCTTGGAATCCTAATTTTCTATTCACCCGTAAGATTCTCTCAAGTTCACTGCGGTACTACGGTAACGATCCTCGCGAAGGTTGAAGAGATTTCGAGTAAACTCGAGTGCGGTAAAATGATACGGGACTCGGTGTCTCAAGGATATCATTGAAACCCTCGACAAACTCATTGCCGCCGGCACCGCGACATCACCTTCTCTCTTATCTCTCGCTCTTATAAGATCTGTTCGACGCGTTATCCTAAGCGACTGAATACCAAGACCCCGTTGCTATTGCTACTTAAATTGACCTTTACCGCAGTAACGTCGACTCCAGATATCATTCGCTATGTGCATACAGACGGTTTAGTTACGGAAAGTAACGAACATGTGGCTAACACCATGGTTTGAGTGGAACATAAATTACTCGGTTACGCGCAACATCCTATCAGAAACGTCAAAACCACATTAAGCTTGAGTAAAAGAACATTTAATATTCAATGGGGCGACATAAGTTAATAAAGAAGCTTTATATCGTAAATATCTTATATCAAAGTATCTGAGTTTTGTACGAAATCAAGAGTCAGAGTGAGCGAATAATGAAATCATTTCTCACTCTCATACACTAACACGTTGTCTTATGAAATCTCTATTCTATGGCCGAATGAATTTATAGAACAAAGAGTAGAATTTATATAATGTTAAAGACTCTAGAACCTTTTCAGAGTAGAACAAAAAAGAAAAGAAAGTATTGTATATAGTGTTTAAAATATCCCGTTTTGGAACATTTTTCCTAAATTTGTTTGCAATCTTTGACGATAAAAATTAATCATGAAAAAATTATAAGTTTTACAAACAAGCGTAAACCATCAGAAAATAGATCTTACAATTAAATAAAACAGAATGGCCATCTATAAGAAGATTATCACCGATAAAATTTTATAAGATATTTTATGGAATATGTAATGATATTTGTGTTAATAGTCAAAATAATAAAAATCTCAAAAATAATAATAGAAAAGAGTCTTTCAATTCACGTTAGATTTGCTAACAATCTCTCGTTGAAATTTAATCAAGCGATAATGCGAGATCTCGTAGTCTCCGAAAAGACTAATTTAGTTTATTTGTATCGATCTACCGAGAGACGTGTCCGAGCAGGTAATACGGAAAAATTTTGCTGAGCCAAAGTGACGGCGGGTCAACAAACGATACGTCGAAATTCTACACGCGCTTTCGCTTTCGTGATCCCTATACGATCGATTTACCTGCACCGCGAGTTTTCATACGACACCTGTTGCTGATTACGCGGTTGCTGCTTTCCAGAGAACGGACGCCAACCCGTCATTCGTCGCTAAACGATAACTTGAGCAGCCGCGATCGAATTGCCCTTTTGGGAAGCGTGATCCTATGCATCATGATCATGCACGTATTGATCTCGATACTATCCAGTATCTTTTGTTCTATATGATCAGTGCAGAACTTCTACTTCATGCAAGACGATCTTCTCGCTTTTCTTTTATTCACGTTTTCTTTTCCTTTGCGTCCTGTGGTTGTTTCCCTGTTATAATTCCTATTTATTGCAATTATTAACGAAATACAAAATTCGATATAAAAACACAGTAAACTCGCCACGCAAAGTGGGACACTGCATAATGCAACAACATTATAATCAAATTAATGATAAACGTTCGGTTGTCTCCGTGTCCAATTAAATTTATAATTCAATTAATAATAACACATTCGCTTCCAGATATTATTATTGGAACTTCGTCGGACGTATAGAAATTATAATGTACAATATTTCATTCTCGATACGATGAAAATTTCTAAACGTTTATCGATAAAATTATCACTTTTTATCACGAAATATTATATTATGTCATCGCATTTTGCAGCAACAGCATCAAACAACTTCTGTGATTACATCGTAGATTTTTTATAGACTGATATAGTTGTGCGATTAAAAAACGAAATAACATCGTGGTCAAACCACTGCGACCGATAATTCTATTCTAGACATTGAGACAGGAAGGAAGACGCTAACTTCCTGACTCGATAAAGTTAGGTATGTGTGAAGAACTTCCTGAGAGAATTTAATGCATGTATATGTATAATACAATATCTTTTTTAGATTTGGGATTATGCACAGTTGTGTCGATTCTAGTTGTATCGACTTGTGTTGATTTATATAATATTATATAATTTTATATAAACATTTATATAAAAATGATATCGCACAAAACGTAGTTTTATAGTACCTATTGGTGAATTTTTTATAGTGAACTTTCAAGATAATGCAAAAATGCATGACTTCGCAATTTATTCACATACTATTGTATATGTTACATATTAAGTAAAATAATGTCTGTAAAGTTTTAAATTAAAACATAATAATAGCCAGAAATAAAAATGCTATTTTTGAAAGTTGTTGAAATTATACGAAAAAACATGGCTTAGTATAAACATATGTATAATAAACATTTCTAATAATTTCGAAACTCAATATAACATAACGTTTTTTTGTAAGTGTTATTTCACGTTTTATTATTTCGCTATATACAGAGTGCAATCACAAGAAAATCAGTTTTTCTTATATAAAAAGTGCGCCAACTAAAAGTCAACGTGGGTTTACCAATATTATATTGCGTGAGAGAATGGCGAGAGAACTATAGTATTACGCAGCTTACTGATATGAATAGTTGCTAAGCTGACCACATTAAAGTCGTTAAAGTAATAATATCTAATTTCGTTAAAAGTCGCAGAGCCGTTATAAACTATTTAAGCGTATCAATTGCAACTAGATTTTCAAGAAACCAATAGACACGTTAACCGAAGTCGTAGATAAAATAATAGTACGCATGCAAATTTATGTGCATGTATTTGCTTTATAATTATAATTTACATATGTAATTTATAATATATAAAGTGTATAAGTATAAGACATATATTTATATAAGTAAAAGATATATATTTATATACATATATATACAAAGATATTTTTTTCTATCGTATATTCAATAAAACGACACACATGTCAAGCTGCGTGCTATTTCACTAACGATAAATGTTGCGATGCGAATGAATTCAGCGCTACAAAAACAGTAAAAAAAAAGAGAGAGAGAGATAATGAAATTATCGACGTGACGTGACGAAAAATAAAAATCGATTTTCCTGTCACTTGCGGCCTTCTAGTGTTTGAAACTGGTGAAAACCGAGCTCTCGGCTTTTGCATCCAGAATCAGGGTGTGGTAGGTAACGCACAAGGTTGACTACATTCACGCTGGCGCCATTATCTACCCGCTCTCGAACGAATTGTTGAAGGAACAGGTCTTAAAATTGTCCCCGTTCCTATCGAAAGTCGCGCTCTCGACACTTTGCCGATATACGTGTACCTCCCACAATTCGTTTTACTATAACAGCGAAACTTATACGATTGCAGAAAAAATGCTGTTTATAACGATAAATCGATCCGTATTAATTAATTCAAGACAATAATGAATACTATAATAAATAAGCATAGCATTCAATTCTTTAAGGAAGAACGTGTTGGATTTTTATAAAATATCCCTCAAAATATGGTTAATTATTTCAAAGATTATATCAACAATAAGACAGACTGTATTTGCAATATAAAATCTTTGTACTATTTAATATATAAAAAATTAAAATTGTTTTAGCTTTAGATTACTAAATCCGTATTCCCAGATTTAGTCTTAATGCAGTATCGAACTATTTTCACTTATTCATCATTTTGTGCATATCGTGATAAAATACACTTTTAACAGTCTGTGACTTCTCTTGAAAGCAAATTCAACCTATGCGACTACAACTGTCGCAGAACAACTTATAAGCTTTTCTCATAAAAGTTGACTATTTTTCACACGATCGACTTTGTCGTAGATTATACAAAAAGTGCGTTAGTAGGCCTCGTTTTTCGCAAAAGATGCGTGGAAGATGTAAGACGGATAATTGGAAAAGAATGCGGAACGCGGTTTCGCAATATCGCGAACCGGGACGGTAACCTTGTCTTACTAGCGCAGGATCGATGGGGACTTTTAAAAAATTAAGCGCCACATCTCGTGGAGATTTATCGTGCGCCGTCACCTGGTGTAATTGCGTTTCTTGAGTATAATAGCGGGACGAAATAAACATCGATCGATACCTTCTAAGGAAACCTGGATAAATGTTTCAAGGGAAAAAATGCTACGATCGATTTTTCGTGCGTTA
The DNA here is from genome assembly GCF_048541705.1 of Temnothorax americanus. NCBI lineage: Eukaryota > Metazoa > Arthropoda > Insecta > Hymenoptera > Formicidae > Temnothorax > Temnothorax americanus. The sequence goes on along the minus strand of NW_027509442.1, from coordinate 2,531,846 downwards.
CACCTAGCGACGCGGTTCTGCTCGTTAGGACGCAGAGTGGATCGAATGCAGATTACATGATGTAGCCAGCTTAGCGAGAGTCTCTTCTATAAAACACGCCATATAGGCGATCTCTCATATAGCTCGACTATAAAAGGAATGCATTAATGAACCCTGACAAGCTTTGTTTCATCGTATCAAGTAGTTTGACAACATAATTACGGGTTATAACGTCTATTGTACTCATTGCATCGAGGCGTTGAAAGTCTTGTACTAGTTCGTATATAGCTGTACTTATAACACAGTACGCGAAAAAAAATCCACCTGATAATTCTTTTACACTCGCCAAAGAGAGATTTCTATAAAATTCTCACAAATTAAATATATTATTACCTAACGCGAACTTTTCTGTCTTTCGGAAAAAAAAAGGACGAAAGACATCTAGTCAAGCCTCAATGTTTCGTCACCGTGCATAGCAATCGAGGTAATTTAGCTGGGCGAACGTCATTCATCAGAATCAGTGTGCATCGAGTGACGAGGCTTCGCCAAATATTACGTTATACGTTAAGTATGTCCATCGGCGTTACGAAAATGCCTCGGGCTGTCGAGTACGAGCAAGAGCCACGCCAAGAGGAGCGAATCGCTGAAGCGCGCGCGGATGATGATGTTACTATAATGTCAAGAGCAACCGGTATATCACACTCAGCGACTCAGCATACGCGCTTAACGCGTAGCTGTCCACCGCTGTTCCTCTGCGTATTTAGGATACGGCTGCTAACGCGTCCGCGACATACGAATGCGGTTTTCTACGTGCGGGGAATTGCGTGCCTAATACACACTCGCGCGTCGCGTTGCGTTACGTTGCGTTGCACACACGCAAGGACCCTGACTGCTAATCACGTATCTCATTGACGAGACGCAAGAAAAGCGGAAGAGTCGCGATGAAGAAAGATAACAATTACGGAATGACCGCCGGAAATGGGAGGCAGCAATTTGTTTTCGTCAACCGTGATACAAGACACCACGGATTCGACGCGACGCGCGAGCTATTAATTAATTTGATGCGGTGATTAAGAGCGTTTGCGGAATTGTAAAAATTTTCGCTGCACTATCGATCACTAATGTGAGCGCTACATAATATACGTGCTAATTTATGTATCCTGATAAATAGTCCATCTGCATCTTCAGTCGTTTCCTTTTGTTATGTAAGTGCTATCAAAATGCTATTTCTTGATTATCTATACATATATAGTCTCGAAAAAAATAACGCTATTTTTTCAAAGATGGGTATATATAACTATAAAAAAATCTGAGGAAAGCATACAGGGCTAAAAAGCATTAACCGGAAGTTAATGATTTTAATATTAAAAGGTGCAAATGAATAATATTCTAATAATTCGAAAAAATCTATAATTTTTGTTCCATCCAATTTAACATCAATTTAAAATCAATTTTAGTTTTTAATTACATTTTTGAAACGAAAAATTTTTTTCAAGATTTGAATCTTGAACAAAATTTCTCGTTTCAAAAATGTAATTAAAAACTAAAATTGAATCTAAATTAATATATACTTATTTATTGCTAAACCCAAGTGCCCGTAGGCAATAAATTAACGATAATGAAGCATTTTGTTAACGATAATGTCACGACAGCTGCGCGTACAGTAATTTGATAAAAATATTGACGCGAACATCATGTTATTCCACTGTCGTGCACTGACAGAAATCATTGAGTAGGATAAACAGAATATTGAGTAAATCGGAGATCGACGTCGGTACCATTTTCGATAACGAACATATTGTAATAACACCTGTGCGTACGCACGCCGTGCGCAATTGATCCAAATAAATATCCTCTGAAATATATTGCTCAATTGACGTAAAACCTACGTTACGCACTATGCGTTAAGATAAAAAAAAATTTTTTTAAAACGATAAATATAGATCTGAATAAATATTGTCTTATTTATCATATTAAATCAGGATAAGTTCAATGAACTTCGTCATATTGCCAAGTTAAGCTCATTATATCGCAATTTCGTTTTATGTTTTATTCTTATTAGAATCTTATACTACGTACTTTAATAATAATAAATAACTATAGTTATATTTAATGCTCTACCCACAGAAGAGCGATTTTATTACATTCTATTTATATGGAATTTAGGATATTTATAGCAATAAATCTTTTCCTTATAACATTTACATCATAATAAATCACGCGCTTATATCTTGTTTATACGTAAGCTTTGAGATGTAGGTTAAACAAGTTCTTTTTCTGCATTTCGTACACATAACAAAAACTTTATAATTAAACCTTAGAACGCGTTTTTCACCTCGTTTTTAGCTAAAATACTTTCGAACATTTTTTCGCGCGCGATGCCGCAGAAGCGGCATCCGTGACCGGCATTTCCGACCTAATTCTATTCGGAGTGGCCCCGCCGCGACGTTATCATTTTCTGGCACATAACGACATCCTGACGGTATTGTCGTAGCTTCCTGACGTCGCCGACGACGCGCCATGCTTTTCACATTAGCGGGCGCCGATGGCCATCATCGGGACGTGTTGTCTCACAGAGTGTTACGTAAAGATATATTAACGTACGGAAGCAACATGTTAAGTGACACTCAGTTAAGTTGCACAGACATAACTACATCGTTTTGCAAAAATTGCAAGACTGGAAAAGAAAATAGAAAAAGAAGGTTGATACACGAGGTAGTCATCGCAAATATACGGCAAAGATCTCCCAAAAAGTGAAATTCGAGAAGTCAAATAATTACAGAAGTTTATTAAAAGAAAATGTACTGGTATAACTTGACAAGTTATCACGTAAAGTTAATACACTTATTTAAAAATAGTCATCATTGTGTGGAGGTCAACTTTGTTGAGCAAGAGTGACATTATACTCTTGAAAGAAGATATTACTACATAAAAAAGATAAAAGAAGATATCACGCACAGCTTCTGTCACCGCGCGAATTTCAATGGTATTTTATCGATCGAGAGCGGGAACGCGGCGATTATATCTGCGAGAACGTAACAATTACGACATAGAATTCCTTTCAAGGATTCGCTTCGTGATTCATGCCGGGTATACAGAACGAGCGTTGCGCACATCTCTCACCGCGAAAGCTTAGCAGAACCGAAAGAAAGCGCTTTCCAAGAAAATATTTGTATAAGAAACGCATAGTTGATCATCTGTTTTAATGTTGTGCACTTCTCACAATCAGTCATCTTAAATTATACGTAAATAAGTTACTCAAAATTTTACGTACGTCATTTCTGATGAACTGCATATCGTTGATCTTTTTTTTAAATAATATCATTATTCAAATATATATAATAATAATTAACTGAGGACTCAATAATGAAATTAAACAAATTACAAATTAAAAGACATTGAGTACTATGCGGTTACCAGTGTGTTTGATTATTCATATAAAACATTCGTTAATTAGCAATACAAAACATATAATTAAACGTCGATCGTTTCGGCTCTGTTTTGAGCCATCTTCATTATTAAAACATTTATTAATTACATATTACTGTTTTTGTTTTAAAAACATGTTTTTAAATGTGATAGAATAATACTTATCGATGCTAAGAGCATCCTTTATTTTGATTAATTTCCTATTTTCTCTACACAAATAAATTTATCGTGCTTATTTTCTCTTATACGTCACCCATGTATCTATAATTGCAACGTAGCTTTTCTAACATAAGCTCATCCCATTTGAAATCATTTTCTTTAGCATTTACTCGTTTGGCATTTCGTGTCCTATATTTAACAGTGGAAATCCGACCATCGTAACTGTTAGAAAGCAACGACTACTCACAGATTGCGATTAATCAAAAAAACATGGTGAAAAAAGTGGATTATTCGTGTACGAGACATTTATCTAACCAACGAGTTTATCCGCGCCGAACAAGCTAAAGTAATTATCCGGGGAAGCAACGTTCCGTATAGACCAATGCGGGATGCGGAACACGCGGAAGCGAGAACATTTATTACAATAATTGCAAAGCAATCGATTTCCCGCATCCGTCTCGTTGCTACATAGCATTGCTTACTTCGCTTCCTCGCGCAAACTGTCGACATTTTAATTTTTGTGGTAGAAAAAATGTTGATTAAATACAATTTCATTCGTTTGATAAAAATCCTATTATATTCTATATTCTTATGTGCTGATAGTTATTAACTCAGTTTATCGTAATAACCAATTTTAGTAATGTATATTCTTATCGTACAGATGCAGAAAACCTAAGTTTAATAATTTATTTATTTATAATAATTTGCATGTGTGTGTGTATACGCCATTTCTCGAGAATATTTCAAATAATATATTAAATCGTAATAAATAACTATGACGACTTCACACAAGAACTCGACCAGAAAATCCGGGATTATAAGGCTCAATGACGTCACAGCGTCGACGTCACAGTGTCAATGACTCGGCATAGTAATCCGCTTAAACTTCTAATACATAGGGAAATACATTAATAATTAACTTGTTGGAGACAATTAAGTTAAAATATCATAGAATAGTTATTAATATAACGTATAGTCGATTGAAAATATTAATGATCTGCTCTTCGTAACTTAAATCGACTAAAGTTAAGTATGAAACTTTTCGTATACGTGATATATTAAGACTTCCAAATAAATAAATAGAGCAAACGTTAAACAAAATTATTCGAATAATTTCTTATATTATACATTTTTTAAATATTCAAGCATTTGTTATATATTGCGCATTTCATAACGCAGTTCAATAATTATCGGACAATACGCTGATGTAATCGTAATCATTAAACAAATTGTAAATTATGTCACTGTCATTAAGATAATATAATAAATGGAAAAGCATAATAAAGAATAGTTTTAATAATCCTGGTCATATACCAGCGTAAAATATCGATTCCATTCTTGCGGAAAGAGACAAGCTGAAGCAAAGAGATTTATCTCGCGTAATATTTCACCGCAATATTTCACTGCAACATTTCTTGACAATACCGAGGAAATGGAGAATCGATTAAAAGAAATGCAGGGTATAAAAAACGAAACTTAATATCTTGCGTTGGAGCAAGGATTAAAAGTTCAAGAGTTAATTCGAGCTTCAATTTCATTCAGAAGTAAGGTAATAAGTAAAACTGAGACGCGGGAAAGATAAGTGTATGGATAAATAAATGGAATGATGTATTTCCTTAAAAAAGGTGAATCGTCTCGATAAACTATCGCAATCTCGCGCTATACAATCGATTCGATAGTGACTATTTAAATTGTACTTCAAATTCATTAATTCACGCTATATTTTATTGTAGACTTTTATTGTAAGGTAAACTCGGGTAAGATGGCCATACAGGAAAGATGACCAACCCATGTTCATTCGATGTTTCATGATGAGCTAGATTGATAGAACATAGGTGGGCCATCTTTCCTGTGTATGGCCATCTTACCCGAGTTTACCCTAATCAAAATTGATAGAGCCTAAGGATACTGTTACAAAGTTATAAAAATTTAAAAGATTTTCTGCTGTTCTTTCCGTTTATCGTCAAGATTTAAAACCGACATATTTTCAATGAATTCAAATTTGTCACATATCGTATATTGAGCGTGACAATTGATGGATTATTATTTTATCGTACCCAAATATGAAAGATTAAACTCATCCAGATTTTAATTCACGCTATATTCTGTCACGAGACTTTGAATTGTACTCAAAGTTGATCTAAAAATATTATAACAGTGTTATAAAAATTAAAAAAAATTCCTGCTATTCCTTTCTCAAATCTTTATAACGCTAAGAATGAAAACCGATATATCTCCGATGAATTCAAATCTCTCATAGACGCGAGAATAATTGTATATTTACTCGTGATAAGTGACAGAATGGAAGATTGAACTCATCCCACAGATTATAACGGTTTTAACGCCCCCCTTCGTTGCCCATCTCTTTCGTTCTTTTTCGTTAAACCCGCGCGAATTATCATCCCCTTTGACTGTTCAAACCCTAAAGGCCTCCTGGGCGACAACGAGACGCCCCCAGGGCAACTTTGTTCGCAGACAATCGTGTTCGCGACCGACACCCAACTATCTAGGTCAATCGGTTGCTTGGCAACGGTTCAGTAAGCTCTTCCTACGCTTTATCTTCGACCAACTACGTTATACGTAAGTAATGCTGGGTCGCACCGTCGTCGCTTTCTTTATCGCGTAGGAGATACGCGTATTCCTGTACATTGTGTCTACGAGCGCCGACGTCCCTTAGACACCCCTGTAGTGAGCATATTAAAATTCTTGTAGCCGTGCGAGCGTGATGTCTTGCCTAACCATCCGCCGTTAAAAAAGAAAAAAAGAAACACAAATTACGTAGATCTACTCAACAGAAAAGCTGACGGATACCTACTTACATTATCTATTCCAATTCTCAGTATTAAAATATCTCGGCAATAAAGCTTTCGTTTGAATTGAAAATTAAAATATACTCCAAGTGTTTGCAGGATCGACAAATTTTCAATCATTCTTCATTCTTTTGGCGGACTATCCATCTTTCTATCGGTCAACAGATGACACGGTCAGAGACAGTGAACAAATACTGATGGCGCCCGGCTTGACTTCCTGTTTGTATCCCTCAAGTTTCGAGCGACGCCGGCGCCCATGCTTCGCATCAGCTACGCTAGACTGTTGCGTCGCAACAGAATTTGTGTGGGTGCAACGCGAAATCGCGTGGGTGATGGGCGGAATGGATGGATGGATGATCGCCGTTGTAAGCGGGCACGCGCACTCATCCGAGTACCCGCGTGAATCAGTGCTCCCCAAACCCCGAGATGTCGAGATTCCACATAACGCAAAAATAGATGCCTGCAGGTGATGCCCGCGCGCTCTCAGTTCACTATCTTCCGATGAATTTTATTAAGCGTCGCGTACACGAGCGCGCGACTACGGTCTTCTACCAGCTATTACGTAATCGCAAGTTAATTTGCATTACGTAATTAGATTACTTTATTGGCGCTAGATTACTCGCTCGGCTTTTCATCGCTCCGACCTTTCCGGTTTAAACAGCACGTTCTTCGCGTATAAAGTTAACAGCGTTCGAGAATCTGCTTGATCGATACCCCAATCAAGGAACGAAAAGTTAATAAACGAATGGAAAATAACATTTTTAATTCTTAACACGAGATTCGCGTCGTCTCTCTCGTCCATCCTCTACACAAGTTCCCTCTCTATTTATATAAAATTACAGTTGGGAGACACTGACGCACGCACGATGTGCGTAGTACAGGCGACATGCTACACGTTGATGGTGACTACTATGTCATTACCCCGTTATGCGGACGGCGCGACACGCGGCGTCGCCCGATATCATTCGGCGTCCGTCGATAGCAGGGATGAGTTTTGCGAGGGTGGACGGTGGGGGCGAGCGACGAAGATGGAAATGACAGACGATCGACTTGCCGCGTTGTCCCGATTCGACGCGCGGTTAACGCTTCGACGTTGACGTCATTCACCACGGCGGCCGCTGTATATACGAGCCGCCGCAATAAACGAGAAATGCTACATCAATGAGAACGTCGGAACATGTCGAAAGACATCGAGCTGGAATTCCGGTACGCGTCTGCGAACGTTTTCGCGGCTAGACGGTGCGATGCGGCAAACTAAAGTGTTGAATACCTTTCTCTTTCTCAATTCATAATTCATAATAATTAATAAATATATATGTATAACACACTAATACTCATTTGCTACTGTAACGACGTTAGTGTCATTGTTTCGCACTATATAGCTTTCTTAAACTATTAATATTATGATATTCTGCTTTCTCATTTCGAGAACGAGTGTCCTCGCATGAAAATAATGATTTTTCCTTAAGTGGCTAGCGAGAGATCAATGTTGAGAAAAAAATCGGTATATCCCTCTTTCTTATTTTTTTTTTTTTCAAATGTGTGAGAGAATACACATATAATACAATGAGATACAACGGCACAACTATAGACTAGAGAGTTTATTGAATCGCACAATCTTGGATAACTATTATTCAAGGCAAAAGATATATGATAACAAAGTCGTAACACCGGATATCGCGTTATCGCGTATTTCGTAACGCACTTGCCAGCAATATATATAGATAAACGTTCGCTTGTTTAAAAGAACTCGAGTTAATTGATGATAATGCTGGCGTTATGGCATTGACATTGAATACATTGTTAGAATAATATCCCTGTTTGCCTCGTAGTCGGACATTCACGGGGAAACACATGTATATACGTTCACGGTATGTTCCTTAGTATTGTGGTATTATACTACTTACTGTGTATTTTACTTATCTTCCGTAATTTATAGACGCAATTTTTAAATGAATGCCAACAAAATTGATCGTTTTTCAAAAAATAAAAAAAAATATAAAAACAAACATTTTAATGCACAAAAAGGTATTCACAAGGTATTAGCAGAGGTAGAGATATAGAGATAGGAGAAGGAGAGATAGATAGATAGATAGATAGATAGAAAGAAAAGTATTCGAGAGAAATATTACAATTGTCATGAATAAAAAAAACTCTGATATTTGCTACGGTAAAAATATTTCTCGATAACATTATCGATATCAGCGATATACGATATCAACGTATGATCATAAAAAACTTTCATTATTTCTGTCGCGTACAATATGTAATATGATTTATTTATTTAATATAAAATTTAATATCTATATATATATATGAAATTTTTGTAATCTTCTCATGTTCGACAAATTATATTTTTGAATATGAAAAATATATATTAAAATGTATTTTATGTACGGAATAGTACGGATGCAACTTAACGACCTCATTCATCCCCCGTTCTTCTTTCAAGCCATTTTTCAAAACTGCAAAGTCGTATATCAGGATTTGTTCAGCTGAGTAAAATATTGTTACACTGTTGTATGATGATCCATTATGCGACCGGAAATGCAACGTAGGCGTGTAATCGATGAGTTGCGAAATGGTAATGACGCAAATACATAGGTTATTAATTAGTTCGGATCATGGTATCAGTTTTCCCAGCAACATCCCCGTCGTAACTCAATTCCCTCTCTGTTAATATTTACACAATGTACGACGTCGGTCGATCAACCGAATTTATTTACAGACGCTTATACGCACGCAACTGAGCTGTACTTTATACGTGAGAATAATTTGAATACAATAAAATATTATAATTAAATATTTTCCTACAATATATTATTGCTATTGTTATAATTTTTATCTCTTTTTTTACATTTTTGTTTTAATTCCGATTTCTTTTCCGACTGTTATTTCCTTCCTATTTTCCGCCATAAAAATATCACATTAATATTATATCAATCTAAGATTTGTATTTATTTATATACATTTAAGCAAATAATAAAAAATATTTAATTTTATATATATACATATAGATACAAAATACAACTGAAACTACTATACTTGGCACTTAAAAGGCGACATCAACACAATTTCAGTAAAAATCATCATATGCAAATATATATAGATATATGTATATGTACACCGTTGCACGATTCTTACCGAACTTGTATTGATGTCGCTTTTCAAGTGCCAAGTATAGTGGTCTCTGGCATACGTCCACGACCTTTAAACGACTGCCGATCGTATCGACGAGGAAGTGAGCAAATTTCCTACAACATTGCAGCTGGCTTTACGATGCATGAAGCCGGCCAGATTAGTACATGACAAAATTCCGAAAATCATCTGGCGCGTAACAAAAAAAATCAGGTTATTTAGTTTAAGTAATATATATAAAGTCAATTTTTATTATATTACTCTTTATCATATTACTTTTCCATTAACAGATTTTCAATAATTCAGCTATCAAAATATTTAACAAAATATACCAGATATATTAATTTCAAGTAAATAAAATAAATTAAAAGCAAAAGTAATCAATAATTAACAATTGTTAATTAAATTAAAAAATAATTCAAAATCGGTCGAAATATCTGCCAACAGAATAAATAGCGTACTTTCTTTCTAAGGAATTAGTATACTTAGTTGAAAGATTTATACATATACTTATACATATATAAAGAAAAAACAGCGTCCTCTTGTGCAAGACAAACGAGATTATAGCGTATAACAATATAAAGCATAACAATTATTACATATAAGAATGTAATAATTGATTAATAGTTGACACAAGAATCGTTATTAATTAACACAAGTGTGTCAAATCGCCGCATTATTATTATGCGCAAATCCAATTATTATTATTATTAACCGCGACGCGTAATATTACGTTGTTGTCGACACTCGCGCTAAAATGCGTAAATGTCTTGGCCGAGGCGTTCAAAAGCGAAGCGCGGATTATAAATAGGCGGAATTTGTTCCGACTTGTTTGTAACGTGCCATATTGACGGAAACATTGGAGAACGTGGGAAAATGGGAACTATGTTTTCACTATCGAGCGACAGCGTCACAACTTCGAGAAATAAAGCAAAATCAATAGACAAAAACTGTTTACATTCCGCGCAGTTAGGATATTAAGTAAAAAATGAATTATAAATATATGTATATATGTAGAGAGTGTCTTAGAACTTCTTCTAATACCGACGAATGATTCGACCAATATAAAGTAAAATCTTCTGTAATCGAAAATTTAATTATAGATATATCGATCTTTCTCATAACTCTCGAGTCTTTTTGAGATTCAATATCGTGACTAAATGTAAGTCTGAAATTAGGTTTCTCTTAAAGTGCTCTTGAAAGTAACTAAGAATAAAATCTCATTATTTGTTCGCGCTTTGGAATTAAGTCACCAAAAATTGCGTTTTAATTATTCACAAATTGGAAATGAATGGCATACCAAATTCAACTGATATAAAAAACCATTAACTTTGATTTATTGTCTTCAGTGCTTTAATCAAAAGTTGCGAGGATATTTCCACTCTACGTAATTTTATATCAGAACAAAATCATATTTTCACCTCGATTTTCACAAACCGTAAATTAAAATAAAACTGCCACATGGATTATTTAGAAACCAATTACTGGGTATATTAAAATGAGAAATGTATTGTATGTGCGAAGTTGGTGCGTATTATTTTGTGGAAACTTATATAAAGTATTGTCAGTTCTGCATGATGGCTGCTTTATTTTTAATAGTTCCATAATTCTCTATAGATTAGAAAAGTCCCTCTTTCTAGAACTTGTGTAGAATCACCAAATCTTTCTTAAAATCTAGGAATAAATATTAAAAAAGAATTCCCGTGGGACAAAGTGAGACGCTTTCCAACTTTTAAGCAAGTTTTTTAAAAATGCGTTTCGATTCCGATTTTTTTCATTTGACAATATCACGATAATCCTCGTTTACTCATCTTTGCACTAAAGACATTAGACATTGGACTAAAGTATTTGTACAGCGATTGCAACTTATAACATTTATTATATACCTTACTTATTTGGATGTAGAAATGTGATTCTTTTTTATTCATTTATTTAATGTAATTAATTAGGCTGATGAAGGCACGGTGTTGCCGAAACGTCCCATTTTAACATTGTTAATAATATAATATTTTTAAATTTCAATATTCTTGTTGCTCGTTATTGGCCGGTAACCTTTATCTCTTTGTTATGATAAAATAATTTATTTTTAGATGTCTAACAATTCTTCCAATTTCGCTTACGTTCTATATTCGATAACGCTTGTAGTTATTAAGGCAATAGGTCGTTGCAATATTATAGCAACAAGTGGCAGCGAGCGTTGAAGAGGGAGCTTTCTTTACACTCGGTGTTTCTTATCATACATTGCGGCTATACGCTCCCTTATATCTAACCAATCCCGCCTGACATGTCGCTATGCTACGCCACTTCCAGGAAACTAATCTGTTGTTTTGTGTGTGCGACCGAAACAACACATTTTAAATACAGCAAACAGATATCTTAACATAACAGACATTATTATTACTCCGCGTATCTCGAGTCGTAACACAACTTTTCACGATAAAAGTGATCGGAACAACGAAACGGAAAACTACCGACACCGAGAGAGAAATTTATACCACAGGTAAAACAAAAAAAAAACAAAAAACCGACGAATTTTACACGATTTAAATATCTGCGAATTAAACAAAGATTAATAAACAAAAGTTAAAAACGATGTTTGTATACAAAATCGATAAATAATACAAACCAATCAGAAGCGTTGTGAAAATTTATATTATGTGTCAATATTACACGTAAAAGAAATAAAACAAATTAAAAATAACAGTGAAACATATATGGCTATATCTAATTTGTGATATCATCTGATTCAATATGCGATAGCCATGCAGGAATCATTGTGTCGAGCTTGTTGCCTTTTTATCTCAGTGTTATATGTACAAAATAATGAATTCAAATTTAGGTCTAGTAATGTTTTTGTGCGTACGCCGCGGCCGGGCTACGAGATAATGTAAAAGAGCATAAACAAGTGCAGTATGCGTCTATTTAAAAACGCGCAAACTGATAAGTATATAAATCATATCTGATGTCATCGTCATAATTACGCATCTATAATCACGAACGAATACCGTTAGTTTCGCGGCTAGAAGTTTAATTTTTATGATGCGCGTATTCATTCCCGCTGACCAAAATATTGGATCCGTTTTTTGATTATAAAGAATCTTTTAACAAAATTATTTATGAAAAACTGGAGAAATACAAATCATTTAACATTTTATCAACTGTAGCTCAATTATACAGACGCATTGACATCAATTTTATTTAGTAATATATGTATTTTTATCTAGAGCAATTAATATATTATTATCACGTTTTAGCTACATCCTTTGTCGCACACGTATCACTAAAACACTAATAAAACAAATAACATATTTTTGCGGTTATATACGTTACGCGACAACATCGTGATGATATCAAGTCAGTAGTTTTCTCTGCTAGCTCTATATTGTGTTGAGAGGAATTACCCTTTCACATTACATATTTGTATATAAATTGATGATAATAACATATTGTAGAGAAGATTGTGTGATTTTAGTATCGCAAAGATAGCATTGATAAAACTATGGCAATAACTCTAAAAGTTGATATTTTTTACTAAAGTATACTTAAATTAAATACAAAAAATTATTGAACAAAATGTTAAAGAAATATTTAAAATAAAGAAAGCTTTTTGTCATTTTAAGAAATTCCAGCACTTCCAAATCACGCTCTTTTATTTCTATAACTTTCTATTTATTATTTCTATAACTTCTCTCGCAGTCTTTCGATGCAGAACGAAAGAGAAATATGAAAAATGCAAAAACGCAACTAATGAACGTATACGCGAAGGATTTCTCGCACTAATAACCGCGGTACTGCTCCCATTGTTCGTATACTGATTATTTTTTTCCTAGCGCCACACAACCTTGCAGATTACTCGCTGTCAAAAGCACGATGTGCACGTTGAAGGCGAAGGACGCCGTGATTTATTATTCCGTGCGTCCATTTTACCCAATCGTGAAAAATAATAATCTTCTCTTGTGCCGTCATTCTTTTTATTCGCGAATTTTTTCAATCAAAAAATCTAACACAGTTCGTAGATCAATTTACAAAATAAATATTTTTAAACAAAAATTATCTTTTCTCATGCTATTTTCGATTCTCAACATTAAACGTGATCTTTGCAACTCAAAATCTCTCATAAAATTTCATTAAAGCAAATGTTGAAATTAAGTAAAGCTCAAGACTCGATTATGTATATTAATAATATATTCCAATGCTATCGTCTAGTATTACAAACCAGTTCTATGAAACTGTGCCGATACACTTTTATCAGTTAGACAGCTGTCGTTGAATTAAGTAAGCCGTGTTAAATCTCGCTGTGCATCTTAGAAATGATAAGAATATTATACAATTGAAAGCCACACGCGTAAAACCGGATAGAGCAAAGTTTGTGCGGTTTGATCAAATGACATGCCGTCTAATCGTTCGCTCGGGGCCTTTCTGCTTTTGCGTAACCGCGCGTGAAGGTGTGATTAAAATGAAATACAATGTTCAATCCAGAATCGACTTAACTAAAGAGCGAGTAGACATCAGTATTTTTCGTGTAGATCAATTATCTTTTTACCACGTAATCTAGTCATACTAAAAAGATAAATAATGACTGTTACACGCGCGTTTCTATATAAAATGTTCAATCATTATTCATCATTATAAATAAATTTAACGTATATTACAACTTGCTTGTACCGTAAAATAGTATATAGAATAAAACACGTCCATTTATTTTCTGCGTATTATAGTTTAAGTACTTGGCAGCTTAGGTAAGAAAAAAGTTCAAGCAATAATTTCTAAACGCAAAACAGCGACGGTAACTGTCGTAGGACAATAATCAAATCGCAGACCAATGAAGCGTATATAGCAGTCGCAAAATTACAGCAGCCACGACGAGAATGGCATCCCGAAGAGCTTTTCGCGACGTATACCCGCAGGTGCGTCACAAGTAAAGATTCCAGGAGTAAGAATATAGACAAGCGCCGTAGATGCGACCGTAATCGAGAGGAGCGATAATCATCTACACAGCGACATAGGTGGGTAACGACGTCGAGACATCAGTTCTCTTTTACTCGCTTTTCCTCCCGCGGCTGCGGCGGCGATTTCCACGTCATTAAAATCCGCTCGAGCCGCTCAGAATATTGATACTCGGACGTTCACGAGAGGATACGTGCATTAATTAGCGATTATCGCGACGGCCGTTGCCTTCTTTTTACGATTACCTTGCGCAATGAACCCGATAATACCTATAACGCGGTTGAGCGAACTAACCACGGCATGCATCGCTTCTCATGCGAGATCCTCGGAGCTCCGGTTTCTCCGTGTTCGGTCGACCGAACTGTCATTGTGGAAGTGCTCCGTCGTTGTGCACCGATATTATAGAAGTCCGTAATTGTATCTTTAAACCGCCGCGCCGCGCCATCGTGTTATCGCTTGCGCGGCGTATATATTGCGGTGTTGCGAAGCGAGAATGACAGCAATTAGTTTGACTATAATGTTTCTGCTTTCAGAAAAAACATAAAAAAATAATTATCCTAGAACGTTTTTTTCGTTGTATACTTTCATCTTAAAGCAAATGGTTTTTATCAAGACGTGCGTGAGAAAATACATCAATAATAGTCAAAATTATCGAATTGTACTTAAAATCAAAATATGATAGAAAAAATGGCCGAGATGTGACGAATTTAATTCATAATTAAACTAATAATCAATCTATTGCAATAGAAGAGACCAGATGATAGAAATGTAGTTTTTGTTAAGCTAAAACATGGGGAATGAAAAATAAGAATAACAAGTAATGACTCCTTTTTTTTTCCTTGTTTTTCTCAACTCTCATTCACAAAGATTTATGTTTTCCTCCTACAACACCTTATCTTTACAAGAGCCACGCTGTGACGCATGGCATTCATTATATCAATTCGTATCTGGTCAATATATGTATTTCACTTTAATGATTGCGAGCTATTAGCGAATTTCATTCTGATGCACGAGAAGAGGCTAAAAATACACGATGAGGTAACTTCAGTTTATTGGAAATGAGATACAAGCGCTACATTATAAAGTCGTTGTCTGCAGGGTATCAAGCGTGCGTCGCAACTTTTACTCGAGTTTTTAAAGAGCATTAAATAAAATTCTATTGTATATTTGACATCCTCCACCGCGTATAATCTGTTGCTCGTGGCTAAAAGAAAAAAAAGAGATACGTCTCATGTCATTCTAAAGTTAACAAAGTTAAGAGATATGAATTAAAAGAATAGAAATAACAGAGAAGATATACCGAGTATACGGTAAAAAATGTTCGGAGTTAATTCGCGGTGTGATGCTGTCATCGACCGATCTCATGAATATTGTCGATTATACCGATACTGTCTTTGTTCGGATCGGCCGTAAGAAAAAAAAGAGGAAAAAAGGAACGATCATTGTAAACGTGCACGTTCGGACTTATCGGTTCGTCGAGCGCATGCTTAAGTAACATTGCATAAGCGATCGGAGACAAAGTTATTCCGTTCAATGATCAATTTGTCGCGGCGGCAGAGAACGCAAGCATTGCCCCCGTGCTCGGTTGCAACCTGCAACCATGTACGGGGTTCAATTGGTCTCGAAATGATGCTCGATAACGACGAGGGATCAACGATTTTCTGATCTAACCGTTTAATCGCGCCGACTTTACGTAAACTGTATACGGAGCGACTATTACGTATAGTTACGATTAGTTTCAACTTAATGAACGTGAAAGATATCTATAGTATATATATATAAGCATGTTTGTATACGCTTTGCACATCGTGACAGGCGCTTTTCTCCCGACTAACATTTATTCTGGAAGGACATTCCTTTTTTCGCGCGTCGGTTTATTTTCCTCTTTTTTCCACGTATTCAATCGCCCGTCCGTTCGTTCACCATATGTTCCGGAGCGACAACGGCGACTCTTTCGACACATCTAGTTTATCGCATAGTGACCGATCGCCAAACATCGATTTCAATTAGCGTTTCTTTCGGCAGCACTATAACCATCGCTGTTTGCAGCAACGCGTTTGACATTTCGCCTAAAAGGGTCGCGATACTTCAAAGGTAGTCTTTCCTTCTTGAAACAGAAGTTAAATGGATCAGCCTCTACTTTTTATATAAAGTTCTTATTTTTAGTACCAGAATTCATGATTATTATTTCACAAATTTTTTCAACTATTTATCTCATAAAGGTAAGACATAAATCACATACGTCGTCATTTGTAACTTTTCGTTGCGACCATTTGTAAATCGCTCAACAAACGTAAGGCTACCCGTGACGATATACATATATAATAATTTTTGTCGTAAATATTACGATCTCAAAATCTCACGATCTGACCAAATATCCTGCTCGAGGAAAATACGAACGATATGCGCTTCCGCGCGACGGCTAATCGCCGTAAAAGTAATCGAAGAAGGTACATATCGACTTATCCTGACAAATTAGTCAGCGCCCGTAAA
Organism: Temnothorax americanus; assembly: GCF_048541705.1. Classification (NCBI taxonomy): domain Eukaryota; kingdom Metazoa; phylum Arthropoda; class Insecta; order Hymenoptera; family Formicidae; genus Temnothorax; species Temnothorax americanus. Next base: position 2,514,891 of record NW_027509442.1, on the reverse strand, counting down.
AATTCGCAACGTATTGCCACAGATTAGCGCGCGGAGTGCAATTATTACGCTCCACGTGAGATCTTTCATTTTTCTCCCTCCCCTCCCCGGTTCGATCCGCGCGCTGTATATAATTAATCGCGGTCAAACGGGTTTGATTGTTTTTTCCGCGCGCGTTTTCGCGCTGCCGGTTTTCATATACGCTGCCGCGTGACGTGACCTCACGACAGACGCGTGTGCGTGACGTTGCTGTCACGCGTGTACAGCACTTATCGCGGCGTACACTTTTGTCCGACAGGCCTTCGGCGATCGCGCGGTGGACAGCGGGGCGCACGGAGAAACGGGTAGGCAGATACCGGGAGTTGAAACCAGGCCTGTCCCGGGGAAATAATTCTCAAAGCTTATTACACGAAATATCAAGGTCTTGCCTTTCTACGGTACGTACGTGCACAAACACGCGCAGCGCAGAGCCGAGCGCAGCACGTCTCCGCGAAACGCGTGCGGCACGTTCGTGATCGGCGAAATTTCCTCAACTATGATGACCGACGCGACGAGACGAGGTTCGTTCGGCTGCGTTCTCCTCGCTTAGCTAATTGTAAGTAAAGAGCAAACGAAGGATCGCGGTCGCAAACGCCGAGCGATTTTAAAATTAAAATGTATTTAAAATGAGGGAACTGCAGCGTTTATACCCAGTCACACCCCAGTCCCCGCATTCTCGACGTAAATTCAGCGTTAAATGAAGCGACTAGTTTGCACTCGTCTCGTATATTAATCTGTCGAGCAGAGAAACAATTTAAGCTTGAATTTAAAATTGTTAAAATAATGGCTTAATAATGACGAATTCGTTCTTCGCTAAGAGGTTCAACATGCGCAATGAAATTTGTTGGACGAATTACATTAAAATATCATCTTTCATCTTTTTGTTCTTCAAAATTTATTTAAGTGTGCGTATATTTGAAAAAACACATTTATCGTGTGTCCTTTATTTAAATATCAAATAGCGCATGTTTTCAGGCGCGCGACATTCACAAACTAAATTGCCCAGTCGATAATCTTGTTTCGCGCCAAGCTAATAAATTTACAAAGTAGAAATATATTAAGTGTACAACTACAATTCTTTCTACTTTAAATAAAATAATTTGCTTTAAAAGAATTTGCCTGAAGTATAGAAAATGATCGATTATATCAACGCGTATAGCATTTAATCGAACGTGACTAAAACGATAATTTTCATGACTGCAGGGGTTATGCAATCAGGGTCGTTTGTAATGCTACATTTACTATGAATACATGCATAGAAATGATGTTATAAATGTTATGATGTTATAAATGTAATATTGAAGATAATGGTCGATAATAAAATATATACGACCAATTTAATCACGCGCTTCAATATCTTTTATTATTACTAGGAATACGGCGCCTATATATGCAGACATATGCGTGAACTTTGTAAATTACGCAGCGCACGTTTCAGTGATTCAATTTTAACAAAATTTAATATCAACAGTTTAATTTCAGCAAAATGTTATCTCAGGCTGTTGCGTATAATTGATCGATTATATTTATAAATGTAATTATCTGATGATAGCTATAAATCACAAATTTTTGTATAACAGATTTCGTAATGCAAATAAAAGATGCTTCTCTTTGGTTGTTTATGGAATTAAAAAGAGTCTGGTATCAAATATTGCCCGCAAGAAACCGTCACACTCGACACAACATAGAGATTGAGAAAGAGAACGGCATTGGCCGCCGACAGCTGGCTAAGCTTCCTGCGACTTATGACCTATGTATCGGGATAAGAGCGTAAGCTTATATCTCAAATCATATCTCACGATGGTGATAGTATTTCACGATAACTTAAGGAAAAATTACGACGGTTTTTTTTTATCGCAAAAGTACTCATTCCGTTTTTACACGCTATCTTTTTAAGCAAGTTACCCAAATTCGCAACTCAACTAAAAGTATTAAAATACGTAAAAAATAATTTTGTAACGCGCGTATTATTTATTATGTTTTGTATTCTCCATTACATAAGTCTTGATGTATACGCCGTGTGTTTTACGGTCAAGTTCTAACGAATAACATGCTAAAAGTGGGAATTTTCTTTTCATGCAACGATCGTCAGGCACTCCCTCCCCCATACCTCGTGACTTCATTTATTGTTTAATAAACACAGACGAGCAATAAAGCGAGTTGGCCAGGTGAATGTGTGTTGAATGAAGACCAACAAGTGAAGCCGCCTGACGTATTAAAATAATCGCGATAAGTCGCATGTTGAAAATACCAAAGTTTATCGTTGCGTGGTAATTAATCTGCTTGTCATAACTGCTCGATGGTTGCAGTTCTTGTCTATCACATGGCTCATATATGCTAATGCAAATCTCGTCCTCCTTGTTTTTCGTCTTCCATCATTTAATCTATTTTTTAGAAACATTAAAACAATCTAGTCATTGTAATTCCTTCGCCAACAAAATTAAGCTTTCTTAATAACTATATACGCTTCGAATTAAACACTTAAAATAAACTGCAGATATTGGAAACAATTCCGTCTCTTATTTATAAGCCATGCATTTAGTGAAGCTTAATATCTACTTTGAATCTCCCTACGTCAAGAAAGAATATGTATTAAGGATACAAAACCGGTAATTTGTTATTAATTGTTACGTATAGCCTAATGTTTCCACGATAGAAGGCAAATGTACGCTAATTTTCTATTATCAAAGAAAACATTAAACGTAGGATTAAATATAATTTGCCAGTAGACTAAATGTAACGTTTGTACATGTACATTACAACATATTATATACCGCGACCTATACGTAATTTGCATTTAATCATGATAAATCACACTTAAATTACACTTAAGTACAATGTGAGGTGAGTAACAGGTAACTCGTGATGCTTGGCATCTTATCCAGGACTCCGCGCCTCAAATGTTCTCATATCGAAAATTATCTATAAAAATCATCTATAAGCCATTTATAAAAATCATTTAAATATTAACTGTTTTAATATCATTTTAAATATCACTATATTACTCGCGAAAGTATCTGTGCGCTGAATAAAAGTATTTTCTTAATAATTTAATCGGACATACATTTAAGTTATAAATTATTTCTCGCATTAATGTGCATATTTTCTTTAATAAAGCATATTGAAGCATAAAATAAAGTAATTGCAAAGAAATCAAAGTAACTCTCGCCATTGCAGAGAGAGCAGAAATCTTTTGATGAACCGATCGCACGTATTAGAGCTTAAACTTTTACTTGTATCGGTCCCTCTCTCTCGCTACTGTGATCTTATATTTCTTTTTCCGTACTCCTACGGTTTATCCAAATATTTTTCTGAGTAACGATGAATCTCATTACGAGCGAATCTCCCATCCAGGAGAGAAGATCGTAACGAGACTCAATCTTTTTCAGCAGCTTTCTTTGCGCTCGTCCCGCCGTCGTGTTAGCTATTTCAAAACCTGATGATCGTGCAAAAAAAATCGTCTCTTATTACTCAATCTGATCGTGCAACCTTTCACGAATGCATGCCGAGAGTGATGAATCCGGTGGGTTAGAAACCGGCCGACCCACGAACGGACGGTCCGACCGTCGCGTCGGCCATGTGTTATACATATATCCGTGTGTGCGTATACGCATCATGAATCGAGTATTGAGTGGATATCATCTTTGATGGTAGATTAGTTGATCATTATGTAACGAACGAGAGGAACACGTCGTGTTGCGTGTTAGTCCGATTACTCTCGACTTGCTTCCACGCATGCCAACTCTTACGTCGAATCGCCGATCGCCGAGTCGAAGATCACGTGCCGATATGCATATAATTAAAGAGTTCTCAATTAAAATAACTTGGCATCGTACTTCTTTGCCCGCAGGCGAGAGAAATCGATTCGCGTCCGCGCGGCGAAAACGCCGCGGCGTCAAAAGTCATCATACGCGTCGTCTCCACGCACGGTTTGCGCAAAGCGAAATACATGTTTTCGATAACGACGCGATACTCCGGTCACGCTAAAATACGCAATCCGCAAGTATACTCTCGCAAATACAATACATCGCGCGCAGCTTGAATTTACATGCGCCGAGTAACTATGCGGGATTCCGTGTTGTTCTCATATTGAACGATGTAACGATCATAATGAAAGTAACTCTCTTCTTGCAACAGTGCTCAATTGATTTTTAAATATCATATACTCCGCTTTATATGATATTTAAATCCCCCACACACTCATCACGTTACCGCTTTTCACCAGACATCTTGCTGGCTACACTTAAAATTCCGCGACAGTTTGCGCAAGTAGTGAAAAGGAATAACGAGATACGGCATATGCGGATCCGCGGTATTGTTACGAAATTTCTGTTGATCTCATTTAGCAGCTGCTAAATGTCGGATCCCAATGCCACGTCGCGGCACCTTATTAGTTGTTATTACTTTGGATCACGAGGCGTCTCGTGTAAATAATAATGAAAAGAAATAATGAGATATGACGTACATGAATAGTCATTTAAAGTGTTTGTTAAGACATTTCTATATACCGATTACGGGCGACGAGAGACTGTTTGGTCTCGCATCACGCAAATCGCGTCGATCATTGATGATTTTCGTATAACTGTAACTCATGAAGCGTAGGTAACGCTGTGAATAAATCTGATAGATAACAGTCGTTTCGAGAGATGTGTAATCGAGAATTGTTATATATATATATATATATATATTGCAAGATAACTGCAAAATATGCTATTTTCATTTCATTTTGTCATATCTTAAACTTTTAATTTAAAAAAGGATTAAAAACACTCATTTTTTTAAAATACCTAAACTAAATAAATTATATATATATTCTCCGTTGTCTTTCAATGCATGGATAGGTCCTATATGAGAAATATATAAAAAATATCGCGAAATTAAAAAAATCAATTACCAATTCAAACACAAACAGATAAACATCCTAATTTTCGTTATAAAAATTCAATTTAAAAAAGTGTGAATTGATATTTTAATATAACAAAGCGTTAACACCAGTGTAAAATTATTTAATAATAGTTTCATACGCTCGAGACCAAATTAGAATGAGGAAAAGTAGTTAACTGGAATAGCGCGTTGAACAGGTGTGTCGAAAGCGAAACTGTTTAGCATACACATGTGTATGTGCGCGCGCGCGCGCGCGCGCGCAGAAGTACGTGCGCACGTGTGCGTCCGTGAACGCAATCACGTTTCGAGCACGAACCATCGGTCCGTCGAAATTCGATTGCTCGCAGATCTGACGAGATTTCGTCCTGCCGACCGAACAAGGTTGATACATTTATCACGAGTGTCCGCCGAAACGATCGTATAATAATACCTTGTGTCTTTGTTCACCGTGTATCGTCGAGACAGTTCCCGTCGTTAACGGCGTTTCTGGTCGGCTTTGAAAATCCGGTTTCCTTGAATACGTTTCGAATGTGTTTGTTTTTCTACCTCGCAAATTGACACAAGTGTAAGATTAATTTGGTGTGATAAAGATTTTAAAAACATAAATTTTAGTTCTAATATCATATTTATCCCCTTATTTTTTATTTAAAGTTTCTAATTTTCTAGTTTCTAACTTTAAAGTTTACATTTAGAAAAATAACTATCATTTTATGTAATAAGAGAGAGAGAGAGAGAGAGAGAGAGAGAGAGAGAGAGAGAGAGAGAGAGAGAGAGAGAGAGAGAGAGAGAGAGAGAGAGAGAGAGTTCTTCAGTGTATGCTGGTTCGTTAACTTAATTGCATCTATACAATGCATATGCGCTCTGTATATAAAAGTAAGAAATTTTGTACAGTTTGCAACGTACTTTGCAAACTTACGTTTGCAACGTAACTTGCCCTATCACGTTTCGTTAAGGATATGCTTAAATAAATTGCGAGATGACTATTTCGTTAATAACTTAATTTGCTATTTAACTTCCTCAAGCATTGTTTGTGTAAAGTTAACCCATAGCATAATTAAGCACTCTTGCGTTTGTTTTCGGTAATTGTGAGAAGAACAAGTAATATTCAATTTTCTTTTTAGTATAAATAATGCAGTTCAAGAAAAAAAGATTCCCTGTCATTAAATTTATAATAGAAATTAGTATAGCGTTGAAATATATAAAAATTTATATATATATATATATATATATATATATATATATAGTAGCATTTTCATAGGCGCAACGCAAATATATTTTTGCGACCTTATCTTTAAAGAGATATTTACAGTCGTTAATGAATCTCAGCTCGTGTATCAAAAAGCGTGATATTTAAGCGAGATATTTAGTAGAACAAAGTTTTATTTTGAGATACAGATAGTTCACATTTTGATTAAACAACAACTGATTGTGAGAGTATACTCAACTGATCGTGAAAAACGGTATAATTACTCTCGTGAAACCTGACGCGATTGAAGTATTGTATGATTATTGTGGAATATTCCGTATAAATATTAGAATACGCGATGAGATGGCTATTAGAAATAGCATATAAGATCTAATGACTAATAAAATCTAATATTAGATAAAAGTTACTCATCATCATACACATAAACATATCAATCATGAAATTTAATAACTATCTTATGTTAAATTATTAATAAAAATGGATAAGTTATGAACAGATGCAAAAAAAATAAAACAATATCTAGAAGAATAACTGTTATCCATAATTAAAATAATTGTAAATAAACAACACTGTGAATAATGAATAAAATAAAAAAATAATAATTTGCTCACTTCATGGTTCGCCGTCGCCTGATACCTCCCAGGCTTCGTCTTTCTCTCAAATTCGTTCGTGCAACACAACATTCGCGAATTATGACCGTGCGTGCCAATCATTAAAATAGAATAATCGTACACGCGGCATTTTGGACGACGCTTTCGACGTTAATCACACACGACACGCACTTTACTACTGTATACTGCAACGAAATTCAATTAAAACGCGATCGTGAAAACGTTCTTTAAAAAGATATGAAGCTCTAATATGATCTTTCGACTGCACTCGCAACTCGAATCTCACAAATTAACACATGAAACGACATGTCAAATAATCAAGGGTTTTGCAAATCACGATACATATATTTATGCCGCGCGATTGACAAATATCAAAATACGAGCTTAATTACGAACGTACTTATTAATTAAATATACAGTGAGCTATATATACATATTGGTAATAAATAATCGATATATTATTCATCATTTTAATTAACTAGACACCACAGACGCTTCGCGCGCGCTATTTAGCTTTAACATTATGCTATATTACTATCACAACTGTCAAAATATACGATGACAGCTGCAAATGAAGTAATCGGCATCGCGGAAAAGCGACAACAATAAACTTCGATAGATTCGAATACCTATATCGACTTTACATCTCTTTTTTAGGTGTGGATTCACGCTGTCCATCCGATTGTGACAAGCAAATTACGTTCAGATAAAAAAATCAGTGTTCCATTGTAAAACACATTCAAACTTGCTAATTAAAAAATTATTATTGCCTGCGATAAAACGATATCGCAATAAAACAATATTTTATAATCTCCATTCCCTATCGCTTCGAATCCACGAAATAAACAAGTTGCGCGAAGTACTCTTGCTTCGACAAACAGTCAATGCACTTACAATCGTTAATCGTGGGAGTTAATTAATTGCGCGGGCGGATAGTAATTAAATTGTTCGTAAGAAATAATCGTGTTCGGGGTCTCCTCTCAATACGATCGCGTTTCGGTGAGCAGTGCAACGAAACGTGGAACGGTACGCGTGACTTTACTTGCCGACTCGAATCTCATCAAACGAATAACAAACACGGCGCGCAGCGGCTTTGCAAATCAACAAACAAAGGCCGTGTGCCGACCAGCTTTACAGATATAAAATATTTAACGTATTTATATACGAGAGAGATAAAGGTACGAGATATTCTCTCTCTCTGTGCTGCTTCCGCTTTAAATTATAAATATATAATCGATACAACGCAGCATTTTGTTATCTCGACTGACTCGATCTATATAATAGTAACTCGAATATTATATTCCACGTTATCGATCTCAAAAATGTCAATTAAATTATATTTAGATTATAAAAGTTTAAAGCACGATACGAGATATATCCGAAGCTAAGCATCGTTAAGAAAATAATTGTTGCCTGTTAAGTATAGCAAAACAATAATTTATAATCTCCACTCTCCACCGTTCTTATCTTACTACTCCAGATAAATAAATCATGTAAATATTTGCTTCGATACCTTTGCAAATTCTTACTAACGTGAACTAATAATTGTTTACTGTACAATTGTGAGATCATAGATACGAAATGTTGAATAGATATATTCCTTACGTCTAGAAAAATGTTACAAGATTTAAGAATTATAAACGTACTTACATAAAAATATGATCTTTTGTCAAAAATCGAATCGCGAGAGATAAAACTCGGACTGTGTCTCCAGATGATCTTCATCCGAGTTCCTCGATTAAATCGCAATTGCAAATACAAATCAAAAATGGCCTTTATCTCTTTGACAAATCAAAAAACTGATACTCAAGATCCATTTATTAGAATGTATTACGTCTCTCAAAACTGCCTTTATTTAGTTTTCCAGTAAAATTATAACTATTAAATGCAGGCCTAAGAAATGTATTTTAATCTACAAATCAAAGGTAGACGTAACATATTTTAAGACCTTATCTGAGCAGAATTCGTCGACATTCTCGTTGACACAGGCCACAATAAACAACTATTAAATATTGCCACGTCACATTCATGTGATAAATGACGTTTATCAACTCCGGCATCGTATAAAAAATAATTAACCGCAGGCGCGCTTTGGCCTCATTTAAAAATCATGTTGATGTAATTAATATTACATGCTTTCATTCGATTCTTATCAGAACCTCATTGTAAGACGCCGCCAGGATATTAAATGACAAGAAGTAAAGGATCATATAGTATAGGCCAAGCCTTATATAATTTATGCGGAACATAGTAAACATCGTAAAAACATGAAAAATCCATTTGTAGCGGAAAATTTTTCAATATTCTTTTATCTAATGATTTACGACTTTACATAGTCGCTGTTAATGCGGCATTTATAATTATAAATCTTGAAAGCATTAATACACCTTGTATTGTCAGAATAAAATTATAACAAAAAACACAACGGAAATTATAAAAAACTGTTGTTACGTATAAGGCAAGAGAAATGTTTAAGGAAATCATTTAAAAATTAGAAAAAAATAAAAAAATCTGGTTGTCTCATTTTTCATTGTAAGACGATAAGGCCCACATAGAACGGACTCGTTGCTATTTCTTCATAAATTCTAGAATATCTCTGCACGTATCATCACGTAGCTCGTATAAGAATATCTTCAAAAAAGTGCTAGATTCCATATAAAGAAAATCAAAATGTATAGCACGCTATTAAAAGTTAATCTAAAAAAAAAAATTCCGTGCAGCAGATTTCTCGTTTCCAACTTTTTTTTTTTTAATTTACTCTTAAGGGCATGCTATAAATTTCAATTAGAAATAAGACGATAACTCGCTGGAAATTGCACGGCGTAGAGTGGAATTTACCTTGTGCCCCAGTCACAGCACGGTCCAGATTCTCCCGCGGGATCAATGGGTCGTTGCTCCTATGCCTGCGACGACCAGTATAGGAGTAGCGACCGAGGCTGCGTTTACAAGAAACAACGACGTTTAAACGTCAACTCGTTTATTGTTTCTTATTGCATAATACATGCGCGTAAATGTTATAGCAGTTTGCCTGATTCACTGAAGCGGCATGCAAGCACGACATACGTGTGAAAACATTTTGTTTCAATTCAATAAGAATAAAATATATTCTGGATTGCACGTTAAAAGAACGGAGAGAAAATATTTGTTCCTTTTTACAGCCTTCAATTTATTTATCGTGCTACAAAAGATCGGCCGGCTTGATCGATTTCTCGAGGAAATCGTTATATCCTTCTTTAAGACTTCTTCAAGATGTTTTTAATCATAATATTTTCAGAGCGAAGACGAGTATTTCTCGACAAGGGAAAGTACATTGCGGACGATCGTCTTTTTCATCGAGCGCGATAATAATTCCGTTATAAGTCCCGATTTCGTTACGTCTGTCCCTGTTTCTCTCACACTCTCCTTCGTCAGGGAAGACGATATTTATCGCGGCCTTCGCGAAGAGATATATCGCCGATCGAATCGAGCGATCCTACATGGCCTACGTACACCACAGCATCGACGCCACGGAGATTGGAAAAACTTTCCCTGCATGGCTTAAGCACCGTCTTTGACAATACGGAAGAGGGCAATTTACGAGAAGATTCTCCATCGGGTGCACCGCGGCGTGTTGGCTAAGGAATGCGAGCCGAGAAAAAGGAAAAAGGAAAAAGAAGCGCCGTACGATCGCCCGGTAAAATGGATTTTATATCCCGCGGAGACTTTCTCTAAAACATAGACGGTCACGCGGATCATCACTTCGCGCGCGGCGAGACTTCATCTACGAGCAATATCCGATAACTCGGAATTTACGCGTGGCTGTCATCATCGAAACTCATCTCGATATTCCCCCATTATCTCTGCGCGCTGCGCCTTCTCTCAATATTATCTCCCCCCCCTCGCCGTATTGATTGCATCTTGATATCTTGCGTTACGCCATCACCTTTTGTAATATACGTCCGAGGAATGTTTCTTCTATATATATATATATGTACGTTCACAAAAACAATCAAGACACATAGACTTTCATTAAAATTGAAGGTAAATCAATCCAAAATACACACCAAAAAGAGCTGTTATTAATTTGTCGATAGGACGTATTAAAAATTCAACGCGTAACTATATATACTTTCACGTTATACATAAACTGTCCTCGCTGTAAGTACTTCCAGCATTTATTCCATTATTATTACTTCCATTATCATTTTATATATATTCTAAAGCGCTCGGCTAATAATAGAAACTATGCACCAGAAATTTCAAGGTAGTAAGTATCTCCAACGGCCGCGGACAGCTGTTCTCGCTTTAATTTTCATATCATTGTTTCGCGACCATATCTCGGTGTGACCGCACGGACTTACGAATCGCCTGCGAATTGGGCACATCCTTCCTTCCGTATACTTCCTGCATAATACGTTTATCGCTTGGCCAGCACGAAAGATTACAGTAGGTTAACACATACATACATACATACATATACATATACATATATATATATATATATATATATATATATATATATGTATATGTATGTATGTATGTATGTATGTATGTATGTATGTGTTAACCTACTGTAATCTTTATCCGTTAATATCCGTTATATATATATATATATATATATATATATATATATATATATAACGGATATTTAATGTAACAGACCGAGGACCTCGTATCTTTCAGTATAGACCCGCTTTTCGCCATTCTCGCTATCTGAGCCACGCACTTCCGTTCGATACAGCCCGCGTTAATTACGGGCGCATACACGTTTCTTTGTCGCGTTGAAACGGGACAGGGATAATTGCATCTTAATGAAGGCTGAAAAGTGAGCGGCCCATCGCGTCGATCTCGTTTCCTTTAAATGGCTGTAATTAGAGAGCGGATCGTCATTCCGCGGTAATGTTATCTCACGGTCGGATAAACAAATCGCTTTGGTTTGTCGATGCGCGTTAACGAGAGCCCGCGACTTAATTATCTCGCCGAGTAAATCGGGACGAATAACGTATACGCGTGCGTTAACGTGTGACGAGCTGCCGTGCCGTACGGCACGTATTAATATAGACAACACTCGCATCGTGTGCATGCGCGTCGTGTACACCCATGTTAAATGTCCGTCGAATGCCGGAAAACCGCGCGTATTATACCAACGTATCGTGTCTGAAATGACGCTCGCCTTGATTGATGAACGCAAATAAACGACGACAAAGCTGCATCCCCGCCGTATCAACGTCTGCGAATGCGTGAAATCGAACGTGAGACCGGGTCACATATTCGCACCTGCAGAATGTGACTAACATTTTTAAAACGCCTTTAGAATCATCAGAGAAGTTGTTGTGGCATTAAACGCTTTCTGAGGTAATCTCTCTTGAGAATTATGTTGGAGAAAATTGCGATACTTGAAATAAAGAACGCTTGAAAGAAAAAAGTTAATTGATATTTTCTAAAATACATAACAGGTAACGTCTTGTTTAAATTACTAGCACTAATTTTCTTTTTTTAGTTAGATAAGACTTATTTCAGAGTTATAATATCTGCATTCGTAACTCGAAATAATAGATCTTTTTTTGCGATTGAAACAAATGAATAAGTAGAAAAATAAATTATTCCGTTTTTAATAAATCTAGTACATTACTTTTATAATATTTTATTGTTTTTTTTATGTCTTTATAAATACTTATTGTTAGTAAAAGCATTCTTAACCGGATAAATGGAACCGTTATCTAAGTAGGTAACGGGATTCTCGTGGAAACTCACGCGTTATCCAAATATGGGTAATGTAACAATAAAAGTGTTAAATTAGCATAAAATCAAAACAACTGTCTAGATACCAAATAAAAGAACTTGTATGATAAACCCCGAGAATAGAAGTTCTATATACAAGTTTAATTATATATAAACTACAAATTGCAAGAATAAATTTTATTTTACCGTTATGAAATCGTAGATAAAAAAAAAGAGAGATAATTCCAACAGATCTTATATATATGCGTTCAAATATATTAAAAAGCGAGAGAGAGTTAATACCATTAAAAAATTTACAAAGGACTCAGAAAAAGTATTGTTCCGCGACGTATATTACATCATTATGCTTGTTTTTTTTTCCAATATATGCAGGTATGATGGATAATAATAAAGCAGTCAACATTAATGCTACTTATCGCATTAGCCAATGAGCTTTTTATAATCGCCCGCAAATTGGATAAAATCGCGCGTATTATACACGTTTTTGTCGTGCGTCAGTCGTCAAGAAATTACCCTTTCTCGGTGCGCTTACTGATTTCTATATTACTCGCGCGAATTATAGCGCGTAAGAAGACTGCATGGGGTTTACGTAAAATCGCAGGCGGCATGCAGGCACATTTATGTCGCAACTATCGTCCACTTCTTAATGCTAGCGGGATTCACGCGCCGGCCATCAATATACCTGTGTCGATTGGAGCATTACATCCGACGCGGTATGCGTTTCTCCGTTTACGCAACGGTTGCCCTCCAGCGTTTTGCGCGAAGGATGAAGAATTTGCATGCGAACTATGTAGGCATTACGGTTTCATAAGGTCATCCGCCGACAGAGACTCCTCGCACTCTCAACGGAACTCGGTCGATCTCTTTCCTCTCGTGCAGCGAAGTCGCGGTGTACAACTCGCTCGTAGACCCTGTCCACGCTTTCGCAAAATCGATTCGCGATTATCGCGGTGGTTCACGAGCGAGGCTAATTAAAAATTTTAAAAATTAACGAGTGCGCATAAAGCGCGACGCGACGCGAAGTTAAATATTTCGGTTACGTAAGGTTCAAGCGTTTTATAAATCTCGCCATAAATAATTGTTGTGATATAAAGTTTGCTATATGGCTTAACGCATACGTGGCACATATACATTTTTCTGTTAATTTATCGCTCTTCCCGGTACATTATGATCTCCCGTGCAAAGTAACGAATAGTGCCGACTCATTAACCCATCCGCCTGCCATTCCGAACGTTGTAAACGTAGCATAAATTACCTCTTACCTACAAATTTTTAAAATAACATAATCATGCTATCATAGTTTAAAGCACCTGCTCGTATATGTCCTAATTAATAAAAATAATAGTTTCTCTAATAATTTCTTCCTCATAATAAAAGCTCTTCACTCGTAAATCACGTGGAAAATTAATCAGTATTATACAAAAATGATTAAACATTATATAAATATAATCTGTCCTCAACATTCGTTTCTATTTAAAAATTGATTTATATACCACATATACGAGAACGATTATTTGATAACTGAACGATTATTTGATATCCACGGAATATTGTAAAATTAATTATATCACTTATATCTAATGATGGCTGCAATTATCACTAAGCGATTGTTAAATTCAGTCAATAAATTACGCGATGCATTTAATGCTGCTGTTGAATAAATGACGATTGAATTATAGCCTACGAACTTTCCAATTTGAAGCAAGACAATAAATAACTGCTGTATAGAGAGAAGTAGAGTCTAATACACCCTTTTCATTAAAATCGGATTATAAACCTCTTTTATCGAGCTTTCTAAATTATTTTTTATGCATATACACTGAGTTACTCATACTCACAGAATTTCTTTCAAACATAACTATTGATTTTATAAACTTTAAAAATTTATAAAAGTAGCAAAGACATTATCGCTGTATCATAAAATCTTTTTTAAATTAACCTCGCAAAAACTAAACATCCGTTAATTAAAAAAACTAAACGCGTTGTCTTTGAAAACATTAGCGGACTTTTCTCATAAATATTTACTTCAAGCATTTTTAATTAGCAGCTCGTCTCGATAAAACATTTTCGATAATTATTTATTTTTAAAGCAAAGTACGACAGATCTTATCAAATCTTGATAAATAAGTCGTTAAAATTTATAGGAACGAATTTATGAAATCATTCAAATCAATAAATTTATATAATAGAAGGTTAAGGCTTTCAATATACGATCGTTCGAATATACCAAATCAGTACCCTTCTTCACATCCTTTCACGTACGATTATCGACCTTTGACTCCCGCCGACGAAAGCTGATTCTATTTAAGGATCCTCAGCGGTCGTGTGTCACCGCGACTAATCTCGTTGCCTTATGTACGAGAGAAAGACAATCGCTCCGTAACGGTCGTGACGTAAGACGCGCGCAATCTTCGGGTTTCTATGCGCAAAACTCCGATAAGATCGTCCGCTTTGTTACACACGAGGGAGAGTCATTCATTATCGCGTGCACGCAGTCGATTATGGTGTTCCGCGCCGGAATGTCGCGAATGAGCTTTCACCATCAGGGAGAGTGCTGCTGGATGGACTTCCGATGACGCGCGCGTCGACGCCTTTCCAGAGAGGCAGACGCGCTTTTGAATCGATAATATCGGGGTGAGAGAGAGAGAGAGAGCACTTCCGGCGCGCGACGGGCCTCGTTGATTTTCAATCGGGCACGACCACGAGAGAATCGTGTCGGCCGGATTGGCGCCGGGATAAGTAATTTTAAAGTCGGAAGCCTGGGATTATCATCGGGGAAACCTGATTGTCGTTGTTACATCACGCGAGCCCCGCGATAGGCGTAATTTATTGCGTTTGTACACGCGCAGAGTTTTATTCCCGTTATCATCGCTATAATGAAACATAAATTTTAGGTATACACGAGGAGATGCTAGCTAGTGCCCGCCTTTGGCTTATTCAGGCCATTTACGCATTTTGTCCATACTGTAAAAATAAGTACTATATCTCGGAAACGAATCAAACTTCCTTCGGGCGGCTCGATTTGTCCGAGTTAGATCTTTAAAATTAGATAGAAGATAAAAAAACTTAATATGCGCAGCTTATTTTTATTTTACAGTTAATATTAACTGTAGCTCGCGCGATATGATCGAAAGATCACAATATGGTAATTGATCATGAAAATAAACTGAATGCACAGATATCTCCTGATAGTATCTAAAATATAATATTTAGTAATTAATCTTAGAAATCAATTATGTAAGCTAAACAGTTTTACTATCTCTCAGCAATAATCTTGCAAAGTTTTTTGTTACAACCATTACTTTCTTATTTATTGAAACATTTATTTAATCTGGATGACATTTAATAAATCTACTTGGGTAAAAATCACAAAATGATTCTAAATATAACACTTATGCGCGAACTATCAAATAAAAAAATTTCGAGCAGCCTAAACATATCTGTCAAAATAGCGAATGTATCCAGCTTGTTACGAGAGTTGAGAAAGAAAGAGAGAAAGAGTCGGTACGCGTGTGATATTCACTAAAATATTCTTGAAAAATTATTTACATTGAGATAAGCAAGCAAATTATCGTGTTGAATTGAGTCACGATAAGAAGAAATCTGCATTACCCTCCGAAAGATAATGCCGCTCGTGCGATGTGTACTCAATTGCCCAAAATATGACAAACAATGTTGCGTTATCAACGCTGCGTAATGGAAATATCGTAAAGCGAGTCGTGTATACCCGTGCCAAAACAACGCGTGGGTCAATCAAAAGATTAAGTTTATTCTATTTTCGTCGATCAAATTGAACTCATCCGATTTCCAAGCGCCGCAATATTATGTTTTTTCGCAGGAGATAGTGCATGCTATTCGCTATGAAAGTTACGAAAGTGACAAATGCGAAAAAGAGTCACGATTTTAATGTCTGCAATAACGCGAGAACTTTAATAAAAACGAGACATAAATATACTTTTATCTTTTTGCATTAAATGTATTTTCTCTGTAATTTTATTTTATGTATATCGGATTACAGACTTCACCTTTGTTACTTGACTCCGAAAGTCGAGAAGATGTTATTAATGAGTTTCAAGCAATGAAAAATGAAAGATAAACCCGCAGAAGAGAAAAAAACTATGAGTTTTCGTAACAACTTTTCAAGTCTCATCATTTTTAGATATTATTATCTCGGTACCGATCTATATTTCTAAACGAGCATTAAAATTCTTTTTTTTACTCTTATAAAAAATTTCAACAGAAATAACATGTATCACGTTAAAATTAAAAATCGAAAGTTGTTACATTAAAAGGCACATTAAAAATATTTAATTATTCTTAAATTAAATAATGCAGACAATTAAATGTGAAATAAATATACTAAATGCCCATAAAGTTTTGTTCCTTTATAAAAGAATGTGTTTATAAAATCTTTATGTTCGTCACAATCTTGATATCGCACCTTGGTTTCATCAACAAGGTATATGGCAAACATAAATATTACAATGTTCGTAGAAACACACGAAACACGTGTGATGGATAAGAAAACTCATAAAATGTGCTAAATAATCTCCAAAACACATGCTATATAAATTCTTAACAACAATCACTTATTTGACAAGCCGCTAAGAATTGGATCGCGTTGCGCGGGCACGCCGCCTAATTTTCGACAAGAAGTCATTGCACTCGAGAATGGAGGCACGTAGACGAACGCACATTGACGGGCTCCTTTCGCGGTCTGTCGACCGCGAGTCACCTTTTACGCGAACCGCACACGTATATCAGAGCCGGTCGAGCCGTGTGTCTGGCGGGATTAATTACTGTAGCAGGAGGTCTAAAAGCACATCTCATCTTCACCGCGAGCATTTTCGATTTATGACATACGTAAGTATGTACATACGTCCGATCCTTAACGCATTAACCTTTCGGGCGAGAGCGAAAGAGACGAAAGAAAGAGAGAGAGAGAAAGAGAGAGAGAGAGAGAGAGAGAGAGAGAGAGAGAGAGAGAGAGAGAGAGAGAGAGAGAGAGATACCGTTAGCCGACTCTCGTTTCACTTTCGCGACACTATAACGTTACACAGGCGCGCGACCTTCTTCTGGTATTTTCGGGTAAATAAGAGATGCCGCACTCGGTTTGGCAACGTCAGAGGATCGTGCGTGTGTCTGTATGCACAATATTCTCCCGCGGAATATTATACATACACATTCACACGAACACATACACACGCAAGAATAACATCGACAAAAAAAATACAAACGCCGACTTCAGTCGAAGTTACGAAAATCTCCGTTGTAACTTTAGCCTCGGCCTCGGCCTCGAAATAGGCCATGTATCGGCCCTCAACGTATCTCCGAAATAAACTTTCCATCAATACCTAATTGCGATTGCGCAATTTAATACTTTGAAAGTAAATTTAAAAAAAAATCTTTCACGTTTGCTATCATTAAATATTAAAATTCATGCGACTAATTAAATTTTATAGTATGTACAAATAATTATACTTATATATCGATGCAAATTCTAAAATCAGTTTCAATCTCTACTAATTTTAAGATCCTTTGGCGGAGTGCTCTTCTTCGTTTGCGATTAAAAATTCGAAAATTCGAAACAACTCATCTATCTTAAGTGTTATCTCTACGAAAAAAGTAAAAACGAAATGCGGTTGAAAATTCACTTTCAGTATACATATATAGGAAATATGGAATACGACGTGAATCGTAGATGTCAACGTTCTTTATTTGACACGCTCAGATTATGCTTATTATATTTAGATTATGCATATCATTGGACGAGATCCCACGCATGCTAAAATTACCCGTATTTTTTCCTTATTCGATATTTTCGTTACTTATCGTCGACTAATGGTACAAACATCTTCGGAATCTATGTCACTGGTCGATCGATCGTTAGTTTGCGTTAATGTAATTTTACACAAATCTGTTTAGATAAACTTTGCCTTTCGTATCTAAAAAAAATTATGTTCGGCCGCTGTTATCGTTCGTATACATATAGCGAGTTAGATGACGATTGCAATCCGGCAAGAAAATACGCCATTCAAGAAAGTGCGATCTTCAATACGTCGGCAATAATCTTATTTGTCGCGATTCAAAAACAGTCATCGTGCACTCCTCCTCTCCGGTATCATCTCCCCAATCTCATTTATCGCGTGTATGCTCCACATCTGCACGAATCACGAGATTTTCAGTATTGCATAATACGCGGTAAACATGTTTGGCACATTTAAGCACGATTAAGAATGCATTAAAGCATCGACATTTTAATCATTTACGCACTTGCCGAATATTGCGAAGCAACCGACAGCCTGCAGCGTCGCAGATGACATAATATCGGAGAAAAGGTTTACAAAAAAAAAAGTAAATTAACAGAAGCGCAACGCAAATAATTTCGATGTAAAAATGTACATACATTCCAAAATTTATTAGAGATTCTTATGCAGTAATGTAGCATTGTTCAGCTCGCCGATATTTCTTCCCTGTAACGCTGCCTTTCTCAGGTCGCGAAAGTATTTATTATCTCGAGAGCAATAGTATCGATAACACTTTTCAATCAAAATACTATATGTAAGCAACTCTACGTTTATCACACTGTGGCCTGATCAATCGATAACCGTGCCATTGCTCTGGGAGCAATCTCGTTGTTCGGAGGTGCAGAGAAGATGACGTCATTGCAGACGCAAATGATCATTCGAAGAACGGAGGAGTGATGCGTGGGAGTGCGATACAAAAGTATTAAAAAGCTCACGCTAGGCGACGACGACCACAATTAAGGTGGAATGAAACAGTTGAAAAGTATTTATGTGAAGAAAAAGCAACTCGTATAGATACGAGAGAAATCACTTTCTTATTCGGTTACGAAGTTTCGGTGTTTACGTCCAAACTTTGATTGAAAACGAATTTTCAGCAATCGGCTAATCTCATCTCTTCGTAATCACGTGCCAATAGATATAAGATATCAAATTTTCTTCTTTTTTTCTCTGTAACATCTTGTATTAAACTTTTTTCTTTTATATATTGATATCAATTTTTAAGACAATATAATTTAATTTTAAGCAAGTTTTAACCAATTTTAGCCAAAAATTGCTAAAAAATATTTCTGAAAATAGATTTTAGTGAAAATAGATTGTCATACAATATTACACTGTGACATTCTTAGATACAGATAAAATTATTATTATTAAAAATTAAAACTATTTCAGAGATCACGTTTGCCAACAAACTTTTCACGATCTCTGATCTAACGACCATGTAATGATAAATTATTTTTTATCCAACGTTCATTAGCGTGATGATTATTAAACTACTTTGTATGCTTAAATTATTAAAAATGAATGAATCGTCAATTTAAAATCGTCAATGCATATTTCAAAAATGTTATAATGATATCATTGATTACATTGTATATTTATTCTCACTACGTAAGTAAATAATTATCTTATCACGCGTGACCCTTTTTTCAACCGTGGAAAATATTTCTGCCATATGCGCGCATCGACGGCACATGATAAAATTTCCGGAATAATATAAGTCGTGATATCAATGTCATTCGTATTTTGATCGTTTGTAATACATGTTGAATAGCATTTATTTATTTATATATATATATATATATATATATATATATTAGAGACTTATCTTTATGCTACACTATGGAAAGTAACGCAAGTTAGAATGCGTAAGAAAGCAGGGTTGCGCAACTTTGTACTCATGTTAGACAATTTTTTGAAAGACATGGTTCTCTCTATGCATCGATATTTCCATTTCATGCCTACGTAAAGAAAGAAAGGCATATAAGCAGTATTTTGTTACGTAAATTTAGTCAGAAAAACCGTGTATGCTCTGTATACCCATCACATACATCCGAATGGAGAAACAATTTAAATTTCGCTGAAGTATTAATTAAATTTCGTTTGAGGTGCGTATTACTTGACGCTATAATAAATACAGTACACGGTAAAAAATAAAATGTTAATCGTAACATTTTTCAAATGTCCCAAAAAGTCCAGCCTAAATTTTATGTTAAAATAACTCAATCATCGTGCGTTACTTGTTGACAAATTAGAAATGTTAATTTATTGACACTATATTTTACCATTTATGTGTTCTTTTAACTTTAAGTATAATGTAAAAATAACTTGTACAAAATGTCGATATAACATTTTGCTTCGTCTGATTTAATGTAACTCTTACGAAATGTATATTATACATTTCATTTTGAGTTATATTAACACATATTTTAGTAAATTTGATTATTTTATATATGTCAAAGTTTATACAATTATTTGAAAAGATTTACTTTAACTTTTGTTTATGTTAAAATAACTTTAAGACGTGTTGATTTTTTGAAATAATTATGTTAAAAGAACTCAAAATAATATTCAATTTCTAAATGACATACATAAAGTGTTAGTTATCACGTTGACATAAATATAACATGAAAATGTTACGAAAATAATAACATAGCTGTTGTATGTTAATTTTACATTGAAATAATAGTCAAATCTTGGTAACACAAGAAAATTTTAGCATTTGGACGCACGATTTTTTACTGTGTACGTACATATACAAATATCATCAAAGTGAGCATCCGTGCATGCTTTCATAAATCTTAATAACGGTCGGGAAAATTTTGTCGCAGACAGATATATCCCACGTATCCCACATATTTATCACAATGTCATTTAATATGTGCTTCAAGCAAAATTTCAAACTTTAAGTAAAATTTAAATTATTTCTCTATATTCTCGAATGTGTGTGTATATGTAAAAAGATACTTTGCATTAAATTATATGTTTTTATTATGTATTTATTTTTATTATATATTTTTTTACGTATTTTTTATTTTACATATATGTATAGATATATAATAAAAACATATAATTTAATGCAAAGTGTCTTGCGACGAAGCAGACAATGCCGCGCGGCGAGCCACGTGATCAATATCACCTTTCATTGAAACTCCGACCGGTAAATTCGAGAAATTAATACATACCGCGGTACACTGATTGGCCAACGCCACCGTCGATCGTGGCCGGCCGCGCGAACACCCGTTATGCAAATTTAATATATAATTGTCGTTCCTTATAAATTCTGCCCTTTCCATTCGTTTCCCTTCTCGCCGTGGCGATCAAATCGGAGCGCAGTTGCGTTCGGTACACGCGGCACACGCACTTAAGCGGAAAAACGGCATTTAAATGGGAATGCTCTTTATCCACGCCCACGATCAATCAAATAGCGCGAAAACACCTGTCGACGGATCATTCCGCGATATTTCGTAAAACGGTATCACACTGAATAAGTAACCGAATTCTCGACAGAATGTTCCAAGTGCTGGAATAGAGTCTCCGTCGTCGAATGTTTCGTGAAAGATCCGGTAATAGATTATAAGACTGTTTCACTCTAAAGATAAATAAGTTGCGGAATTGTTAAATGATTAACTCAAAATATCGCCATCGATATTTTCAGGGTGTGGAAAATTCTACAGATACCTTTTTGTTCTTTTTGAGCTCGCCAATGAAAGAATAAAGTATTTCACGCACTTTCTTTCCCATTGAAACTTCTAGACCATTCTAGGGCAATTTAAAAGTTTGGAAACACGGACAATTCAATTGAATCTGTACTCGCGCGAGTAATTAACTCGACCGAAGATCAGCGATCTCCGATTGCTCGAATACGCGCGATTCTTAAAGAGATTCCTCCAATTTCACTTATCTAATCGCCGTTATCTTTTTCACGCACGAATTCTCTTGCACATGCAATAAAGATTCCGATTTGATAACGCGCAAGGAAGCGCGTTTCCTCAAACCCCGCAATCTCGGAAATAACGAAAGACGAACTGTTTAGATTTAGAGAGATCGACGTATCGCGTGTGTGACTCCGGATAATAAATAACACAAGCGAACGACAACGCGGATGTATATATACGGAAAATATCATTCTTGTCTGCAAATTCTTTAGCTTTGAAGAGGATCTTCTCGATAACTCGATAACGGCGAAGGAGAACAATTTTACTTGAGTTAATTTTTCGACACGCTAATTTTCAATATTAAATATCTTGGTAGATTTAATTTAAAATTCCACTAAGATAACTAAGATAAGATGATCACTTAAAATCAACTAATAAATAAATTGTTATATATATAATTCCAAAAATTCTACAATTTTATTCAACTCTTTAAAAATTTTATGAAGTTACAGCTGTTCAAAATTACTTGTTGCTAAATATATATCTATGTATTATTTAATTATATTATTTCAGTTCATAATTATGTATCATGATTTTTGAGAGAGAAGTCTTATGTGTGTTCAATTTATCATAATTTATACTTAAAGAAATATTAAATAAAATAAGTAATAAAATTGAAATGTTACTTGTTTTTAAATCTGTTTTTATATACTTCATTAGGTATACGATATTTATGAAGGGGGCTAGATATTTCGTCAAAAAGACAAGTTTTTTAGAATTAAAAATCTCGATTTAGGAAAGAAGTTTTCAATGCAAATCGTAAATCGAAAATATTCGTATTTTTAATTTACAATTTGCATCGAAAACTTGTTTCCTACATCGAGATTTTTAATTCGCTTTCTTTTTATATATTCGGTCTTCTTTTTATTCAAATTGGAGCCACAATATACTTCATATCTGTTAATCTGAGAAATAGCCACTCTGAGAAATAGACGACAAAATAAATTATTCTTTTTTAATAGCTATGTAAATTATAAAAAATAAAATATTAAAAATAAAACTCAATAAAAAAGTAGCTCTTTTTTCGATCACGTTAATTCACTGGCACAAAATATTATGGCAATCCGAATCTAAATAATTGAAACGAGGAATAGAATCTATCGAGTGCCAAGCACGTTATTTGTCAGTCTGTTATCTCGTTGACCCTCACAATCAGTTATTCGCGTGGGTTATTGTAAAACACACTCCAGTCTCAGAAATCAACTAAATTCACAAAGTAAAATTTTATCGATCGAATGCAGCATAATTTGTTTCACAAATAAAGAACTTCCGCACTTGTCTTTATCTAACAAATATACAGAATATTATTAACCTTCCTGAGAGCGTTTTTCCCGATTCTATTATTAACCTTTATTTAATTGTAAATCATTAAAGAGAACGATGATAATTGAGATGTAACATTGGGGTGTTATAAATACACCTCTCGCGCGAGTAATTACCGAGAAAGAACCACGCGATTGACGCGTTGAGTTACGAAGAATTACAATCGCAGATTATAAAAGTGGGAAAAAAGATATAAATCGGACAAGTTAAACACGCGTCAATGTTGTGTTAAGTACAAGCGCCAGACAGATTCGGAGCGACCGCACGTCTCTCTCCGGCAGCGTAACAATATATTTATACTGAAGTCAATGTAGGACGCGAGGGACGCGAGCAAACACGCGAAGGACAGAGGCAAGGTAAACAGTGCAGTGGTACGTGCGCGCGAGGGGAGCAAAAAAAAAAACCCGCGCGCGTTGACGTTTCGCGGCTTTCAGATTTGCGCTTCGGCGTACCGGAACCTTACCGGGGAATCGATCGCGGGGATCGATCGTATATGCGCCGGCAAACGCGCGGGGTGTCGACCTCCCCGCCGCAGTCTCCGGCCCGCGAGAGGGTTGAACGACTTGGGTCGTTGAGTCTCGCAGCCCCTCTCGCCCCCCCCCCCCCTCGACCCGGCCCGGCCGTCGGCGCTTGGCGCGCCGCAAATGGGCCGAGAGGCGAGGTTCGCTTGCTTCGCCTCGCACCGCACATACGCGCCGACGTGTGTATATATATATATATATATATATATATATATATATATATATATATATATATGTAGGTACGACTTGAAGCATTACGTAAGACGTAAGAGCTTACCTGCATCAGCGGTACTTGGACGAGATCGGCGAGTCTGGCTGACAGCTTCCCGGAGGTTACCGTTTCGTATCTCGCAGGGACAATGACGGCGGGTACCTCGGTCCGCGCGGCTTTCGGCTTGGTCGAACGCGGCGCGTCGCTGCAGGCTCCGGCCTCCATAGTCGCTTCCAGGACGATTCTCGTCTCCGTCGGGATACGATGACAACGACGACGGCGACGAGGCACGAGAAATTCCAACGGACGGAAACGGGACACCCCCTGCTTCGGGTTGCGCGCCGATCGCGGATCGATTTGCCGGCGCGACGCGACGCGAATCGGGAGATCCGTAGAAGGCGACGGTGTCGAGATTCGAGATCACAGCAGATCACGCCGCGCGAGGCGCGAGGGGGCGAGCGGACTTCCGACTCCGAATTCGGTTACGCGCGCGCGCTCGATTTTCAGCGCCACGAATATCACGTGATTTCGATTCGCGAGCGCGTAAACTGACGCGCGCGAGAGAGAGAGAGAGAGACGACTGCGTCGATGCCGTCGATTCTTCTAAATTCTTCTGATAAGGCGGCAAAAAGACGGGTGGTGGATCGTCGCACAGAGGCAGGGGAGTCACGCGCGAGGCACACAGACAAGTCGAGGCACAAACACGCTCGATCGCGGACACCTTCACGCTTGTAGTATTCCGGCCGCGGCGGCGGCGGCGGCGGCGGCGAACGGCGCGAAGTCAGGCACAGGTACTTACGGCGGTATTAACGTGAACGGTATTATTACGCGATTATTATATTACAAGGTCGAGAGAGATGCGGAAGATACGGAAGAGCGACGAGACAATTGCGTGGCGAACGACGGGGTTCGGCACTGCGAGAATATCTCGATTCTCTCGTCGCCTCGGCCGGTCCCGGCTCGCCGCCGTCGCCCCACCCGAACGCAGCCGAATGCCGAGCAACAGCTTCCCCCCTCCCCCCGCCACCGCTCCACCCGCCTACCGTCTTCTCGCTCTCCCCGCGCCTCCCTCGCGACTAACCGTCTGCCCGAAATCACCCGAGAGAGAGAGAGAGAGAGAGAGAGAGAAAGAGAGCTTCCACCGTAGTCGCGTCGTCGTGTGTCGTCGCGGTGTTGACCGGCGACGTTCGCGTCGTTCCCGACGTCGTGGCCCGTTGTCTGAATGCCGAGCGAGATTCGACGACGACGACGAGGAGCGACGAGGAAAATGGTTAGCTCCGCTCGCCGACCGCAATTAGCCAACGCTGCGCGCTGGCGCGAACGCGGAACGCTTCTCGCGGCTCGCCGACCCTCTTTGGGGTTGGTTTCGGGACTATTGCGAATAAGATTATCTTAATCGTGATATCCATGAGTGTCAACTCGATTTTATAATCCAAGTGTTTAATTTGAAGTTATAAAGTTATAATTGTATATCAAGTTATCTCTTCGACAGGCTTTTAAATACTTGGGTTATAAAATCAAGTTGACACTCATTTTTACTGTGATTTTGGAACTACATGGATTAAGATAATGTATATGTATAAATTCTGAATTATTATATAATTTATATACATACAATCTCTAAAAAAAAGTCTACAATGTAATCTCATAAACTCAGTTTTGTAAAATATCCGGATTGCACATACGCATATGTTTCATTATTCAGTTATTAAAAATATTTACCGTAATTTTTGAAAAAAATTCCAAGTGAAAGATACAGCGATAATACGCACATTAAGTATGAGAATTTTCAGAAATTAGATTTACGTAGAAAGCAAGTTTTGAAATTCACGAGAATTACAATAAGTAGCGTGATGATATCATAAATAGTTGAACATTTTGCAACACACATCCTATGTTTTACCAGAATTAATGAAAGAACGAGCGTAATGAGAAATTTTACTTTATTTCCTCATCTCTATATGTTTCAGATAAACGCAGATAGTCTTATCCTGTTTCTGCAACCAGATCCGTGTTTCTACAGCCGTCGTATTGTTTTGGCAGGATGTACTCTCGAAAGGTAACGCGTCAAATTAATAATATTTAAGAGCTTCAGTAGGCATCGCCGTTAATTGTTCTGCGAGACCTAATACATCGTGTGAGAACTCTAAAATAACAGCTGGGAGGTGACCGGGACGGTTGCGAAGCCGCAAAAATATTTGTTTACACGTGGCTGACAAACGTGTCGAGCGAAATATCTAGCAGTTATACATACGAGATCACGTAAATAGGAAAGGAAATGAGAGAAAACAGAAGGGAGATGTACTTCCAGTTTATAATAATGTCTCGAAAAGTTTCTATCCGTGATTGACGCGAAGTTAAATTAAACTCCCTCTTGCTTGTTAAGGAAATTTAATTTTAAAAGTTTTCTCTTAATAACATTAATCTATTTTAATTGCTTCTAAATTTGATTTTAAATACATTGTACTTTTAGTGTGCTTATATAATGTATATATGTATTCACATTTCTAGTAAAAGAGAAATAAAGCAAACGAATTTTCTTGATCTCAAATACGATTCGATTTCAAGTCAAATCGGCTTGACCTTAATCTTAATCACGAGGCAAAATTTATAGTAATCAACACGGACACTTTAACACATTGCAAACTAAATTTTAAATTTTTGAACAGTCAAAGATAAGAACATTTAGGTAATCGCAGGTAAAAATATTACTTCTTTTCTCGCTAACGGTCAATAACTTTTGGTCGCACCTTATTGAATTAGTTTTTTTACATCGTCTAATTAATATTTCCACGCTCTAGAAACTCGCCAGTATTCTTTTTTTTACGTAACTCTCCAGTATTGCGCTATATTATTCTACATTGTATTATATGTCGGAAGTAATAACTCGCAAACGTGTGCAAATAATTGCGTTAAACGTTGATTAGATTCGCGGATAGCCTCGCTGAAAGATCGTTTATAGACAATTAAGTATGTATGTATGAAAGTATTTTATTTGCCCCTAAGGGGCCTTAAAGGGCGTTTTTAAGGAACGTACCCAAACCTTTACAGCCTCCTACTCTTCTTCCTTTTCTCACAAAAATTGGCGTTTTTCAGGAACGTACCCAAACCTTTACAATTGCTCGCGCTTCCTAACCCTGCCTGTCCTCTCTCTCTCGCTCTCCCGCTCTCTCGCTCGCTCTCCTGCGTCTCAATTGCTTCTCGCTTAATCGCTCTTATATTTATATCTTATATCTAACTTAATTCTAACTTATTTTTTCTAAAGTTGGACTTCCGTTTCCTTTGCTTCCTTCCTTTCATATTTTTCTCTCATACGTCTCAATCACACTGCTCTCTCATCCTCACTTCCCTTCTCCTCCCTCCCTCTTGTCGCATTTCCTCTATCGCTTTCATCCATTTCTCTCCCTCTCCCCCCTCTTCTAGTAAATTCTCCACCACATCCTGCCACTCCTCCCCATCCCATTTCTCCCATATGTGTTCCCAAGTTTCTTCCTCCCTCTCGCATATCCTACACCTTCTATTCTCTTCTTTTTTCCAATGCAGTCCTTCCCTAATTTCATTACCGAGTCTGAATCTCGCGACCTACTCCATCTTCGTCCCAGTTTTTCTCTAAGTATCCTGGAATCCCGTCCTTCCTTATAAATTTATACCACCGGTTGTATTTCGAGTTTACGATCTTTTCCATCCTTTCTTGTTTTTGCTTCGCCTTCTCTCTGCTCTCCAGCTTTTCAACTTCTAACTCTTCCTCCTCTTCATCTCTCACCTCCAGCTCTTCCAGATAACTTTTTCTTTCTTGTTCCTACTTTCCTATTATCTTCCCCTTCTTCCATCTCTTTTTTATTTCTTCTAGGCATTTCCTCGCTATTCCCCCCTCCCGTTACCTTCTTCTAATTTTTTTTCGAACTTCCAAGCTCTCTTGCTTGCTCTACCTCTCATCTTCTCCCTCTTCACTTCATCTCTCACCATATATCCGGGTGTCCTCCAGTTTAGCCTAAATATCCATCTGATATATCTCTCATGTATACTTTCTACCTCCACTCTTTCCTTCCACCCCCACACTTCTGCCCCGTATCCCATCACTGTCCATATCAGAGTATCATACAACCAGATCCTTCTTCTCCAGTCCTTTTTCCACATTCTTTTCCTTATCCCCCATACTTCTCTCATCACTCTCGCCGCCTTCCTTCTTCTCTCTCTGATGTGTGCCTCTTGTCCCCCATTTCCCTTCAGCGTATATCCAAGATATTTAAATTCCTTAAGTCCCTCTAATTTCTTTCCTTTCCATCTCCAGTCATACTTCTTCTTCCTTCCTCCTCCCTTTCTGAACCTCATTATTTTTGATTTCTTATAGACAATTAAGTAATTTTCCTTTCGAAGCAATTTAACGCTTGAGCAATATGCAATAATTTGCTCGTATCCGCCTCATTGCGCCTTTTAACTATTCGACAAGGTAAAAGATATCGGGACTTATCGGCGCGATCAGATTCTTGAAGCATTATCGATATCGATTTATCGTAGCTCGCTCTCATTGATAAAAGTGTCGTATCTTGTAGCTATCTTACGAACGTACGAAATGATTCGCTTTGTTCCATTGTTCCATTCCCTCTGCAGATCGAGTTATCTCTTAACGATTTTTGATATCAGCAAACGGGTTTCGTCGATCAACGAGACGGACGGGGTATAAGTATTCATACCTGCAAATGAGATAATCCGATCGGCGGATTGTTACTGCACTTGTGCACTGCAGGGTCGAAAATACGGTCGACCGTACATGTCGTATATGTCGACGATCAAGAATGGAAAGCCGTCCGAAATCAGCCCGGACGTTGGTAAAGATCGGCCGGTGGATGTAAAGCGAATTAATTTGCCGCTTTCGTAAGAAAGAATGTGTGTGGCACAATAATTATTGCACCGCGGCGTATCGGTGCGTCGGATTGACCGTGTTCGCCGCGCGCATCGCGTGCATCGGTCGGCTGGCCGCCGCGCCGGCCGGCTGCAGGCCGTCTTTTTCCCCATTCGTTTTTCCTAATGAGCGCGCGCCGGTTACGCTCGACGTGCGTATATACGTGTACACGTAAACATCTCGCATCTCGTCGAGAAGGAAGCAATTTGCGGTAAAAGCGGTCAATCGAGATGAGACCGAGAGCTGGCGAGGAAGCCGCGACGCGAAGCCGCGCCTGGCTCGCCTGCCCGGCCTACTACCCACCTTGCCTATCTTGCGTGATTACTTATCCGACGTACGTAAGTCAACAACCTTTAATTCTCACAGGCAACGAACTACGCTAAACCTAGCGTTCATCTCGATTTTGCGTGTCTTCAGATACAAGCCGGTGCCCATTTAATTCTCAGAACGTCCTTCTCGCTTTCAATGAGCTTCCTCCGCCTCCATTCATGTGCCTGCAAGCTTAATTAAAATCTTAAGCGAGTAATATAATTTAAAAATTCATATGGTTCAGCTTGAATACGAGGCACTCCTTTTTAATTAAACGAGTTAAGAGTAATAATTTAGGTAATAAGTTTTAATTTCAATTATGTTTTAAATTTTTGTACTCATTAAAATGCATTCCTTATATACACATTGGCGCAATTATTTCCATAATTTATTTATAATGAATGTGATTGACACCGATTTAAAAAACGTTTAAAAAAATTGATTGTTTAAAAAATATATGTTAATATTTTATTAATGAGTTTTAATAGATTTTAAACAGTTTAGTTATATTTGCAAAACTTTTATATATATCTATTTATTTACATCAAAAATTCAACTTGGTTTTTCACATCGCTAGTTTTTACGCGATTGCTTTGTATATGTTAATTCTTATCATTTTTTGCTAAAAGAATGCCCAGCTAAAAATAATTTTCTTATCATTCATTAAATATCTAAGAGTTTTAAAATTTGCACAATTATTTCTTTATTTCACATAAATATTTCAAAACAGTGAATAACAAAATAATGATATATAAGAAATGTTAATCTAAATTAATATTACAATGTAAGTAAATAAACATATGTAATTTAAGTAAAGAATCATAGTTCTTTAACCTACCCCACTGTAAAAAAAAAATGAAAAAATATAATAAAAGATTTATTTGCTTATTACATAAATAGATAGCAGAACAAATATGGACTGTTCGGTACTCATATTCGTGTCTTAAACTTGAAGCGAAAGATGTACATATGTACAGAAACGCGCATAAATTGGAATTGTGCTCTACATTTATGTAACTCATTCTCAACGATGGCAAAACGACAGCGAGTTGTCTCTACGGCATTTACTTCTCAGAAGTCCGTGTTAACGGCCTAACAAAATTGCAAAGAGAACGTAATCTGCCTATCAGTTTTGCCAATTAACATTACAATAAACCTATCCGAGCGCGCGTATTTGCGATAAAAAAAAAAAGGAATGCATAATTTATGAACGTTTCTTTGCGACGGAATCGCAATCCGAATAATTACGCGTCTAACGCGTGTGCGCAACTGTAAATGTAGATCAGCGATTAGTTTATCGTAAGACTTATTTGTCGGTGTACCATTATCGTTGACGTTTTTCTTATGCGCATATCTAATCACTATTGATTTTTGCAAGAAATGCACGGATAGAGCGAAGGGATCCACATTCACCATGCATTCACCATGGTCGACCGTGAAACGATACAGAATTGCGAAATTTATCGCACGATATAATGAGCTCAAATCATTATTCCGTCGATAAACAAATCGTTAAATATCCAAATATATCGCAATGTTAGCTATCTGTTTTGATTGTTTTGCGTCGTAAAGACATTACTATGTATGTATGAAAGTACTTTATTTGCTCGTAAGGGGCCTTAAAGGGCGTTTTTAAGGAACGTACCCAAACTTTTACAGCCTCCTACTCTTCTTCCTTTTCTCACAAACCATTGGCGTTTTTCTGAATAATCAGAATAATGTTTATGCAAATGATTCTACTATAATATATGCATATATAAGCGCGGTCGCAATCATTTCTTTCTTTACCGTATTAATCGCGTTGTTGTAATCTCGTCTTAATTATTTTAGCACGTCGAACAATTTCCCGCGCTTGGGATGGACGCGTGCTATTTATTATCTACCGATTGTCAGCATTAGTCAGGATAATTCGGACGTGGCAAACGCGATACGCCAAATATTTAGAGCGGTCGTGCGGTTGCGGTTGTAACTCACTTGCGTCGCGTGTACGCTCATAAGGAAGAAGCCCTCGGGGTGTTGAACCAGAAACTGCGTCGTACTTGACTAGAAAGAGATGTATGTAACACAAATTATATGAACATTAGTTATCCGATCGGGTGGTAATCTTATACGCTCGTGAGTGTTACACCTCGCTCAAGCGTAAAATAATATATTTTTAACAATCTTGCAAGAAATTTCACGTAAAATCACATATACATTTTTCTTTCCCTAATAGAAATGGGAAAGATAAAAAAATTAACTTACGTGAGTATTTAATTTCCTACGATTAAGGAAACAAATAAAATAATTATTGGGGAACAGGTCTTTTCCCGTTTAATTTGGATGTTGCGAAAGCGAGAATGGTGAAAAAGTACGCGGGCGCGTTGCTAATGCATGGTAGAGATGAAGAAGACGCGTGAGCATCCTGGCCGCGATCCGTTCAAGATCCATTGGTTCCTTGTTTTAATTTTCTTCGGGGCTTGATTTCACTTTCACTGCGATCTCGACACCAACCCGAAGTATCCACCCCCCCCCCCAGAGCGGAGCAGCCGCGGAGGTTTCTGACTGCGACGGGACCCACCCCAACGTGGTCTCTCAAGAAGTGTAAAGTCTTGGCACCCTCAGCTTAAAAAATTGATCTGATATCGCGCCGTGTTGGCTCCGCAATCTCATGGGGACTGAAAGGGACAATGCCGCGAGACGAAATACGAAGAAGGGAGGAGGGGTTCGTGTCGAACGGGATTTTCCTTCGCGTAAACGGGATTTTGTAGTAACTTACGATAATTTACTACGCGTAAACGAGTGATATATCGTAAGTTACTACAGAAGTAACGCTCGCGTAAACGTAGTAACATATACACACACTATCTGTCACGTACTACGTTTACGCGAGCGTTATTTCTGTAGTAAGGGCCAAAGCTGACGCGAGACACTATCGTGTCTCTTGATTGCACGAACTTTCTCTCGTATGTTTTTATATATTTTACGTATTAAATGATGTGTCTATATGAGTAGCAGCCTATTAGCTGTCAGCTATTAATGTCGCGTTTTTCACTTGGAATTCCATTGATATTATCGCACGTCGGTAATTAATGACTGTTTGGTAATTAATCGTTGTAAATTAAAAATCGCTGCAAACTTATTTGTTGCAAGAATACACCGAATCTTTTCCTTTCGCGCGTTAACGATCTTCTTAAAAATTAGCGCACTTTCATCCGTTTAATCTCCGTTGGAGACGAATAATATTATTTAAGATAAGATAAAAGCACAGCTGCGTGTTAATTTCGCGATCAGTAAATATGTTGTGTTCCAATCGGACCAATGGAAACTTTCATCCCTGGCTACTTTACGCCGTTGTAAATATGTATGTTCCGTGTTGCCTCGTATAAATCGAGATAACAGGCTGCTGTTTTTAATTTGGCCCGAAGAATGCTTTCTCTGACACTTGCGTGACATTGACACGTGGGAGAAGAGCGCGATATTTGATCCCAATCGATCCGTAAGAAGAGATCGAGCGCGAACAAAAACAAACTGCTGAGCCATATGATATGGTATTAATAGGATTTATGTAACAGCGCATATGTAATTTCTCGTATACTAAACGAGCGGCAGTTGCAAATAATCTCGTAGCATAAATGTTTTGACTTTGCGTGCGTTTCCTGCGCGACACTACACTAAAACAGACATCAGATAAACCGCAGCGCGGTTTTATTAATTTAATTTTTAATTTTTCACGACAATGAAACGCTAATTATTAAATAACAATAAGTTAATTCTAACATGTATTAAAATTCTATCTGAGAACTTGTATTAAAGGTCGAGGCACACTGTTTAAATATTTAATGTAGGAATAACAAACGAAATTAAATCGATTTTTACCAAATTTTTGCCAAAAAATTGTATCATTTTAAGATGGAAATTATATTCAGAATTGAGAGGTTCTAATAAATCATGAAGAAGCTGAATCATTTTTTACAAAATATTTTTACGAAAGCGAATATCTTTATCGACTACTTTTCTCGACAAAGAAAATCGCTGCTTGTCATTTCAATACGAAGCCGTTATTGAGAAATGACAGATTCTAGTCAGTCGTGAAAAGCTGAATCTATTTTTACAAAAAGTATTTTTACGGAAAGGAATTTTTATTGACTATTTTTCTTGAAAAAAAAAAATTGCCGATTGTCATATTTGTCACACAGGGAACCATTGTTGAGAATAGGGAGGTTCTAATAATTCATATTTCTTCATATTTCTGGAGTATCCATTCGTAATCACTGTCGAAGAGAGTGAGAATTGAGAATCTCTCAACTTTCGATGTCTGCGGGCGCATCGGCGCCATATGTTAGCGTGTAAAAGCCGTTGGTCTATTCTCGCAAAAATTGACCAATAAAAAGGTAACTCGTCGACCTTCGATATAGTCTACGCTTCGCGGCGACTGGTTCCCCATCTCTCTTCTACTGCTACCAGGTCTCTCTACCTTCTCTCTCTCTGTCTCTGTCTTTCTCAGCTGATTTTCTTCTCTCTCTTTCTCTCTTTGCGCTCTGTCTACGTATATGTATGTATGTACGCCGCTCTGCCAACTTTCACGTATCATAATATACAGTGAAAGAATGTGGTTTCCCTTTCAAATTACAAAATATGCCACGAGCGTGCAGTTCAGTACACTTCCTTTTCTTTAATTTTTTTTTTTTTTATGTTATCTTGATAAGTTTTTAGATTTTTTTTTCTAATCGCCTACTTTTGAAAGTAACGCGCTATTGACAGTAACAATAGATATTTCTAAAAATCAGATATTATATATAAATAAATGAAAAAGATTTTAAATAATCAAATATATTAATCACAAAAATGTCAGTACTAGCAATGTGAATGGGAGCAAGATAAACTTAGATTATATATAGTTTTTACCCCATAATTATAAATATATGATATTATGCATTTTAACATATGTTAAAAAAGCAAATATTATTTTCCATATTTTTTGTCTTCCTTCAGAGAGAAAATATGACATCCCGTTATCAACCTTTACATTGGGAGAGTTGTAGTCGATATCCGGCTATGTCGGCAGAATATCGTGTTAACCGTGTTGACTACATTTATCAATTTGTGAAGAAAAGATTTCTGCAACAGCATTCTCTTTCAAGAATTCGTTTAAAAATAGATCTCCTGTGCTTATACCTTTTCTGGCTACAGTTTTGTTTAAACAGCTTTCTGTGAAGTTTGTTGTAAAATTTATCCTCTTCTAAAAAGGGCATGTCATAGGTATTGTTGTCACTTTGCCGCGATGCCGATTGGTTCTCTTGCTGCGCTTACTTCATTTGCAGCTGTCATTGTATATTTTGACAGTTGTGTGTATCATGGGGTTAATAGTCTAATAGTAATAGCATAATGTTAAAGCTAAATAGCGCGCGCGAAGCGCGCGCGTCTGTAGTGTCTAGTTTTTTTTAAAAAATACCGGAATTTCGCGTTTACGTTGTCTCTATCGCTGTGTCTCTGTATTCTTACGTTTCTTTTTTTCAATTTAAAACTCAAACCCTTCTCCAGTATCTTTTTACGCCTTTATTCGATCGAAAGTGTACATCCCGTTGACAAGCGGAACATGGCGATCTAAAGGTTTAGACTGGAAAGGACAGCGCCTGGGACTGAAACCTTGATTGAAATATTACATTGCCACGACGCGCACAATCGGTGCGCAGTTTTATTATTAAAGAAGGACTTGACCCAGATTTTATCGGTAAGAAAAAAAAAGGATACCTATAGACGATCCATCCTGACTGTCTATCTGACGTCTTCGTCAGAGCGACGCGTTATTGCCGCCGGCGACGATTTGTATCATCTTTCATGTTATTAATTTAGACAAGAGGGATGTGGATTTATGTGTGGGTTGTGCGACAAACTGGGTCAGGGACACGGGTTTGCATGCGCGTAATGTGCGCTAGGTAGGCCATCCAGATTCATATATCCGTGCTCGGCGATGAAAGATATATGAAATATGCTTTATTTATTCCAGATAAACAATCGTTTTCTAGCAAGACCAAATTAATAATTTACACTGCTTAAACATCTTATATGCTTTCACAAATACGAGCAATTACGTGCGAGTTGCGTTGCGAGCGGTAATTTGTTCATACAATATATAAACGACGAAGTAAACATGTAAAATGCATGCGCGTGAATTAAAACGCGTATAAACTTTTCAAGCGACTATTATTATATCTTTTTTTCTCCACTTTTTTGGGTCGTGTAATCTTTCGAATACTCCGCGGAGGAAAAGGAGGTAAAATTATTATGTAAATTATGTAAAATATCTAGAATATCGTGTCTTATAAATGTTAAACGTTTTATTCATAATAAAAACAGTAAAAAAATTTTTTAACGTAATTAGCGAACATTTTGTGGTCAACGGGTTCTTTTAGGGCGGGGTTCCTTTTTTTTTACTGCGACGTACTGCAGCAGCCATTGTGTATGTAACCACCCTTTGTCGTGATCTCATTGTCAGTATACGAGGACGTCTCGGACAGCTGCGAAGCAACGCCACTTGTCCGGTAGGTAAAACGGCTCGAAGACGTGCGGGAAGGGACTGTCCCATCCTGTGACCCTTTGAACCGGCGCTTCCAGGTACAGGAAACACTCAGCCTGCATAATGATTTGACAACGCTCCGTCAGGGCGACTCAGTGACTCACAATTAGTCCGCGATTAGCCCGGATTAGTTTTACAGCCTTTTCGTCGCGCGCGCAACCGACTTTCTAATTTATAAGAACCGATCGATCGGTATCGATTAATCGCCGGCAACAAATGCGGATTTGAGAAACAAGACCGGCTAATCGGCCACCGTTAAAAACCGGTTTGGAAGATTATTACGCGTGTAACATTACCATCTCGCGCGTCATTCTATCTCGAGCGTCGAAGACTCCGACTTGGGCACCAATTCGCAACGCGCTACATTAGGTTCACGCTAATAAAATCTGACTGTTAGGTATCTGATTTGCGTTAGGTATAATCTTCCCGTTTGCGCAATCCGAATATTCATTGTTGCCGCGAAGAGTCCGAGGACTCGACGGTGTGGACCTTACCTGGACGGTCGCGGCTATTTCCGCCCCAAATCCATTCGTCATCGGCGCTTCGTGGGCGATGATGACGCGTCCGGTTTTCTTCACCGACTGCAACATTCGAACACACGATATCACCGCATATACGGTAATTTATTATCGGTCGCCGGCTGGCGGGTTTAATTCGCGCGTGATTTACGTCTCGTCCCACATTTGCGGTACAATAATAACTTCACATGCACGGCCGATGCGCTAAGCGGGCGCATTAACGACGGCACGATGACGGCACGCGGGCCGTTTTGTAACGGCTATCAAATACGGGTCTACGACGTGATCGACGTTGGAGAAATACACGCCGGGAACGACCGGCGCGATCGGGATATACGTAGGCACACCTGTGCCTCTATGTAAGTGTATATGTGTGTGCGTCCGTCCTGTTGTAAATCATTGACAAAGGTAGCTAGATAAGCGTGACTGAATACGCTGGATACAGGTTCCTATGACATTTTCGACTCAAACCGTCCTTCCCGGCAACTTTCAGGAGTTACAATCTTTCGTTACGGATACACCCCACAGAAAGCCTACATCTCTATATTTATCGGATTGATATTTATGAGCGAGTTTATGAGTTTCTGTATGTCCACTATTAACCTTTATTAACGGCCGCCTTGCTGTCACGATAAACGTTTGAATTATTGCCCACTTTCCTCGTAATGTTCGATCCGGGATCCCTTTCAAACGCCTAAGGAGAATTAACAATTAACGTTAATTAACTTCGCGTTTATGTTTAAAGGAATAAAGTCGACAACGCTATTAATTGTATCACTCCCTTTTACTTTCATTATTTGTAATAGATATTAAGAGAAAAACACTTTTATTATATGTAATCTAGTTTGACGTAATGCATTATGCAATACTATGCAGCTTGTTAAATCTTTTAAAAAAGCTGAGCTTTTTTTCTTGGATCTTATGTTAGTAAGAAAAAGTACCAACTGCTATTGAAGACTAAAAATTCTAATTGAGGCGATTTGAATTAATACTTAACCGCGCTAATTCAGTGTTTCATAATTTTTGTGTTCATGAGTTGTCTGTTTTTAACGAACTTAATCGATATATGCCATTCTTCCTACTTCGTGCAAGCCGGAGGCGGTTTCTCGCCGAAACGACGCATCAGAATTTTGTTTTGCGCGAGCAGTTCATCTCGTTGCGAAACCGTGCGCGGCGTTTCGCAGGCAGGCATGTCGGAGAGTAGACATCAAGACGGCAAATCCGCGACTGTATCGAAATTGCGGGGAAACGGGTTTTCAATTACGATCACCTCGTCATGTGTGTGCGTGTATGTGTGTGCGCGCGCGCGCGTGTGTATATATAATATAGCGGCGGTTTGCGAGCCGCGAGTGGATACCGCGGTACGATCGAGCATATCATTAAGCGACCAGCGATCGATTAGCATAAATCAGCGCGATATTAGCGTCTATGGAAATCCGTATGCTATCGTAATCTGACAGGGCATGCAAGCAGTCGACTTCGCTCGACATCACGACCGCTTCTCGTTTTTGCTACGGCGCGGCGCATCCGCCTCTCTGTCGTCGACGACACGACACAGGACGTCACGTCACGCTCGTCGCGCAAGATCGAATCGCGGCATCGAGTGCTCGACTCCTCGTGCGACTGTGGGCTTACACCGCTTACACGCACGACGATGAATCCTCGCGCGGTCGAAAAGGAAGGCGGAGGGTGGACGGGCAGGTCTTCTTTTCGCGCTATCCCGATGTTCCGCGACGTTTCACACAGAAAGAAAGAATATTCTTGATTAAAAAATGTCTTTAATTTCAACGTGGAAATCTTGAAATGAGATATTGCGTTAATCGAAGAAAACTTGCTTGATTAATAATAAAGTCATATTTTATATAGTTCAAAAAAATTGTAATAAATATAAATACAAATGATGCGAAAGGCACTTTAATTGCATCTCTCGTGCTCGGCAATTCTCTACGTCGAAATGTGCGTTTCGGCGTTCACGGTCACGACGCGTTTGTCTCACCAAACGTCTCGGAGCTTTGAATTAAATTCCGGAACCGGAGCAGGAAGGAGATTCCGCGCGATCTCTCGGCCCTTGAAATTCGACGTCAATGGGGAACGAGCAACGAAAAAAAAACGCGAGCGAGAAGGGTATACACCGGGCTTCTCGCCTTAAGCGGAATCGTCAGATCGATTTCTTTCTCTCTGTCTCTCAAGGAAACGGCCGTTACTGCCCACCTTGCACACGAGTTCCGCGTCCCAAGGTAGAACGGAGACAAGGTCTATCACCTCGCAGAACGCGCCAAGTTTCTTCTGGACCAGGTCGGCCACCTCCAGCAGTACGTGCACCTGAGTGCCCCACCCCACGAGTGTCACGGCGTCACCTATGCGACAAAAGAACCACAGATGCATTCATGTGTACGCGAGTACGCACATCAGGGATTAATCGCTCTGGACGTCTATATACATATATATAGACGTTAATATATATATATATATATTAACGTCTATATATATATATATATATATATATATATATATATATATATATATATAAAAGCGCGCGTTTCTTCTCGCGTATCCTGTTTCAGGACCGGTCACATCGGACGAGATCGCCGCTCCGCTCTTGCGATATAATGGAAGGACGCGATCACCCTCTCGGTAAATTATATTTACCTCTCGCGCTTGAGAGTGCGAATAGTTACTTTCTACACCCTCAGAAAATATTTCTACATACAATGCTATTACTCTTGAATCTATCATAAAATAGGATCGAAATAGGACCAATCATATTTAGTATTGAAACAATAATATTTTAGTCTTAACTAAAAAATTTCTTAAGTCTAAAATAAAATAATCTTGATACTATCTCTCTTAACTTAAATCATTATAACTGCTACATCAATAGACGTGTTTTTTAAAGTAGTTGCAACTGCAGATTGATGTGAATACGATGTTGTGTTTGTTTCAATCTAGTTCATTATATGATAATATTCCTAATAAATAAAATATATTTAATTATTCTTATATATTTCATTATTAGAATAATTAAGTAGGCGCAATTTTTCATGTTAAAATTTAAATTTTTCATTGATGTTTACTTATATATACGTAAGCATTCTGCCAACCTTTGATGAAAGAATTATTTAACATAAAATTAGTATCTTCAGTCGATTGAGAAAATTTAACCACATAATTATTCGAGTAATAATCTTTAGACAATTTCTACAATATAAAATTTTTAGATAATAAAATTTAAGTTGGTGCCTTTTAGCTATAGAATAAGGTAAATTGATTCTGTTGGCAGACGAATAGGCTATTTGTTTTCCTTCTCTATGCTTCCATTCTAATACATGATAATGGCTCAAGAGTTTCGCGGCGCGCGGCCGTCGCGCGGATCGCGCCTAATATTATGGCGCTAACATTGCGCGTTATAAAACAATATACGTGAAGATTAGTCTAAACGCAAGAATATATAAGCTTAAATTTATATACGTTATTCTTGTCTCAAGATTATTAAGTCAATCTTATTTTATTCGAGAGAAGAGAATAGGAATTATTGATTTAATCTCAATATTGTTTTATTTTTATACTACTTCAGATTGTGATGAGATTAAACATGTCAAGAATACTTTTTGTCTCGTTATTAGAAATCTTTTCTGAGGGTGTACGACTTCAAACAACGCCTTCCGAGGCATTATTTTCGTTGGACAGCGCACGTTTCGCGGTGAATAATGTAAAGAGCGAAGAACCGGTTGTTACGCTCTGAACATTTCTCCGAAAAATGACTCTACAACCGCAAATATTTATTCATAGTGCATAATCATTTCCACGTAGCCTGAATATCCAAGAGAACTTCTAATAATACTAATTATAAATACGTCACATATAAAAAACGAGAACTCGCAGGTGGAAACTCTCAATCAATGTCGTTAAAATCGGATTAATAAAATACTGTCAATTATCGCTATTATAATAGTTTTGAAGGCCGAGAAAAAGCAGCAATTTTCATTAAGTTATATAAAGCAAGTAACGTATAGAATTTATACTTCTTCATACAAATTGCATGTATAAATTACGCATATAAATTACGTATTCGAAAAGTATCGTACA
Organism: Temnothorax americanus; assembly: GCF_048541705.1. Classification (NCBI taxonomy): domain Eukaryota; kingdom Metazoa; phylum Arthropoda; class Insecta; order Hymenoptera; family Formicidae; genus Temnothorax; species Temnothorax americanus. Next base: position 2,474,278 of record NW_027509442.1, on the reverse strand, counting down.
CAAATTATCCATACACGATATTGGTGCTGTCCAAACAATGTCAAATATTTAACTATCCGATTATTTTCTCTTCCCAAATTTTCTCTCGTTTATCCTTTTCTTTCTCTGCATACATTGTACTTATTTTTCATTCTGTATGTTATCCATTTGTTATCTTACTTATTTGGTAATCCTACTAAAGGGATTTATATCCCGTTAAATAAATAAATTTTTGAACTGACCGCTTCTTACGATCTCGGCCTTGCCGATTTCGATTTTGTAATGTCCCATAGGCACCTCGTCGACCGCTGCACGATAAAGAACTTTAGGCTCGAATATGATACAGGGATCCGGCTCGTCGATGCAGCTCAGCAGGAGACCCTTCGCGTGCGTTGCTCCACGAGGCACGACGATCTAAAAAAGGAAAAGAAAGATGAGCCCGTTCAAAAACGTGAATCGCATCCTTCGTGATCCCTCTCGCGATAATTGACAGCTCTTCGACAAGCTCAAAACAAGCGTGAAATCGATCGACTCCAGGTCGTCGATATTGCGCCGTTCCTCTCGATCGTAATCACGGTGTACAACAACAGCGGTCGCACGTCGCGCGCATTAGTGTGCGGGCAAAACTTTCTTCATGCATACGTAGATCGTATACCCCGTACAATATTCATGGAATTTGTTGAGGAAAGTTGTGAGCTCACGACTCTACGGCTGACGCGGGATATAGCGGGCTATACCCGAAGAATGTTCCCGACAATAAAAATTCGGTGGCGAAGCTCACCTCGCCAAACCATTCGATCAGGTAAACGCGTCGATTTTTAGAAATGAGATCCTACGTCCCAATCGTCACGTATAGCCGTTACGCGTCACACGAGCTCTCTCGTGGAGCGGTACAGACCTTGTTGTTCGGCATTGTAGCAATAGCCGTCAGATGTTTACAAATACTGAGGCGCGGCCTTTTACGACCTTATTACGAAATCGCTTATCTCGATAAGGAACTTGTCTTTTTGCTCGGCTATTAAGAGAGGTATCTAAGATTAGCCTTTAAGACACGCTCAAGAGGAGGCGAGCCGTTCTGCGTGTTACGTTCGATTGTTCGATAAATAAAAGAAAAAAAAGTTGAAATGAAAATTTCTACTAACCTTCAAGCCGGGAGTGTGTGCGAAATAGGCTTCAGGGCTCTGAGAGTGATAAAGACCGCCGTGCCCGACGGCTCCGCAAGGCGCACGAATCGTAAGTTTGCCGCAGTCAAACATATTGCCGCTTCGATACCTCATCTTGGCCGCTTCGTTTACCAACTATAAGGGAAATGTATACACACACACAGAGTCTCGTTAATAGTCTGAGATAATTAATGTTTACCTATTTAATAATTTGCGTGACGAACGGAATACACATTCCGTGTTATTTAATCCGATCCGCTCGCGAAGTTTTCAAGCTATAGAAAAAGAAAGTTTTCACGCTCCCTACGTTTTTAAGCAAATTTCTATTTTTATAGTTTTGTTTATACTTTTTCATTCTTTAAATAATTATATCTTGTTAAATCTTTGAATCTCTCTTACATTCTCGATATAAAATTATTATAAAATGATATATTTGCGCGGGGGCGAAAAATCTAGTAAAATAATAATTATCAATCGATCTATATTATATTCATATGTACTGGTTGAATAATGTGGCACCTGATCGAAAGCGGGAAATATGTAGTCCGCAAATTGTATTTCGGCAATCGCCGATATTCCCGCGTTAGCTAAACCGATTCCGAAGCCGGCAATTCCTTGCTCGCAAAGAGGCGTGTTGAAGACACGATCGGCACCGAAACGTTTCTTCAAGTCCATCGTGCAACGAAAGACACCTCCGAATGCCACGTCCTCGCCGAACACCACTAAGATAAAAAAATAAAAAATTAATTGTTAGCAATACTTTTTATTTAAAAAAATGCAAATATTGTTAAAGATTAAGTTGAAGTTTCAAAATTTTCAATGAGAAATTTAGGTTCTCGTGTAATTCTATTGATCTTTTAGATAGTTTAAATAATTTTCTCGAGAGTTTAATTAATATTCTAAATTTTTCGAAAGTATTGAAAAATTGACAATATTATTAAATTAAACATAGATAGAGAAAAATGCTTTAATATATTTACTTAATATGTATATAGGTGCACACACACACACACACACACACACACACACACCACACACACACACACGCACACGCACACGCACACGCACACGCACACGCACACGCACACGCACACGCACACGCACACACACACACACACACACACACACACACACACACACACACACACACACATATTCCAATTAAAGGAACACAAGTGTAACAAAATTCTTACCTGAACGTGGATCGTTTTCCAGTGCGATACTAAGTCCATGATTTATGGCTTGATACATATTCAGCTTTTGTGTCTCACCTGAAAGCACGACTCTTTTACGTAATCACATGAATAATGCTTAAGCGTAAAATAACTTTTAAAATGAGTAAAACCTAATAGACTGGTGCAATAATTGAATTGAAAAACAAATTTTGTAGGAAATTTGAAAATCTTTGGAAAAGGCCACACAATTTCCATAAAATAATGTGTAAAAAATCTATAATAAAAACCTGAATCACTTTTGTTATGACGTTATCTCGAACGCATTTCAAAACGATAATTCGCATTATAGCAAGCATGACAAAAAATCATTGATTATCGTTGCGTTATTATATCCGTCAGTTTTCAATTCATTCTTGACTTACTATTGACTTAATATTCTTGCATATGAAAGAAAGACGATCACCTTCGACAGAGATACGAATATTTTAATCCGTATATCTGAATACTTGAATATGTCTAGAATTTAAATTTGTTTTGTTTTTTTTACTTTCATGGAAGGAAATATATAGGTAACCAATTTATTCGAAAAAGAGAGAGGGACGATGAGGAAGCAACGGGGAAGAAGAGTCTCGATAAACTCTCGAGAGTTTCGATAGACCTAAATAATCTTTTTATTCTTACTTGCTGTAAATTCTTTTTGTCACACTACTTTTCTATTATGCCAATTTAAATACATGTTAAATTACACCTTCTAAATTTTAAATTTATCACACTCGCTTACATATAAGCGCATCTTTGAATGAACTGGCTGATGAGTAAAACAGATATATCGAGTCTTTTATCAACCTACACATCGCCTCGCATGATGTACACTGATCGGCAGGAATCAGGAATGTCTGGACATTTCGATATGTATATATGACACGTATATGTATATTAGAGTCGTATACATATATGTCCCGTATGTATAGTATATGTCCAGGCATTCTGCCGCTGCCGGTTCAGTATGTATATACACGTGCGCTGGTGCTGTTGATTTCCTATACGTGAATTCATCAGGACTTGGCGCAGAAGATTTTTCTGGAAAATGATTAACATGTATCCGAGTGGCATCCACTTACCGACGATCTCACGCGGCTTCTTACACGGAAAATACGTAAAGTGCGCCTCTCTGACATGGCACTGATGAGTGGCGGAATAGGCGGAAATCTCGCCACAGCTCAAAAGCAGCTTCTTTCCAGTGTGCCGCAGTCTCGCGCTCAACTTGCCGAGCATCATTTCTCTCTCTTTCTTCCTCTCTCTATCTATCTATCTAGTTCTCTCTAGCTCTCTCTCTCTCTCTCCCTCTCTCTCTCGTTTCGGCTCGTCCGAGCAGCAAACCGTTCGCTTGAGAGGTCGTCGCGAATGGTCTTATGTCTTATCTCTATTTTGCACACAATACCGATATTCCACGGAGGTTCTCTCGACCCCACGTGGGATTTCGAAAGAGCCTCCAGTCGAGGTCGAGCGAGAGTGCGCGCTCGCGCGCGCACACACGCCCGTGATCGGCGATCGGCGTGATCGAACGATCGGACGATCGACGCGCGTTGCTGATCGTAGACGCGCGAACGAAAACTGGTTTCTCACGATGTACATACAACATGGAGCCCCGGGAACGCGAGCGTGACTCGACCGAAAAGGGGATAAGCATTTTCCCGGAGTGGGAGAGCAGGGGAATCGCGATAAGTCGCTGACGACATTTAGTAACATATACTTATCGCTCGGTGTGCGATAAGTTCGGGGAGTTGACTTTGGTTTTCCGATTATAATATCGGATCTCGAGCGACGCTTGACGTCAACTCGGCGGCGTCAAAGGGAAGGCGAGCACTTTGATATCCTTTAAACGCGTTGTCATAAAATATTGGCCGAATTTGTTTTCGCATCGCGTTTCGTCGACCGCCGATCCAATGGCAGATTCCAACGACTGGACGATTGACACAAACGGTAAATCAAGAGACACGGTAGTGTCTCGCGCCAAGTACATACACGCGGAGCGAGACCGACCGTGACGCTCTTTTGCGCGACGCGACGGGTTGCGAGTACCCGAGATGTTGAGATCTCGATTAACGAGTGAACGGATCAAGTTCTAAGTAGGCTTGATCGATAGCTTGGGGTCCAATTAGGGGGGGGGGGGGTTCTCTTATATAACTATTTACGTCAACATAAACAAATGAGAATAAATAAATGTCATATTTTTTTATTTGATTCTCGCGCAATTTTTGTGTTTTGTGCAGTTCGCGTGCAACGAAATCGGAATTTCTTTCTATGGCCGATATTCATAGTTATTTAAGACCGTCTTAAGTTCAATCTTAAGATGTCATGAACCAATCATAGAGCCGTATTAGCATCTTAAGACATTACTTAAGATGGTCTTGAAGACTGTGAATACCAGCCTATGCCTTCAGTCGACTTCATTTTCCCGACCGATGGTTACGAAGAGCACTTCTAAAACGTATCGTGTTTCACCAGCAGGCGATCTACTTTAACGACTGTGAATTTTAATTAATTCAACTGTCAAAAGTACCGACAGGAACCTATTACCATCATAGAGAAACCTGAGAGCGGCCATCCGGCTTCGGGGGACGTCTGTCCTAATCTGCCCTCTGAGAAAGGGACGTCAACTACGGCGTTACGCTCGGTAACGATCAGAGAGGACTCGCGGGCAGAGAGAAACCTGAGAGAGGCCATCTCGGCCTTTTTCGTCAATTTTCGGAGATCATCAACTGGGTGCGCGCTGCGCGCGTGCCGCGTGCACGCCGTCGGCCATTACAGATTCGCTCTCACAGACGCGTCGTTGTGACTTCGAGGTGCGTTTTTTTTTGACAAGTATCCCGTAACGCGTGGGAACCAAGGGCATCGTTGAGACCGATCGTACGATCATCCGGATCCCGTTGAACATGGACATGGACAGATCGAGCAACGGCGAGTACAAGTATCAGAGGGACGATGATGCCGACGATAAACCCAGGTCGTTGGACGAGTCTGAGGAGAAGGACGACCATCAGGTCGACAAGGCCGGCGAGTACATGCACGAGCTCTTGCAGGAGAAGATCGACCTGGACGCCCAGAAATGGCCCAATGCAATCCGCTTGCTGGACCAAGGTGAGTTGACCCGAGATAACCCCCAAGTAAATGTATATACTTTTTCGCCGACAGACGATCTCGGAGACGAGTCTCCGTCGCGTTCGCGACGAGAAACCGCCGCGATGTCCGTGGACCGTGATTTTCAATGAAATTGGATTGAGTGCGCGCGATCCTGGATCAGTAGAGTTTTATGATGCAACAAAATTCAGCTTGAAGGCAATATGGTCCGTTTGAATTTTATTGGGAGATAATTTTAGATCAATTATATCAATTCCTCAAAATTCTTCGGTCCTCGGTTAATTTTAGACATCTGGGTTGTTGAAGTGTCTGTTATCTTCTATTTAGTTTGATTTCTGATATAGATAATTTACATCTAGCACCAAGCGTAACTGTAGGGATCACTTTGGATTTTAATCCAATAATTTTGATACGTATCGTTGATGCAAGTACAAAAAAGGAAAAAAAGAATAAAGTCGTTATTAACAAAACTGGGTACTCGTTACTAACAAAAGGAGAAATATTTCTTTAATTTTTTTGAAATTACAGGTACACATATGCGCCATTAAATTTAAATTCAAGACTAAAGTTTAATACAAAAAAAAAAGGAAAAATAAAAACTAAAACCTTTTTAAATTTTTTTGTGAACATTCTTTTTGCATATGTCTAATGGTTCGTATAAGTACTGCAAAAAGATATTAATGGTGTATATAAGTATCACTATTCACATCATCCCTTTGACTTTTTTTTCAATATGTTTTTAGTGTAAGAGTAAATATTGATTTATAGAACTAAAAACAAAAAAGTTTCCTACTGTCCTAGATTAATACTATCTTGAAAGGTTAAAGAATATAATAGAAATATTTCTTACAGATGCCCTGTGTGTATATCTATTGAGATGAAAAATTTGAGATAATTTGAGATAAAAAATTAATGTAATAAATATGAAAATACATTAAATAACTACTTTGTTACACCCGCGTGTTTTATAGAGATACAAAAAACGGAAACTATGCGAAGACCAATGAGAGAGTCGAAATATGTGGATATTTACCGTGAAAAACATGTTCGTGTCTCTGTCAAAGTTTTGATACCTATCCGTGAACATCCTAAGGTAAGTATCGCTATCTACAGCAATCTGAATTACAAATAAATTTGAGATGAATTTGGGTTATGTTTTGCCTGTTGTAGTTTAATTTCGTTGGGAAATTGCTGGGCCCGAAAGGCAATTCCATGAAACGGCTGCAAGAAGAGACAATGTGTAAGATGGCGGTGTTAGGCAGAGGATCAATGAAAGATAAACAGAAAGTAGGTGACAAAGGAAGAGAATCTTACTTTCTTTTTTACTCTTTATTCTGAAAAAGAATTGACGCATATTTTCCGGGTGGATCTTTTAATTTCAGGAAGAAGAACTTCGTGCTTCCTTGAATTTGAAATATGCACATCTTTCCGACGATCTACATGTGGAGATTACGGCTATTGCCCCACCGGCAGAGGCTTACGCTCGCATTGCTTTTGCGCTCGCCGAAGTACGGAAATACTTGATTCCCGATAACAATGATAATATACGTCAAGAACAAATGCGCGAAATGGAGATGACCATGACTGACGATCCTGTCTCTAATGATCGGAGAGGACCTTCAATGAGAGGACCTTCGAATCTTGGCGTTGGTAATGTACCGAGACCCGCTGCAAGACAGGCATTACCTAGAACGTCTAGAGGTTGGTGTTACATCTCTATTATAAAAATTATACGATATGTAAAAGTATGCAAAAAATTTAAAAATGTTGCTATCTATTTGATATTTATTATTATAAACTTTCATTGAATGTGACAGATGTTTCTTATATCGTGATAAATGTACTTAAATCTTTTGTGTATACACAAGATATTAAAATGTATTATGTATATATTAAAAAAATATGTATATATTTTTGAGTTATGTATATATAAAAGATATATATATATATATATATATATAAATATATAAATTGTTTATTTTTTTTTAGCTATTCTTCCACCACCTGTAAATCGTGGGCCACCTAATCGACCTGCACCGTCGAAATCGAAGGTGTTCTCAATATTGGATCGTGCAAGGGCTGCTATGGATCAAAGTTATAAGTGAGTCTACATTATACACATAATATAACAAAATCGCTTTATGAAAATTAAATATGTTTAGTATTCGAATTTTTTCGTTTTTGTAGCTATGATACCCAGACTCCTCCGCCAGCGAGCCGGACTGGATCGCATCATGATTACGATTATCACGGATCATCAGGTAGTAACGCTCGATACGGCGATCGTTACCCATCGAATTCTGGGTATGTATTATAAATTATAATGTTAATTTATGATAATAAAAATAAAATAGGAAATAATATAAAGTGAAAAATAAGGTTCTCCTATATATATATATACGCATTAAAATTTTAACGTACATGAAAGTTAATGTAATATAATAAAATAATTTTTTTTATAGAAATGCAATTTTTTTTTTGCATACGTGATGTTCTTATTATGTGATAGACTTTATATCTGTTTAATAAATATGACATGTATCCTTCTTCAAGATACACGACTTACGAGTACGATGATGACTCTGCACCACATTCTTCACGCGATTATTACGAATCTTCGGACTATCCAGGTAAGCTATTATATTTATATATATATATATTTGCTTGATCATATTAAATAAAAAAATATTTTACATGAACGTAAACTTTTTATGATTTTATTTTAATAATAAAAAATTTTTATATTAGATTGTATATTTATATGAGTATTAATTTTTTTAATTTTCTTACTAAATGATGTAAATTCTTTATTATGCTTACGCAGGGTTTATTATCACGTACGAATCATATAAAATTTTGTAATATAAATATTTATAAATAAACATTCGAGAAATTATTTATATTTATAATTATTGATATAAACTGAAATTATTACAATTATTGAGGAATCATCATTAATAAAGTATATAATGTTTATATGTTTAAAACGAATCTATTGAAAGCTTCCATGGGAATGCATTAAATACTAAAATTGTTAATTATATGTAATAATGTTTAATTGTATATTTACAAATTTAAATTCCTATGTCGTAAAAGAAATAACTTTAGATTAATAATTATAAACATCTTTTTTATTAAATATTGACTATTTTTTAAGCCCCTAATAATGATCAATTACCAAATGAATAAATCTCAGAACCAAATAATGCCTTTATATGATTCTATAAAGATTAATATATATAATATCTAAGAAATTTTAAATAAAAACTTTTATGGAAATTAATTTTAATGTGATTTAATATAAATGTTGCTTTTTATTTAAATCAGTTTAGTTTACGCCCCCATAAGAGAGAAAATTTCGTAGATAATATAAAATAATTTACATTGAAAGCAGATAATGTATAATAATTTACATTATTTCCCAAATTTATGAATCGTGCAATTCCAATTGAAGCATTGTAGGCGTAACTTAAATCCGCTGTAATAATGAAATTTAAACCCTGCCGTAAACTATACAAATATGCATGACGTTGATGTCGCATGGTGATACATCAACACGTTGATATCTTTGAGAATTTGAATATCTCACTAAACTAAGGAACTGCCATCGTGTTCTGCCTAAATAATTAAAGCGCATCAAATCCATGTAATTCGCAGAGGATTCGTCGAGCCGCGCTTGGAAATCTTACAAGACCACAACGACGTCAGGCGCAGCCTCGCGCTACCGCACCACCCCATATACACGACCTTCAAAGTAAAGACTTAGAAAAAAAAAATCATCCGCTAAATTTTCTTTTATCTCAATTATCCGTACTCCTCTAAATATTATTTTTTTCTGACATTATTATTTCATAGCGTTGTTACTAATCCGTTGGTGGCTAATCTTCCTAATGCACGGCGGCCTATGATGCCCACTATGCAGAAACCGGTAAACGATAGAAATCGTCCTTAATCGATCGACGACATGAAGGCTAACACGGTAATAATGCCCAAATATTATTCCCTCTTGACGATTACTAAACACTAACGTTAATACAAATTTCCTATTCTAAGGGAGATTTATTTATCATTAACTTTCTTTTCTTATAAAAAAAGCTAATAAATCTTTAACGAAATAAAAGGCTCATGCTGTCTATCGCACTCTTTTCGTATCTTTTTCTCATTTATAAAAAAATGTTTTATTTTAATTTTATTTTATATTAATTTTTTTTTATAATGGATTCAATAATTTTCAGATTATTTTTCGCGGCCACTGGATAAACAGGAATATATAAACTAACCCATGATTAAACTACACCCAATATAGAATTTACCCAGCCAAAATTCAATATTCATTATATTAATATTCTTGACCACGAACGCGAAAAATTTATTCCTTTGAAAGTTCTCCTCAATCCTCAATTGCTTTGTAGTATAATTTTAATTCAATCACTTCATAATATAATTTTAATTCAATGTATCTAGTTTGCTATAAAACATTAATTCCATTTCCTCAGTCCTATTCCTAAAATTTTTGACTATATATAAATGGATTTAATTATTGACAAGAAGTAAAGGACCAAGAGGATAGATGGGATAATTTACAGTAAAAGATTTAAAGTGAAACTTTGAATAAGCGATTAATATTCCATAAAGTGAAACAAAAATTATGAATTTCATAATTATATACTCAATATTACATATATAAGTTAAGTGTGAATTAGAGGCTAAAGGATCCTCAATATCTTCTTTGTACTTAATGTCTTTTATGATTTGAAAAAAAGTTAAATGAGACATTAAAAGATAACAAATCTAATGTTTAATCTTCTGACTTTCCATCAAATTATGTATTAACATATTACTCTTCCACTCGCTCGAACGAGATGTAAGTCGAATGTACGTATTGAAATATTTGAAATATCAAAATAATATTGCATTGTAAATAGAACAAATTATTAAAAGATTTAAATTATATACAATGCAAAAACTACAATTACATATAAATTGATATGAATTTTTTATTATTAATATAATATGACACTGACATCATGTTACTTACTTAACGCACACAGCCTCTATTCAATAAAATTAAACTGCATAATATGTAGATTACAAAAAAAAAATTAACAACTTGCATTCTCTGTTATGTAGAAGAATAGAAGATTACGATAAATCATAGTGTTATATATAAATAATTTCCAATATATGAATATTTAAAAATATGTAGACTGTAATTCATAAATCGCTAAAAATATATGTAACATGTAACCTTCAAAAATTGAAATAAACATGAAGTAATAATATCAAACGTTTGTTTTGAAAGATGCCAAAATAAATTTCCCAACCAACGATAAAGCTAATTGTAAGATTCTAATAATAATTTTGAACAAAAATACTCTCTTGTATGTAGTTTTACTCCCAATAAATATTGTAAATTTTTTAAATCATATATTACGTATGAAAACTTACTATTATTTTATAAATAATTGTTATTAAAATACTTTCATAAATGTTCACGGTTTAAATATTTTTAATATAACAACGTATTATATTGAAAAATTTTCATAAAAGGTATAAAATATAATATTTCGATTGAATGTATAAATTAAATATAATAAAATATACGAGAGATATCCTCTTTACCAAAAATAACTGAATAATTTTATATATCTATAATTTTATAGCCACGCGCGAAATAAAGTCAGTAAATATAAAATACTTGACAAAAGGGAGTCTTGATTTAAAAAATCGTTTCATAGAAATGTCATGAAAAACTATTTCGAGTTTTATTTTATTCTAATATTCTTATTCATATATTTCACATAGGTGGGTAAAAGATGATGAAGATCTTTGATCATGAAGATTAATATAATGGGAATCACATTAATCATGATGATGGACTTTGAAGTGCCATGAGTTTAACACGACGTGAGTATACTTATGCTTTATTTACAATTATCTGCTACAAACATAAAAATCCAGATGTAAAATAAGTCTGCTTTAACGATCTCTTTCCTTTTTATTTTTTATGTTTGCATAAGATTGAGATAATATCTTAGAATAAAAATCCAAGAATAACAGTTGTAAGAATTTAATTGAAAGCAAACGAAGTATTCAGTTTATTAGAGAAAAAATAGTATAATTATTTATTTATAAGATATTTTTATAGGATATTTGATATTGAGAAAATTACTTATCCGAATATTTTTTATGAATATACATGCATTTATGCAAAGTTAGCTAGTGAAAGTACAATTTTTTAATAAATAAACATAAGTATAATTAAAATAACAATTATATTTTATATCTACTGTATTTTATTTTTTATGCATTATTATTTTATTATTTATTATTTTAATATATTCAGTTATTTGTGTGTCATGTATGATTTATGTAAGATGAAATCAGAGCACAATTAATGCTTTCAATAAATTAAAAAATTATTACAATCCAATCTTTTATGATAAATGGTTAATTTTTATAAATATGACAAAAATATTAAAAGGATCGAAAATAATGTTATATATTTAATGATTCTTTTATTATTTATAGCTATAAAACATGGTTGGCGTTTATTCTATAAAGAAATATAAACGAAATCAGAGATTTTGCTTAAAAAGATACCATTACTACACACAAAATGTATTCGATATTTTTTTGCTTGATGCTTTAATCTGTTACAAAACTCACTCTCTCAACATATCGATTATATTATAGCAAAGCAAATTATAAAACCAACGGTAATTCTTGTAATTACTATCAAAATATAACAGGTAGTCATTTTATCACGAGGGATTGCTTAGAAACAATATTCTTATTTATTTATCACACACCAATATACAAAAATGAACTGTATAATCAATATCAGAATATAATATACTACGAAATTCAAATATATTTAATAAAGATATATCTGAGTATCTTACAAGATTAGAATGATGCTTCAACTTGAAACAAAAAAATCATCTACAACATTCTTTGCAGTTGGCACAGAAATTCTGGTAGAAAAACGTATTTCTACGGCCGTCCTAAGGATTATAAATAAGTATTAATTTATGGGAATCCTTAGCTTTTAACAAGTCGCATCTAAGTAGTTGTGAGTGAAAATAAGGTGCCGAGTTTTTCTTTTCCCTAACTAATCCCTCTGCATATGAACCGGGGAGCCGTAAAAGATGCTTCGTTCGTTATATTCGTTCGCTTAAAGTGCAACCGAGGGCTGCGTTGAAGCGTCCACTCATCTTGTATCTGTTGAAACGCATGCTGATTTTCGCCGTACTCTTTGCATAATAATTACACCATTATTATGTTACTTATCTCGTATGCGTCATTTTATTTAGAACGATGTCACAATACTAAATTGTTTCTAACGTGCATTGATGTTTCGGTACATCAGGCGATGATCAGCAGAGCGATCTTTGATTTATACTCGCTAACGCAAAATTTCTTTTTGCCGTGCAATCACATAGCTAAGATAAAAAAGCGCGCGTGATAAAGATGACGCTGCTGATCACTCACAATAGATGTCTTTTGAATTAATAACGTGCTATATTATTGATGAAGAATTGCATTATTTGCAAAATATGGCGTATAAATGTGAAATTATGTAACAAGTACGGAAGTACGGAATACGGAGACGCCAGATTTAAAGATTTTATTTAATGCGTTTTAACATTTACAAAACTGTCTTACGCTTTGCGTAGTGCAGAGGCGGCTCCACCGTAAGGACAAGCTACGCGAGAAGCTATACAAGTCCCATATGAGTATTCGAGGAATTCGCTTACACGAGAAATCTTCTTAAGGTATCCAACAACTCGTGTAAAATGTAAGAATGTAAATATAAAGAGGTGAGATCCTTTCGAGAAGACTCATCCTCAGTGTGAAGAATGTCACATTAGGTCTGGCAGCACAGCAGTATGAGTTTTTTTTTTTCCCTAAAAGCTTTGCCAGTCCTAGAGCCGCCTCTAACACCAAGAGAAGACGTGTGTCTTCGTGGTATGGTTCCTACGGCAACGAGCCAGTCTCTCATGCTGCGCGACCACCCTGCTAGTACTTCATTTCTATGAAAAAACATGGAATCTATAGTGTATTTTTTGTTATCGGTTTACACCTTAGTAATGTGTACGATTATATCACAAGAAAGATTCAAATATTCTGTACATAATCCGCGACGACGCGAGACGCCTGGTGTTCAAGGTCGCCTCTTCTTCCTCTTTCTTCTCTTGATTCTCGTCTTCCTCGTCTTTCCCGCTTTATTTAATCTTACATTTATATATATATATTTATATATATATTTATATATATACGCCTAAGATTTAATTACAAAGTTAGATATGTCTCAGGTTCACCTGGTATTGTACTTCATACAATATCTCGTGACTGGCGAGTCACGACGGCGAAATGCGGCCGACGAGCGTGTTCGCGCGTCGCTCCCGAGAAGACTTCCGTTTCGTTACGCGCGTGTCATTCGCGTGCTCGAGGAAGCGCTTTTTCGTCGCGCTGTTACCGCTTTCCCTCTGCGTCCGGTTTCCTTAGCCGCCAGTCGCTTACGTTAATAACACGATATCGATAATTGGCACATCTTTTTAATGGCAAGTTTCGCATTGGCACGATAATGGCCCTGGGGAATAGCCTTGAGTGCAGTCTCTTCGGAGGAGAATTTAATCGTTGACAAGCGTGATGCTGATGGTTCTTATTTTTAAACGATAATAATTCTTTCTGTCGATTAATAAATAGAACAAAAATATTGTAGAAAAATTTGCAAATAATTTGTTGAATTAATGACATTACTCATTTTCCGATGAAACGTTTAGGGAAGGATATAATCTCGTCAGAAGGACTTCAATTTTGGCGATTCCCTGGACTTAACGTCGTTCCTGACTATCACGCGAGTGTGCACCTATCAAAGGCAGAATCCTCGCTTGTGGCTAATCGCACGATGTCCCATTATGATTAATATCAGTAGAGGTGACTAAACTGATCGGTTACCGAGGACTAAGTTGCACTTTGATACTCGTACACGACCGCTTCTGATTACACGGTAAAGAATTGTTGGTCCAGGTAAGTCTCATTGATGGAAGCACAGCTTTACTAATAAAAAAGTTATCTAAAATTATTCCATAAATCATAAAATAATCCAAAACATATATTAAAAGAGAAAGAAGTAAATCTCGATTGTTTTTGTTCTTTCTTAATTAATGTTTTTTTTATAATTTAAAACGATCTGCGAATTTTTTATCTTCCTTGCGGATTGCTTATTAATAATTATAAATTGTAGACGATTGAATTACAAGTTACAGGAGACAGTAATACTAATAATTTGTTGAATTAATATTAATGATTGCACTAAGTTTTTCGCATTTTCCGACTATCATAAATATTTCACGATTATTATCGGATCTCTCCACAAATCACAAATTTTCTTGCGTGAAATTTTCAGTAAAAACGAAGAATAACGTCGCAAGGGAATCAATTAGGATTTCATATGTTCGTATCTGTCGTACTTTTTTATCACACCCGTTACTATGTCGTGTTACAGTTTCTGTACAAATAATAATTTCGTATAATTTCAAATTTACTAACCGAATAAGGAAAACCAAAGATTTTTATTCACATCATCCTGTTATATTTAATAAAATTAGAGTGATTAATACATGCGATAATGATGAAGAGCTAAAATAGAAGGTGAGCACCTTCGTTATCGTTAGTTTTCCGTTTAATGAACTTTATTAACCTTTCTTCTCAGTGAACTTCACTGGCCTCATGTTCAAAAGTACGCGAAACGATGACTTGATGTGACGGATGTGATTTACGCATTATCGAATCGCTCTTTAAAAAATTCGATCTGTCATATTTGCGGCGAATCGGTGGGATAAAGGGCGGATTATATAAATGTTTGCAAAAAATCGTAGCTGTATACCTTTGATTCTGATCTCGCGGAATGCCTTCTTTAAGAAGACGGTAAATTATTTGTATTTGTAATGTTCGTCCCCTCCCAAGTAAAATTATCGTACACTGATGTATTGAACTAGACAAAGTTTTTGAAATAATACTTTTTTTTTTCTTAAGAAGATCTAGATGCAAAAGTATACAACATTAATGTATTTCCATATAACAAAAATATCCAACAGATATTCTCAGATATCTATTTTCCTGTGATATTCGTGTTTTTAAATATTGATTAACACGATTTTTTACTGTATTTCTATCGTAAAGAGATTGCTTATAAACACAAATTATGTATCAAAATTTCGATACAACATTTCTAAGAGAGAAAAAATCAAGAATCATCAATTATAGAATATATTAATTGCACTTTAAAGAATATGTGTACTATTTTCTTGAGAATGTTTAAGAATATCTATTGGACATTCATAAGATATGTAAATTTAACTTCTTTTGTTCTATGGCGTGATGCATATTTAAAATAAATATATATTCACTGCATACAGAAACTATTTCCAACTTTTTGTAAGATCGATAATAATTTAATCGCGCAGATGCAGGTTGACGAGGGAAGGTCCTGAAGATTTTCATAGGCAGAAAGGTCTCCGAGACATTCTTACAATTAGACATTTTCAAGATAACGTACAAAACGAATAGAATCTATACCAAAGGCGACCAGCGACAAAGAGTCGAGCCCGTCGGTATTCGGCTTCCCGGGGCTCAGTTACGAAATGAGAATTTTTCTCTCCTCCCGTTTTCTATTCATCGACTATCCCTGATTGCACATTTTTCGCACGTATCACGCAGCCTGCGTGTGGAATTGCCTACGGAAGCTTACGACCAGCCAACCTCGGCGTACACGGTGGGGACGCGGCACGTCGCACGCGAGTGCCAGCAGCGAGTGCGACGCGTCCGCGAGCGCGTGTATGCGCGTACGCGTTTCTCAGTGGTCCACTGCGAGCTTTCCGCAAGAGCGATGGACGCACGGAAGCTCAGTTGTATGGCCAGGAGTGCCTGATAGACGTGACCACGTTCGAGGTAGGCGGGTCTTCTGTGCGTCACTTCTTCATGTCGTTCATCAGCGCGCCGTCCTTGCTCTTCGAGTCGAGATTCGACTGTTGACTGCTCGTCACGCCGCTACCGTTCCCGGGATACATCTTCTCCAGATGATTCAAAGACTCGCTTAGGAACTTCTGCAAGGGGAACCGTAAAAGCTTTCAGTGGAGCCGTATTTTTAAGTGAGAATCTTTAGAGAAGAGACTTCAATTTCTTCTCATATAAATGCTTGAAATCGCAAGAAGAGAAAAAACGGTGGTATAGACAAAAAATAACTTCTCATCGTCTCATTACCTGTATGGCCGTTAAAGCGGCCACGATCGCAGGACTTCCGAATCCGTGTGATATGAGAGAAAAATGGGTGAGATGTCTCTGTATACTGGGATCGAGGATATGTTGCGGCCGCGTATTGCAGAGCGGCGATCTGTCCTGATTCAGAAGATCCATCAGCTCTTTGGTGATTTGTCTGGAAACAGCGAAGTCGCAAAAGTCAATCGCGCGGTTCTTGCCGTGACAATGCGAGGAATGTGCTTTTTGTCGAAGCCGATATTATTAACATTTAATAAATATTAATACTTAAATGAATTACTAATTATTATACGACTAATTATCATATCGATGCTAGAATAGCGTCGGATGACGTGTCGTACTTCAAATAAGAGTTTCGACACTCTGTTAGACAATTTTTTATGATCGACCATTTCAGACTAGCGAAAGAATTTTATTATTATTTATTTTACAGATTCACTTATTATAGTAATAATAATATTTAATGCTTTTGAAGAGCGCAGCGTAGTTAACTTAAAAATGACGGACGGTTCAAACTCTTACTCTTGAGGAGAGTGTCTAGTGTTTATGCTTACTTGGTGGCATGAAGAAGTTCTTTTCTCCTGTAGGAGTCTTGCGGTTCGCAATGCTGCCGACTGAGGTACTCGGCGACTTGCTTCGCGGGGAATTCGGTTTCGCAAACGTAACCGAAGTCTCTGGCAAGGTGAATGGCTTCTCCTGAAAAGAATAAAATATTCACGTGTAATATGCGCGTGATGCCATTATGTAAACTCGCTACGCACGAGTATGCGTAACGGACGATGAAAACGATCGCGGAGTTTTATTTGACTTGCGAAACGCTGTCCATCGTATTTCCGAATAGTTCAACTCGAGTTTATGATGGGCGTCTTGCCAAATTCGCAAGTAGGAAGTTTCAGAGAACCTCGTCTCACATTCGATGATAGATCCTCAGATTTACAGACCTATAATTGTCGATAATCCATAAAATATACTTTTGATGAACAACACGCTGTTCCTCATGCTTTATAAAAATTTATTTTAATAGAATTTCAACTTGAGTTCCTTCCCGCCTTGACCATGACTTTCTAATTGGTTTCCTAAGATATGTAACATTGAAATTCCAAACTTGCAACATAATCCTCCATAAAATGTTGGCTATTAAAACGATCACGACGTTTTATTTGATTTGCGAAACACTGTCCATCATATTTCAATTTTATGATAGGCATCTTGCCAAATTCACAAGCAGGAAGATTTATAGAATCCCGTCACTCAATAATAGATCTCCAGCTTTACAGATTTACAATTATCGATAATCGGATGAAAAGCTCTCTCTATAGTTTGATCAGATTATTTTTCGCAAAAGACGCAAGCTAAACGCTAAACATGGAGTCCACTCAAAAAAATCCATTGAGAAATTATAAGCGGATTCGTTGGAATGAATCTTCGGATGTCCTCGATGCTACAGGCAAAGCGAAATTAACTAATTACAGTTAATGAAACGCGCATTATCTTCAACGTGCACGCCGCCTTCCCCTTTTTCGACCACCCTTCTGTAGCGCATTCCTCGCAACTTCTCTCTCTCTCTCTCTCAGTGTGATGGAAGGTAATTAGGTAGCTACATGTATGTATATGTGTGTATGCAAGTACGGTCTCTCATGCACAAGCTGGAAGTAGACCTGCTGGGCGCTATTATCGATAAACCAAGCAAAGCCACCTGCAGGTATACTGTCGCGTGTATCACCCACGAGATCGGAAACGCGGACTTACAAACGGACAAAGCCACCTGCAGTTAACGAATTATCCAATTTCGCAATCTTGCCCACGCTTCCTTTTTTTCCTCTTCATAACCGAAAACAGAAATACTTGTACGCGGAGATAAGCGCACACCTCGTGCTCGTTTGGAGAACGTGAAGAACTGGCGAAATTCTGTCGCGACCTTGTTAATAGCAATTAAATCATTTTTATATGAAAACTTAACATTTTTTAAAGTCTCAACTAGAAGTTGTCTTTTTTTTATAATAAGAACGAGAGTTGGGTTCTTTTTAGTTTCAAATTTGTGTTTGCGATTTGATTTCACGATGTTTGATATCAATTTACACTGAAAAAAATCTTAACTGGTTCAAAATTTAATGAATTGCAATGCACCTTTAGGGACGTCCCCTACAGGGATACCTGCGAACATGCAGCGAGATTTCAAGTTGTCGCTTAATTCAGACTTTGAAGAAGCAAAGGTTTCGCACACGAGGATCCTTACACGCGCGAATTCTTTGTTACACGAGCGACGGCCGACACGTGAACGGTCGCAGTTAGCAATGGTCCTGCATATTTGCGGAAATTCTCACATATTAATAGCCATCTAATGGCGTTCTAAGTGCCGGCCCAATTTCGGATGCGGGAAATAATGGGATTTTAGCAAGACCGCGTCGTACGCATGATTGACAGCCTTCTAATTTCGATGTAATGGCCGCGCACAGGATCTTGCACGCGCCGTAGCCCTGGGCAACCACCTAGATCACCGCAGAAGTCGTATTTGGAATATTCTCTTTTTTTTTTTTTCGTTTTAATGCGTTACACTTAGGTTGCGCGACAACACGATTGAAAATACCATGGATCTCATAAAATTTAATCGTCGTATCGGTACATGTGAAAGTATGCGATGTTTATTGCCTTCAGTCGTACAGATTGTTACTATATCAGCCGTTCTACGGGTAGAACAAGTGGAAGCTCATTTGTAACGACGTAAAATGAATTTAATTGTATCTGGGGATTTTTATGATTATACGTATATATCTATTAGGACGGAACAAAGTACGATAGACAGTAATGGAACAGCGAGTTCTCGAGAGTAACGAAGTTTCAGTTCTTTGGGAGACATATAACGCTTGCCTCGTTATAGCTTCACGATTATAGCGTAAATAAATCTGCTCTGGAATAAAAAATATATGTCCTATGATTCTTATTTTATTATCACAGAAATGAGATAAAAAATATAAATGAATTGCACATGTTTAAGCCGGGATGCTCATCTTCCCCACGTACATCGCATCTTGCTATATTTATAATTATTATTTACGTTTTCGTAATGCGTTTGAACACGTCCGTTTAATACGCGAAAGAGGTGAGTGCGCCGTAATTGTTTTCAACGACAGCATATGCAGATTTCGAATGTCGGGCCGCTGCTACATATATATAATTTGGACTGCACTTTGCGTACATACGTCGTTTTTCTATTTTATGTGACATAAATTACAGTTCGTGCGGTCGCAACCATCGTTATTTTAATAGACCGCGCGTCATTGATCCTACGTGTTTATGCCGGACCTGTCGTAATGCTTTGTGTAGTAAAGTTTTTACTGCAGTTGCGACGAGAGAGAGAGAGAGAGAGAGAGAGAGAGAGAGAGAGAGAGAGAGAGAGAGAGAAAATGCGTAGCGAGCAGACGCATTAAGCGAAACGAGATACTGCTAACGCAGCTATGAAAAGCATGTAAGTAGTTTGAAATTGTCGATGTTTTGCGTTGTTTAACGTTACACAATGTTGCATATGTAACGTTGTTGCCGCTCGCATTGCACTGATTTTACGTAATCCCACATGTCTTCGCTCAATGTATTCAATAAGAACGGATGTAACATTTTTATTTTCCATCGAAATTGCAAATCGCTCGGTTACTCGTGTCTAATGCATCTAATCACTTAACCGTGGCGTGACAAACGCACTTGGCGAATGAATGTAAGAGTATAGAGCTTATAATAAGGATATTTACATGTTTTGAAAACTGTTATCGTAGATGACTAATATAAATTTGTGTTCCGGTTTAGTGACATGAAAAAGAAAAGAAAAAAAGGGAGGCGTGATTGAAAACTTCTGACGCACGCATCGTTAGCTATCGGAAAGATGCATGACTTTGTTGAAACTTTATCTTCGTTTTGCATTAACTAACTCAAAGGTGGCAAAATATCTTATTTTTTCCCCCTTAATACTTACTTCGTTGCGACGCAATGCAGACATGCGTATTCGAAATAATCGAGAAAATTTTCTGTAAGAGAAGATCTCTCTTGATTCCCTGTTCTGATCTCAATCACTTTGTCGATACAAACTCGATAAAATAAAATAAAAACTCCCCGACGAAGCTAGAAAGGAGACTATCTCCTAGGCAAAGAAAGGATCTTTTCAGCTAGAAACGAGTATCCCACGATGTGGGACGTCGAGCGGGTTATATAATATAGTTTCGTGCGATATTTATCGACGTGGATGCCGAACGTGTGTTTTCGCCGTTTTCTACGGAATTCTCGTATTAGGCGCGCAAAACCGACAGTAAGTTAACTATCGGCGATCTTATCGACATCGTCGGACGTGGTGCAAATTTCCACCCCCCCCCCTCGCCCCTCTACCCTCTTGCGCGAGGTGCAACAGGTCGTTTCGGTTACGCTTTAGCCTGCCACGGGCGCAGCTCTTCCGCGCGGATTTGCATATCTCCCCCCCCCCCGTGTCGTATCTCTCCTTCTTCTAATCTCTTTTAAGTAAATTAGCGTGTCTGTACCTTACCAATATGCATGCGCTGCGAAACGTTTACGATTATGATCGCAAATGCGAATGTATGTCTTGCATTTTATCACATTGTACCTTGAACTTCTTTGAGAGATTCTCTTGGCAAGCAGACAGCTGCAATGTCGGCTTGGCGCGGAATGTTAATGACTTTTTAAACAATTTTCGTAAGTTTTCTCCCGTATTAGGTATGTCATAAATTTTATCCTGTATTAATTAATCCCCGATAGACTAAAAGAAAGCGAGTGTCTGATAGGTATCATGAGATACAAAAAGTTAATCATTTTATATATGCCATTTGAATTAATCATATATATATAATGGCACACGTGCTGCTTTAATATATGTAGAACAAACTTTACAAAAATCTATTAATTAGAAATTCATTAACATTTTGTCATTGACGTAACATAAATTACGCAATGCAAATCGTTATGTTGCCGAAGTAAAATATTACAGCGCACAGTGCTTTAACATTATCGTTAATCGCACCCGAATCGGCGGCGCGACGCGAAGGAATGTCCGGCTTATCGAGTACGAGGGAATATGACTCAATAAAACGAAGGGACTCGCAGACCGCACGCCGCAGATTGCCGCTAAGGGAGCTCGCTCAGATGGGAGATCCAGATTAGCGGTGCGCGAGCAAACGAGAACGAGAACGAGAGGGTAACGTGACTCGCGCGAATTGTGCGTGATGAACGCGGCCGGTGCTGCCTGACGACTTCACCGTGTATGTCGGTCGCGAATCAATAGATAGCCGATCAAAAGCTGTGCAATTGACGCGCGATGGCGCAGCAAGAAGATCGGTCGGGAAAATGCGCTTAATTACACGGCTGAATAATTACATCTTTTATTTCTTGCCAGCAGCACGTGCTGACGTATATGATTATGCTCGAATCTGTCCGATTTTGTTGATTGATTCAGTAAAATTTTTATTGGCAACGCCAATTCCTAAGGTTCTAAAAAAAAAAAGATGAGAGAAACTGAGCTGTCGAACGAGAGAATTTTTGTTAAACTTCTCCTCTCCCACATTGAATATCATATCCGTTCTTACTACGAATAAGAAATAATAATCTTTTAAAGCTACAAAGTGCAAAAAATTAACGTGGATTGTAAAAACTGCTCTTGATATTTAATAATATATTTAATAATATTATAAATAAAGTAAGAAGGAATGCACTGATCGCGCTTGGCGCAACCTGATTTCTCTATTTTCGCTTGCAGTAAATATTCTTCCATAACGAGTCTCATCGAACGATCGTTCGAATCGTCGGGGCGATGCTCGTAGAAATTTGCTTGCCGTTCCGAAGCAGGGCCAGTGCGCGGCGATAGAACAGCCTTATTCGTCTCTGAGCTCTGTTACAACGATAGCCAATATGATGCGCTCCATCTCGGCCTTCGAGACCGCAAATCACGTTCCATTATACGTCCTGATAATCGAACCTGCGAGAAGGATTTCGGGAATTCACTTCCGCGTACCACGAGATCGTCGTGTTCCGATATACCCCCCCCCCTTGCGGTTTCTCATACCGGTTAAAACTTCGCAACGAGTCGGCTGCGGTCGACGTGTACAGGCGTATAACGCGTCTAAAATACGCATTCCTCGACCCCCGTGTACGTTATACTGATGTAACTCTGAATTACACGTTGCCCTAGCCTTCTAAAATTTTGCACTATACGTTATATTACCGGAGATCAACCGATTAACGACGCGGAGATCCTCCGGACGTAAAACGTAACTGTACAATTATATTAAACACAAAATCAAATCAAACTATCAAATATAAAATTAAGTAAACATGTGATGGCCAATTAAATATAAATAATTATAATAAATATCTAACGGTAATTTTATATACGTAATTAAGTAATCTCAATGATGATCAATTTAGAATATTTTGAATCTAGGATAATCTCGTTTTTTATAAGGATAATAGAAGTCCGAAATTAGATATACTTTACCCGTTTTATTATTATTTTATGTTTATTTTTACTGTTGAATGTTTACCTAAAGTATGTCATTACCTACTTTTCGGATATACTATTTGGAGCCGCAGTAAAATGTCTCGTCTCTATTACTTTTACAGCCTTTAAGAGACTCGCTTATACCTCTTTGAGCATGAGAGCTCAAGTTGTGTCACCGCGGCGATCGGGCGCGAATTTACGTATGAATTACGCAGCCATAGGCGACAAATATACGTACGAACATGAGTATACTACACACCTACGTGCGTCGCGCACAGTTTCCCACACTTTCGCTTTTTACTCTGTAAGTGCGTCTTTGACAACATTCCCCGTACGCACGCATCGGTATTCTTTCAGTTGAAGAATGAGGTTCTAATTAGACGAATCGTTGCGTAGCAATTGTCACGTTAACAGGAATTATACATTAATTTATTTCAAGATATATCACTTTTTTTGCGCGTGTTATGACAGTTTTCTCATTTTACTCTGTACGCAAATATACATATAATTAGAATAACGCAAAAACCGCGAAGCACGTGTATATCCAATCATCTTTTTCTCACAGATCGGCTAGCAGACTCTAAGGTATAGGAATCGGCGTTGCAACAGTGATTTGCAAATAGAGAATTGACGTAAGCAGAACGAGAAATAAGAAAATACACTCTAGAATCCATTAACCTGATTTATTGGTTCACTATATATCGGTCAGAGTTCATTCTTTTTATCTCAAGCAATTATTATCACTTTACGCGACATGGACGGGAATATTAAACACGAAAGATATATTGGTTCTTGCGACGGATAAGGACGATAAAATATAAATATCTGTGACTCTCTGTTTTTTTTTGTCCAAATCAATTAACGTTGCAAATTTTCAATGTAAATTGTAAAAAAAATGATGTAACGAAAAAAGCGACTGTTTTTCTCTTTGATCGAATAAATTTATAGTGTGAATTGTTCTTAATGTACGTACCGAAATCGATATACTTAATCTATCTGTTTTTTTTTTGGTCACACGCGATAGATTACGAATTAGAGCAAATAAACTGTAAACACTGCCGCCGCTGTATTGTTCATAGAACATTGCGCGTTGGTCTTACGTGTAAACCTAAAACACGAGACTCTCGCGTCGAGTTGATGTATACCGCGCGCTAGATCGCGTAAAAAGAATATCGCGAGCGCTGTCGTAAGTTCATTACTCGAATCTATATTTCGTTGGAAAATCTTCCCTGTCATTAAAGCGCGATAGAGGCCCAGGTATCAATTAAGAAACGGGATCGCCGCAAAGCTGTCGCAAATTTATATGTTTACGGATACATTACGCGTGATTTCCGATCGCTTAATAACAGCGATCGTCCTAATCTCCCGGCAGACTCGCACACGAAATTATCCGTATATGCAAATGGTAATTATACGCGTATTTGAGGTTCTTTCTCGGCGCGGTCAACTGAATTATTGATCGGAAAGACGAGATTAACGAGCCACGTCGATGGACGCGATAAATTAGCTTTTTCTATTTTATTTTTTTATACTTTTTACTCTTTTTAAATACGGAAACGCTTGGTATGATGGGAATTCGGGGAATGGTCATTCAGTTTTGCTTTATCGCGGCTGTTATTAATTTCCAATCCGCGAGATAAATGCGCTGCGACATCATTAAAACGTGTATCGATAATGTTTAGTTTGTTCAACAGCTAATGATAGGTATCAATCGATAAGTCGACTTACGCGTACTTTACCACAACAATACGACGGTACGACAATAACACGGCCGCCGGCACGACAGATACAACGAAACAATATGATTTATTATCTTGCAACGATCTTGAATTTATACATCGCAAAATGCTAATCGACTCACTGCATCGAGTTTTATATTTACTGGAGATTTAGACACGTCGCGTCGTATCTTTATTCGAGATATAAATATTCATGTTGCGCAAGATTCACGGTTCGGGCGATATATGAAGTGCCAAATATATTTTTTTCCAAATACACGCTTGTGAGAATATATCGAAAAGATTTTAAAAAGATTAATAAAAAGTCGTATGAAAAATTGCTCGAGAAACCAGAATTAATAACCGCCATAAGTTATCGGTAAAATAAAATAGGTGTGTGAATTGCTTCGATGTAAGAAAGTAGCACAATTGGTCAAGGCGTTTGTTCCAGATGAGAATCTCATTACTATGTATACATATGTAATAAACGAAGACGGAGATTTCTCAAGTTCCCATAAGCTAATAACTTTCTTTAAATTTGGTATTTTTTTTTGGAGAGAACAATTCCGACATTTTTTTTAAGAATTTTGAACGTGTTTTGATCGTTGCATCCTGACAAAGTGTACTCTCGAATCTCTCTGGGTTCTCCAGTCAAGGAGTTTACAGTCGCGCGTGGCCGTCGTCTCACGCCGCGCCTCGGAAAGAAACGCACGGCCGATGTTTTATGGAAGCCCCGCCGACCATAAATTATAATCAACGTCCGTGCCAACACTCTAACAAACTTCCAGGCGCGTCATTAGGGCGCTGCTGGCGGAGGTGCGGGATGGCGATTGTACGCGCGCAAACGCATTTGTTGCGCGCTCGTTATATTAAGCGCTCTCTCGCGCAGATGGGATATCCCGTAGGAGTTCCTCCCTCTTTCTCCTCCTCTCTTTCTTTCTCTGATTAGAGAACCGCATGTCCTCTATCCGGTGCAAAGAGCTTACTCTCGTTGTTACTCTCATAACGCGGAAGAACGAAGGCGATGTCTCTAAAGCTGAGTTTACGTGGTTCGCTCTTGGTAATCATCCGAGAGAATCATTCAGAAATGAAAGCGCGATGAATCAGATGGAAAAGGCAAGAATGAAGAAGGTGGTACCGCTTCTCTAGTTTCGTTCTCAGAATTAACAGTAAAACTAGAACAAAGCAGTCAAAATAATTATTAATTAAAAAAAAAAAAATACTTAAATTTATGACGGTGCATTTTCTCAAATTTTCCGTGACTTATGTTGCAATATTTAAATTATTAAGTTGATTACTTTACTTTTTCCCTTCATTTTTTTTTCAATTTATAATATTCTATATATATATGTATATATTTCAATATATATGTAATTCAATATATATATTTACTTCAAGTAATCAAACATCAATACTTAAATAGTAGAAATTAATCATCGGTAGTTCTAGTGTTAATCATTATAATCGAAAGCTGAACGATTGCAAAGACAACAAATTACTCTTTAATGAATTAAATATAAATAAATTTATACTATATAACGCAGACAAAAATAAAGTCTCTCGAATTAAACGTTCGCACTAAATGTGAGATACAGATGATAGATCCTTAAAGTTTATTTTCTTGTAGTACTTTGTTTGCCGGTTGTTCGGTCTTGCGAGGCTTTGGGATCGGTGCCGCGTGTCTAAACAAAAATCCATTCAGCCGTTTAAATGACTCATTCAGGACGATCATCAAGCGTAGACCGTGTAAATTCGCCTTGATGCGCGCACGTTATTCCGAAGAGATGATTTCATCACTATGCCCTACGAGACAAGTGGGCGTCGCGAGGAATGTAATTCTTCGGAGTCACGGCGGAGAAGGGAGGTAAAAGCAAAGACGTGAGTGCGAAGAGGTAACCTTCTGCAAATTACGGCGGCAGTAAATCGGAAAGCGTTACATTTATCGCTCGCGATAAATCGCTGGGAAAACGCGTGATTACGGTTACAATCGCTAATGCGTCGTCCGCCCGTCATCGATTCTAATTAGTAATTTAAAGAATCCCGCAAAAAGTTTACACAACAAATATGTTTTATTCATATATATATATATATAATCTATAACTGGGCTAAATAAATTAAAAGTGTGATTTCTATTAATTTGCAATGAAAAATACATTAATAAAATATAACTAAATGAATAATGATATTAATTTAATATATATATATATATATATATATATATTAAGAAACTTTTTGCATTGCAAGTGACTCTGTCAATATTTAAAAATTTTTTATAATTTCGCAAATATGTCATATAACGCATACAAATGTTCAATATATAAAATCTCGTTTTTTTTATAATTTGAAAAAAATTCACTTTACTGCGTCTCTTAAATTATCAAGCTGTTACAAATTAAATAATGTCCTTCCACTAAACTTTTACTACGAAAAAAATTAATCTTAAATTCATCGAAGGATGCATTTTACAATATCTTCATATTTTTTCTTTGAAATATATAGCAAGTTAATTGACAAAAGTATGTTCTGCCACATGAACGTTTCCAATATTCTTTTTGCAAAAATGTTACCGATATCCCTAGCTTATCGTTACACGGATATTAATGCATGGAATGTACAAATTGCGTATAAATATTGCGACCGTATTGTGGCACTAGGATAATATACCTTACCTATGAAGCTTTTCGTCTGATTGTATACGTTTTTGCCGTTCGTACCGGATATGATCAATGTTGCTAATGAGGAAAACGATTACCGGTGAGGAAAAAGGACACATCCACCATTACCGTGTAGGAAAGAGGTTTTACGTTCGCGTTATTTCACAGAGATGATTTCATCGGGGCGCTTTATGGGACGAGCGTATGCTGTACCTGCTCTAAGATGTAATAGACTTTATGAGGATGTTGTGTAGTTCACAAGCAACCTTAATACTGCTTTGCCTGACAAACGTAATGTCTGTCAACTTACAATATATAGGTAATAGGAAGTAATTTGCACCGGTCACTATTTTAAACATATATACAAGCTGTTGTGGAAAAATGCGCTTTCTCTTAAGCGCAGCGATTCGTGTTTAACGATTTAAACGCAATTTTTCTGTGGTCAAGAAATCTCGTTTGGACGGCGTTCTTCTTATAACGTAATATCTATTAAATTATTATTCGGATCAGTGTACCGTTAAAAGTTAAGGTCAAGATGAAGTTAAATGAATAAGATTCAAATATAATCTCAGCCTTTTTTTACGAATAAAATTCTAATTCCACGATTTCAAGCGGAAGGATCTTCATTTTGACCACATTAGTAAAAGCGGCAGTTTGTACATAAAATTCGCATGTAAAAGTAATGTTGAAAACTTGAAAATCCGGAATAGAAACGATCATGTATAATGTATGTATATATACCTGCGATCATATCTGCTTAGCAAAGTCATTAATCATAGCAATATATTAATATTTAATTATTACTAGACTATTAAGTCTGTAATACATGTTATGTTTTAGATTTATCGGTTCCTAACGTTACATGTTTTTTAAATGAATTTTTTAATTAGTTTGTTCGTTAGGACTTTTGGAATAAATGAGAGCACTCACCTTCCACTAAAGATGTTAAGAGCGTGACGTTGGCGGCCTTCCTTCTACCGGCTGGCAGATTCAAACCAATTTTTTCCAGCTTTTCCCTAAGCAGACGCCCGCCGTTTTTGGATTTCGCCCTGCAAAATATATTTTTGCATGATACCGGTCATATATTTTCCTAACAATCATTTAAATAACATCATTTTATCGACGAAAAATTCATGGCATTATTACAAGCATAATTGTAAGTGTCATCTAAATATTTCGACTCTCATGTGTTTGTGTACAATTTTTTCAAATATTTGTACAATTATCTTTTGTATATTTTCCCATTACCTGGAAGAATAATTATACATGTTGCATCTACATTTCATGTAATTAACATTTGATGTAAATCGTATAGAACTCGGCCAAAAGTTAAAGCTCTCGTGTAGTGACATCGTAGCCCAAACCGACACGATTACGTCAGCGAGACGATCGTTAATTTGATTTATTCTCGTGCGTGAATTTTACGTATGCCGCGAAACAAAAGAGATTCATCGGTCCATCGTCATATTTATCGATCAATTATTTCTCTACCGTTCTCTACCGAATACTTGTTCAGGCACACGGCGAACGCCCACGTCTCGAGCCGTGATCGTTCCGGCGCGTGAGAATTTCGAAACGGAACTCCTCCATTAATCATTTCGCCGTGATCTCTAAAAAGATGAAATCGTGGCGCGACGAGAGGGAACGGCGGCAACGAGAGGGAAATACGGTAGGATTAGCATAATCCGCGGACTACGTGTGTCATCGGCGATTGAGCAAGCTCGACGCGCGCTCGAGGATGCGCTCGTACCGTTCATGCACGTGCGTTTTGCGGTATAGGATCGAGCCTGAAAGAAAGAAGCACTGTGCTCCTCGCACAGAGTGTGCTATTCAAGCAAAAGCGTGAGCACATCGGGCGAATAGAATTTTTATCAATACTTTTATGGTCTCCTCCGACACATGTATCTGGGTTAATCATTGGGCGACGTAGCGACCCGTGTGCGATCGTAAAGCTGAAACGTTTATGTTTCACGATTAATTAAAGAAGTAAAGACTTTTTCGCTGTAATTAGATTTCGATTAATTAGACGCGCCGTTCATTCGTTATTTCAAAGAGCGTTTGATGGCGATTAACATTAATTGTAAGACTAAAATCGTAATTCAAGTTACAAATGAGAAGTATTGGCAAATTTCCATATATTAAATATCTTTAGAAATAGCTTCATTATAAAGGATACAAGGACAATGTGTACGTCCTTTCGATATTGAATAACGCAAGTAGTTTGATTAATATCGTAATCGAATAAATACATATTTTTATATAAATTCTATAAATAATAAACAACTTTTATTAATTAAATATATGCTTCTATATGCTAAAAATTTCAATCGTCCTCTTTTACTTCATACTGAGCTGTTGAGTTGTGTATCGGATGTGTCTCACGTGTTCTTTCAGACGAAGTCTATCGAGACATCATCAAAAATTGCGTTTTAATCCTTTTACAAACCGGACAGCGACTTTGTGTCGTTAATCCACCGGCGAAGTAAGAAGCTGCGAAGTAAATTTTTTTCGTGGAACATCAACGGGAACGCGATAGTAGCAGGGACTTTTTTCTTAACACACCCTGTCCATCCATCATCTTGGCCTGTTATAACGGTAACGCGTATCGCCTACCTTTGTTCGGTTCGGCTGCCCGGTCCGCCCGGTAATCTTCGTCTCGCTCGGCAATTAATACATTTTACCGCTACAGGTTTTTAATATCGGCTCCACCAGTCCTCCGAATTTACGTTCTACATTTCGCTCGTTTTATTTTATCTGAATCGCACTCTGCCGTGTTATTATTTGGCGATATTGTATACATTTTCGGACAGAATTGAAAAGAGAGCGATTAATTATCTCTGTATATTAATTACCTCTGCGACCAAGATCGTGTTTTTATGTACTTTTTATCTGAAAGATGTGGGAACACATAAAAGTTTAGCATCCTTGTCTTAAGAGTACATTGTAATATATATACAGAACATATAAATCGTCACATTGCATTCTTTTATTTATTTATAAATGTAGGCAAAGCTTTGTAATATGTTAAAACATCTTAATATAATTGTTAAGAATTTAATTAATTTAAATTATATTATTAACGGTCGTTCGAACAAACGTCATGTTTCATAATTTTTCTCCTTCTAATTTAAACCATCGCACATTACAATAAAAAACTCAAGATTGGATATTAAACTGCCAGAACTGCTGAAAGTTTCCAACATGCGCTCTAGTTTCCGTCTATAGTTCCGTTCGTCGCAATTTATATAAAGTAATTCACACCTCATAATCGAACTATACATATATCGATGCATGCAGATTTCGAAATTGTATTCAAGCGACATGATAATCGTCATTGATTACATACGATCGAGCAGACACGGGCTGATTCCGCGTGTTCCGACGCAGAGCGGAAGAATTTCGACGAATCAGACGAATGTAATTGACCGCGGTCGTGTGACCGGATCGAATTCTCGATACTTAACGATCGCTGTCGTTCCTCGGTACGTGACGAAAACGATGCTGCGACTCATTACCGGAGATTTGTCCCGAGAAGAATCCTCGTCCCATTCAAACGCATCGTTCTCCTTTACGTGAGGGTTTCCGCGAGAGATTCGCAACCCTCGGCGTCCTCGGCGACTCCACCGATAGGAAGATCTTGAATGGTGGGATCCCTTGCTCCCTCTGATTGCTCGAGACGTCCTCGAACGTCTAGCATCGTTAATCGTCTACTGACGCCACGCGACGTTGGAAAACCAAAGGACTTGATGATCAAGGATCATTCAAATATCCTAGCTCCGTCGTTCGTTTCGCGAGAATAAAGCGGACGATAAAGAATAACGCATTCATATATGCGAGCGGAATGTTGCACGTAATTTACTGAAATATTCAAGGTTTCCAATACTTCCTTGCTGATTTTATACTTAATATATTAAAAAATAAACATTTAAACACAATATATATTTAAAATATATATATATTTACAAGATATATTTATTTCAATATTGTTAATATTATATCGTTACGTTATTAACTTTCTAGAACTCTTCACTCATTAACTAAAAATTAACCTAGATTATATGTCATATGTCTCTCATAGATTTGGAATAACGAATAGTAAAAATTAATATTAATAGTAAAATACTAATTATATTATATTTTTAAATTTTTCTCTTTTTCTATCATGAAAACCAAATAACTAAACTTTGCTTTATAATTTATAAATTGCTCGAATTGGTCACGCTAAGATAATATATCTGAATAGAACATTCTGATGTGATTGAAAAAACTGTTTTGTACCTCTTTTTATCGAAGTCTTTTAGTCAATCGAGGAAGTGATACGGAAATGTTGCTCGCGCAAATAAATTAGATCGACAAATTGATTGATCGACCGACGCTGTATTTCTACGATTAACAGATTTAATGAGAGTCGCGCCGAGAGAATATGCGATAGATTCTCTACGCCATCATTAGTTTTTTGTCGCAAAAGTGAAACTTAACTACTATATTAGCATATGACTATAGCTCATAATAATCAATGTACGCAGAATGTCTTTTTTAATCTGAATAAATTGCAGTAAAGAAAAACAGAACAAATAAATTCTAGATCAATATAGAACTTTTGTCCTACGGCGGAAGTCAGCCTTGTTCTCAAGCTTGATCGACCTTGCGCGTGATTTTCAGACTTCCAAGCAGATGGTGATCAATCGTGGAAGTCTGTCCGACAGTAATTTACGGAGCAGGTGAGAGTTTTGTTAATCTCAGGTAAATTTCAGATTCGATAGAGCGCCCAAAGGCTGTTTCGCGTCGAAGTTGGAAAGTCAAACATCCCAGGATATATTAAACACGAAAAAATTACGAAAGAACGCATCCAGAGCATATAATGTGCATTTTTTTTACTATAACAACTTGCAAAAGATATGATAATACATTTGCAAATTGAGTAAAATTCTATTCTTTTCGTGATCCTCCGTATGTTTTGATATTATCGATTTAGATGTAATATTATTTCGACGAGTTTCTTGCTTTTCCTTTGTAATATAACTCGTATTTATCCATCTTTGCTTTATATTTACCTGGGGTGTTGCCTATCCCGCCTCGCAACAAATTAGTCAATTGACAGTGCTATCGACCCGCTTATTCGAATCTTTTATATTACTCGATAGCGAGTCCACGATATTCCTAGTAGACGTTATCAATTGGCACTAGGACGCTGGTACCTGATTTGTACAAGTCCGACGCGCGTACGTACAATGAGATAAAAATAAATAGAGCGCACACTTGTGCGCGTGAGAAAGCGTGCGTTGCGAAACACGGAGCTCAGGGCGATCAAAAATCGGTCAGTGTGAAAACAAAAACGCTCGTTGCGCGTACACACGTGCGTGGCAAGGGCAACGATACGGTGCGATCGAACTTTGCGAGATGATCTCTCGCGGCGTATTGCGAGCGACGATCCTGGACCTAGGTGGGAGAGACAAAAGGGAGGATACGGGGAGAGGAGAGAAAGAGAGAGAATCTATGGTGGCGAGTCTCGGACCAACGCGCGTGTAATTATCGGTCAGATCGCTATGCGAACGAATGAATTATAACGTCGCGACCGGTGCGAGATGCCGCGCTCGCCTCGAGGCGCGCTCGCTCGCTCGCACGCCGAGGAATTGACACTCGCAGCCGCACGGGTTATTAATGTCTCATTTGCATCGGCGGTATAGATCGGTCCGCTTTATTAGCGGTCCGCTCCGCGAACAAGAAAGATTTGCCGCGCTCCGTCACTCCGGCGAAACGGTTCGCGGGATATGCGAAATGCGTGTGTTAGGCAACATTTATTTCGCGAAAGGTGTGCTCTTTCCTTTAAACGTGCATTTTATGACTGATAATGCAGAATTAGCACTGACCCAACGAAGCTTATTAAACAGTTATTCGTAATCTTTTTTTAATCGTTCATGATAATTCTAATTATGTTTTATGCAAATTTCTTGTAGGATTATTGAAAAAATTGTATTATTATTTAATCGGGTATATTCAACGTCTAGCAAATCAAGATGCTGTATGACAAATTTGTCGAGCTTTTTCCACAAGCTTATTTGCAACGTTATGAATTTTCCCGGGAGAATGCGTATTCTCCCGAAAGACCGCAAAGTAATGAAGCGAGGCGCACGAGATTTCGCGATGCCTCAACGGTAATTTCGTAATGCCTCTGTTGCGAGAGAGGGATCCAGTCCGCGAAAAGTCGTGCGCGGAGTGCGTGGAAGTGTATCTGGCCGCTTGCACGGCGATTTATCCATGCCTTTGGTGATAAAGCATCGCGCGATGAGCGCGTTGCTCTAGAGTCTAGCCGGATAAAACGGCGAATCAGATAAAGTCTGGGTGCTCTCGCATGTGAGAGGAGCGTCTATAAATCAGTAGGTGGCTGTCTGTGCCCGCGGTTGGGCACATGAGAGGGCCGGATGAGCCGAACGCGCGCGGGTTTATTAATTTAGTCCCGCGGATAAAGCCGTGTAACAGCGTGCGTCTCGCGATCTTTTATACGCGCGCCCGCATTGTCCCGATCGCGCCCCGTGTCAGTTGTACCGATTACCTCGAAACGGTGGCCGGAAATGTCGGCGGTAATGTGCAACGCGCCGTGCGTTTCGTATTTCATTTCTTACCGCGCGGCCGCAACAACCGTGGCGAGCCGTATAACAGAGCGCGATACATATATCCGGGACCGCGGATTGTTGCGTCTTCAATGCGCCTCCGCTCCGTAGGAAGCGGGATGCTGCACCGGTTATCTCGCGTGTCGCCTCGGCGCGCGACGGAATACTTATTCATGCGAGAAATCGCGATCGAGCCACATTTTCAATCCGCGCGCATACGATCGACTTAAAGTAGAAGCCCGCGAGCGAACGCGCAAGAGATTCATTATCATCATATCGATGCA
The DNA here is from genome assembly GCF_048541705.1 of Temnothorax americanus. Taxonomy (NCBI): domain Eukaryota; kingdom Metazoa; phylum Arthropoda; class Insecta; order Hymenoptera; family Formicidae; genus Temnothorax; species Temnothorax americanus. Next base: position 2,439,777 of record NW_027509442.1, on the reverse strand, counting down.
CGCAGATTGGAAGCCTCTCGTATTTCTTGTACACATTGACACGGAATTTTCTTTGGTAAAAATTTTAATTTTAGATAGTTTAAATTTTGGTGTTTTTTTCTACAATTTTTACAATTTTTTTTTAGACAACGGTATCGGCTACCTATGTCGATCTCCATTTTGTGAAAGCCGCGGTGATTCTCATAGCAACGACATTTAATCTCTCGCGCGTGATGCCAAATTATTCTAACGGTTTGCTTATGGATCGCCGAGAGCCCAAAGGGTTCGAAGCGTGCGTGATTAAAAACGGATGAATGAACCGCTCCTTCTCTGTCTCTCTTTATCGAGAGAACTCTGCTGGGGAAAAAAATAAGTGAAAAGGGACAAGAGAATTATTGCACCCATGCGAATCGACGAATCTCGACTTATCGCGAACGGGGAAACATGACAGGGAAACGCGAACGATCGATGTATTGATTTTTGCGCGCGAGATTTATTTGTGTGCAAATAAAATCGCTTTTAAATCGGTCTCTTACCTTCGTAACACGCCACCGAGGAGACTCGCGTTCAAACATTCCGGCGGCGACAGTCGTCTTTGTACCTCCGCTACCGTAACTTTGTACTTGCTGGTGCTGCTTAGTAACGATAATCGTCCTGGGACCGAACAGAATACGTCCGACGGTTGCGCGTTTCCGGACAACATAGCCTTCTCGCTCCTGTCCGAAGGTTTCATATCTGTAAAGTTTAAAATGTAACGGTTAGAGTAGCCTTAAAAGATTCTATCAAGAATACCAAAATATCTATTTGGCATATATCGTACTTTAAGCATAAAGCAGACCCTTCGTAAGAAATGAGGAAATAAAAATAAAACAAAACAAGAAACTATCTATCGACAAGAGAGCAAAATGTCAAAATGCGTTAAAAATCTCGGAACGTCAATAAAATAGCAAATAATACGTATAAGATATTTTTTACATATATAATTGCTTATAATAAAAGAAAATAAAATCTGTACCTTAATACACTTAATTATCTTATTCAGTAGACCTTTAGGATCCTAAAATTAGGATCATCAAAGAACTGTCTACACACAAGATTAATGCGTTAATTGGTAAAATCTTGAGACGCGTCAATAAAAAAGCAGATAATACGTATGAGATATTTAATGGATATAATTGCTTATAATAAAGAAAAATAAAATTTCGACAAACTACCTTTCGCGTGTACTACTTAATTATCTTATTTAGTAGATGTTTGGTGTATGCTAATCGAATATGTTACGTTCGACATATTGCGCACGGATTGTAAGATCGCTGGAATATCTCGGCAAATGAATGAATATCTTGGCATTACTCATAGCTGAAATACATTGATAGATTTTCAGTTCGCACAGCCGGTGCGACCGTTACGATCTCCTCCCATCGATAAGTTACATCATCGATAAGCAATCGGTGTAATGGCGCGACTTAATAGCTCTAATGAGTCGAGGAAAGATTTACCGGAGTTATCGAGGGCCCAAGCTCAACTTTTTCATCTAACGAGCGTCTAAACGAGTTTTATTAATGGAGTTCGTTATACTTCGGGAATGAGAAATAAATTCCGGCGAGGCGATATCGCGATCGATGTCGCGTATAGATCTCGCGAGATTTCTCACGACTTATCCCGATATCCCGTTTTCGTTCCCGTCGACAGAACGATAATAATCAGTTTCGTCCAGCGGGCGAAGGAATGTAATAATCCAGTTAAGACTGCCGCATAGTCCATTCTCGTAGGTCAAAGTGAGAGATTCGCAACTCGGTGGAGCAAGAAATACCGGAACCAAAGATCCCGATCCGAAATTATGTTATACAACCTCCCTTCCACCCTTTTTCTCTTCTCTCTCTCTCTCTCTCTCCCTCTCTCTCTCTCTCTCTCTCTCTCTCTCTCTCTCTCTCTCTCTCTTTCTGTATGTGTTGTATACGTGTATTTACGTGATCGGGGCAATATCTTCGGCGAATATTTTAAATTCGCCCGTACCGTTCCGGTTTTAGCTCCTATGCATCGGCCAGCTCCGCATTATTGCATCGTTGCCCGGGAATGCTTAATATCGTGTCTTGGGGCCCGGACAAAGCGCGTTATTACATGGCAAAGAGATGGTCAACTTATAACTCGCCGGGGCTCTTCATCTTCGCCAACGCACGAGAGATGTATCTTGCGTCAAAATTTTACGTTTCGATACAAGGAAACTGCTGAACGAGAGAGACATTTTACGCGGACGAAATCCTGACCTCGTCTTTTATACTAATCAAGAGAAACGCAAATTCCCCGTGATACAAGAACCTCTATTTAAAGGAAAGTTTCCCGCTGCAAATGTACAGGAAACGTAACGCGATATGTAACTTAAATGGCACGACGAAAAGAAAAATACAGTCCTGCCTGCGAACGGAGAAATTCACTGTGGAATATTTATTGTCTTAATACCAACTATCGCCGCGTTTCGCTTGATATATATCGCTTCGAGGCTTCGACTAAACGCACCGTCATTCAGCGAGTTAATGTCAGCCTGTTATGACAGATACACGAGGACGGCTCTATAAATCTAACCGATAGATATCTCATGGCATTTTTGCCGAGCGTATATACCATTCCTGTTCCTATCGCTCTTGCGGCGCGACGCGACGCGTTCGTCTCGTTACTCGTCGAAACGTAAGTAAAGGGCGATTGCGACGTGCCGAGTTGTACGCCGAGGGCGTACGTACGTCGCGATCGCCTCGAAAATACAGAGCTTGATATATTCAAGCACGGAAGACGTCGAAGTCGTCGTTCGGGTCCTCGCCGCGGCCGCGGCCGTGCCGAGCATCGCGGGCGAGCGAAGGGGAGAAAGTAAACAAGTTGTCCGTATTATCTATGACTGCCGTCGGTATCGATCCCTGTCGATGTCTCGATCCGGCCGGTCAAACGAATAATCAATTTCTGTGCGCACCAAATAGGTCGACTTGTCGAGCTTATAAATTATAACGTTCGAGAGGAAGCCGCGGCAGAAAGAGAGAAAGAGAGAGAGAGAGAGAGAGAATGAACGGATGCGTAACGGTTCTGGCAGCCGGCGTTGGTCGAACAATTTGGTAACATCGAAATGATGTCGGAGAGAGGATGGGAAGAAAGGAAGAAACGACGGGTGTCGGCGGGTACACGATCTCCGTGACTCGCGCCGTCAAGCGTGCGTTCCCTCCTCGTTCTTTCCCGGGCCTGATATTAGCGGACACGTTAAGTACGGGTTTTATACGGGTTACATTAAGACAAGTATCGTCCCTTTTTTTTTCTCTCAACGTATACTTTGGCACTTAGGAATATCGGGGGGGGGGGAGGGGGACTTTAATATTATCTACTTTTTCCTCCCTTCGCATACGATGATATATCTCTTTCTCCCCTTTTTTCACCCGATCGCGCTTGGCTATTCCTACCGGAAGTATTCGCTGTCGACCGACCTCAAGCATTGTTATTTGTGGATGATTTTAATCTTCCTCGTTCAAGATTCGAGCTTTGTAGTATTTTTATCCGGCACTATATATTCTTGTATCATGGATCGCAACTGCAGATTGTAACGCGTTGTTTTGCTCGATTCTTGCATGAACACAGATCCGTCGTAATTCGTAGATGATACTCATTTAAAATTGAACGCAGTTCTGCAATGCGAAACCAACTAATTTTACGAGGAATTTATACGAATGGTACAGAATAATCCGGACTATATAGGTGCCCTGTTTTCATTGCTGTCGCAATCCGAGACTTGACGTATATCCGCCGAATTTATGGTCGCGTTTAATTGAAATCTTGCAAAATCTATCGCGAAATGCGTAGTTTTCGAAAGACAGTTGTGATTCGGTTGGTCAAGTACCAACGGCGGCACGTACGCGTCGTTAGAGAACATCATTTAGAGAACGCCTAAGTGCTGCGAGCATTTCTAACCGTCCGATGTTGCTATCTCGAACACTTATCTCGATTCTAGTAACGGTTTACGAACGTATTATTAATTTATTTAATGAGAATAGCTCAGGCTTCGCTTATTTTATCCGTCGGGTCGGCGCATCTATAGTGCAAAGCGTATAATTATTGTGAGCTGCCGTAACCTTTCGCCGTGTGAATTGCGAAACCGTCTCACTCATCGGACGGATGCCACTATCTCTCTATCGCCGCTTAATTACTCACTTCTATGTCGGGTAATTCGATAACCGTGCGGCAGGAATAAGCGGATTCGTATAAGAACTTGATTCGAGATTCGTCTCCAATAAATCATGATTGATCTCGTTGTCATGTTTACTCTTAATTCTTGCGTAATATATTGATGTAGCATTAAATATAATATATATTGTATATTTATACATCATATATAAGTATATAGTTAAATAATATTTATGTATTATATACAAAACTGAGATGTCTTCTCTTTCGTCCCAGGATTTCGGGAACACTGAGAAACAGAATTCCAACAAATAATAATAATTTTGAATGTATTCAGCAGCGAACTCTGTGTCTACGAATGAGCGAGTTATATCCGCGAGCATCGTCGAGCAACAACGCACTTGTGACTTGTGACACGCACTTGAGTCTCTTTCTCATGAAATTGCCGTCGTCGTATTTTCAGACCTTTAGATAGTGCTCGGGAAAATAACGCTAGATAATTTGTCAATGCGCTAAGGCTACGGCTATCGCAGATTCAGCCTGCGAGCGCAGCGCGTCGCGGAACGAAACGTCGTGCGGTTCGTCCCTCGATTAATAATTGCAGATCGGCTTGATAACTCGTACGAAACGCGCGTTAGGATCTATAATATTCAAGTTTGGTCGCGCATAGTTTGTAAGTATATATCGTTCGCGACCGTTTATACCGTCTGGAGTCTCTCGATTACACAGCAGCCTGAATCACGCGCGACCATGACACAGGAAACACTTTACGTTCTTACGTCTTCGCGTTCTTGCGCGTCTGTTCCGAGAAATATCTCCGAAGTAACCTATGAGAAGACTCGGCTCGTAACACGAGCTTTTCTCCTGTCTCGAATCGTGCCCGAAGCATCGAGCGGAATAAGTGAATAAAAATTACTTCGAGTGCATTGGTCTTTTCCGCATTTGTATTGTAAAATGACACAGAATTTTAGATTTCTCCGTTTAGAAAAATATAAAAAGAGCTGAAAAGATATACTGCTAAAGTGTTTTGTAACATAATTGAATTTAAATAATTTTATAAATTTTCTTGTATCTTTTAAGAAATGATTGATGATGATTTAAAAATTTCAATTTTTCTCTATCAGACATTATTGAAAATGATATTTAAAGATACATAAAATATGCTTAAATTTATAAAAAGATTTATTTATCTGAATGATATTTGTGATAATGTGTTTGAAGTAAACCTATATATGTACATATGGATTTCCAACATTAATTTAATAAAATGCTAACTAGGAAAATAAATCTTATTACTTTAACATACATATATATTCACAGATTTACATTCTAAGAAAATTTTGCATTTGCAATTAGTACTAACGTATAAAGTAGTAATTTTGTGAATTATGAGATTACTAAAATAACGTGTGATCTAGTTTGTAACTTTTCGCAGAACTAAATTATCGTTCAATGAACGGTCAAAAGTTGCTGTCTCATTGTACATGCCATTATTAAAAATGTCAATCCACGCTGGAATACGGAGCTTATGTTTTCCATTGTATCGCCTAACGTATTCAATTATTACGTAATACAAAAGAATTCGATCGGTATAATTCCTTATTCCTCTGAATGCGTCGAGGTGTTACACATACATCTAGTTAAAATAAAAGTTTTTATAGCGTGCCGAAATTACGAATATCAAGTAATTTTCAATCAAATTTCTGGCATAACTTGATCGTATATCATTAAAAACAGGTTGCAGACTGATTAAACAACATCGTTATAAAAATTTCTAATAGCTCGATAATAGACGATATTACAATCTTATTACGTATGGATCTTAAGCACGCTTAGCATCGTTGTCCGTCATCTTTATTGTACACAGGTTATAGTTGAGAATATTATGCATTCTGATAACGTCAAGAAAATTGCAACGTGATTTTTATCGGAATGGATAAGGATGAGAGACAATTTCAACGAGCGAGTAAACGGTACCGCTAGAGTAAAGCCTATAGGAATTATTTATAGTCTTAACGAGCGCAACTAGGCGGCGTGTGCAAGACCGCGGTAAGCAAATCTCCATTTGCATAATCGTTTCTATTTAATCCTAATTAGGAGTCGCCTCAAATGCGTGTGTGCGCGCGAGAGGGTTATTGGGAAATGCGGCGCGGCGACTAGAGCTATACGCTTCATCGACGAGCGGCTCGTAAAACCATCGACCGCGCGAGTCGTGAGCCGTGGGCGGCTTAATTAAATTCCACTTCGAAGTCGATAGCGTGGAAAAGTGATAAATCGATGCAGCCGCGCGGATCAGCTGCTCATCTCATCGCCGTCGGCTGCTGAGCAACTGGCCGACAGACAGGTAGTTTGCCGTAAAAGGCGAAGCTGTCGCGCAAGCTAAGCGCTAGCGTTCGAACAACATATCGCAGCTTTACAACCGTCTCTAAGTGCGGTAACATTGTCGAGAGTCAAAGGTGATGACAATAAGCGGCCGCTTAACCATCAAGAGTCTCTCTCGGCATGAGAGCCGCTCGCCGTTTCTATTTTATGACACGCACGCGAGTGGGGGATCTTGTTAAATAAGATAAATACGATCCGCAAGGTGAAATCGGTGCGGAAAGGTTTCGTCGTCCGCGTCAGCGCGATAAATGCGCGTCTATTTGTATGACTTGGTTCATCGGGATTGTTGGCTAATCGGCGCTCGTTTCGTTGAAACGAGGTTGAATGGAAACGTCGAGATGGTATATCATTGCGTCAGTAATACATTTCGAGCTCTGCTCGAAAATTCGTCTTAAAAATCGTGCCGCTTGACGCGCGAGACCCTTATTAAAATCTCAAATAAAGTTTTTATAAGCAAAAATCTATCTATAGCTGATCCGAAAAATGAGTTCCGATGGGAGAATGATAATTGAGATCTGTAGGTATTCGCTAAAACCGACAATCACGGTAATAAATAAGAGAATCGCTTGTAAAGGGGAGAGGAAACATCGAAGATGAATGTACCGACGCGTCGGCGATCTTGACAAAAGATGCGATACTCGCGAGATTAGATTCGCCGCTCGCTCGCGAACCTCGGGGTTCGATCAAAGAAAGATCTCAGTCGGCGGTTAAGTAACGCAAACTTACGTTCCGCACAACGCGTTGCACAACAACGCGCGCCGGCCGGTTTTGATCGCGGCCAGGTATTCCCCGTCATAGAGCCGCGGTTCATAGAATGTCTAACGAGATAGATCATAAACAACAATGGTCTAAGACTCTTAAGACGATACGAAGGCGGAGATTCGCTCGCCTCGCTCGCCTCGCTCGCTCAGAGAACCCGTCTGTTCTCCGCTCGCATCCACCATTCAGCCGACCGTCGGTCGTCGATTTTGCCTTCCCCCTTATCGCGCTATGGGATTTCTTTCGCGTCACAAGGAGTCACAACAACCGCGACTACGCGATAGCCAAGCAAGAAATTAATCGTTCGCGCGCGGGAAAATACACGTCGCCGTTGCAGGAGGAAATGTAGCAACGCAAATGTGAAGCTGAAAGCTATGCCCGGCGACGCGCCGCATTTATTACAGAGACTCCGTGTTATATAAATCGTTGTCGCTTTTTCTTCTCGTTCTCTCTCTCTCTCTCTCTCTCTCTCTCTTTATCTTTCCGCCTCATGAAACTCAGTCAGATTCGTAGAAGAGTGACATTAACAAGGCAACGTTCTCGACACCGCCACTATGATTGCGACGAACTTTGGATACGTCGCAATCTAGGTGTTTGTGTCCAGCTATTTAACTGCATTGTGCTTGTCTCCGGATGATTTCATCGCGTTTTCACTCCCGTCCTGGGTGGACGAGTCGTTATTTCCAGCGCTTGAGGAAAAGTCTGGCAGGCACGTATATATGTGCGACTCGCGTCGTTCGCCGGCACGGTAGCAGCGTTCCGCAGGCGTATATCCTCGGCGGCTAATAGCGATTGCAGGTCGGGCCGGTGTAATTTTCATTCCAATGGAAGCGATCGAGAGGAGGCTACCAAGGCGCGGTTGTGAGGAACACATTGGCCATCAATGTAACAACTGCGACGGTGGCGAAACGCGACAATTTCGCCGTAGGTGGGCATGCACGCGTTCTCTTTTTTTTTTCTTGGAAAACCGGTGTGGTCGTGAGAACCACATGCAGACATGATAATATGCAGAATCCATGTTCGGTAGAGTGGGGAGTTAAGGAAGTTACCGCGATTGTGCACATGAAAATTAATAAAATCTGAGCACAATACCGTCCATTAACGTCGCATCTAGAGTCCATATTAGACGTACAGACGTTGCATGGTTATTATCGAGTATGCCATGTAGATAATAGGCAATGATAAATCCATTTTTCTATTTTGAGTTATTAACGTTATTAATGAATACGATGTATTAGATATAATTTAATTGGGTCTTAAAACTTGATAGCTGAATGTTTATGATATTCTCCTGTTTATAATCCTTAAAATAAACTGAGAAAAGATTCCTTTGTTTGTATCGAAAGATATAGAGTACACTCAAGATACAATTGAATACGTAATAAAATATTCACAAGGCGCATGGTTAGTTAATTCAATTGAGTCGTCTAGGGTGAAGCTGAAGACTGAATACAGTATTTTAATTGATAAGAGAGATAATAAGATAATATAGTGTAATGATATGTTAAGGCTAAATTGTGCTCTAATTTGGTCGATAAAACCTATCGATGAATGAACGCAGTCGTACGAGCCTTACATTATAAAATCGTAGATTGAAAAAAAAGAAAAGAAAAAAGGAAACGAAAACATCTCTTTCGATCCAGTTACTTTCTCATGTTGCCTAAGTTCGTCCCGTCGACATGTTTCTTCGAACAGAGCGCCGTCATTCGAGATGCGCGCTCCATTGATCTCTCACGTCGTTCTCTACGAGCCAATTCTTAAGATAAAGGTGGTTCTTGTTATCTGCATAAAGAGCATTAGCAAAAGCAATGTACAAAAGGCAAGTGTATAACATTTAAAAAGACAGCGAAAACAATTTAATACGGCGTCGTTCAATCGATGTCGATGTATTACAAGAACGACGATAGTCTTTCTTTCAATTGCCCTTGAAAACTCAGAAACAAGTTTAATAATCACGTTATTAGAAGCGATTATTATTACCATTAATAAAAAAAAAAAGAAATCTTGCGATAGCGATATTAGAAATTTTTATGGATACAACGTGAATAAGGCGTGTGTTCAAGGTCCTTGATGAGACGTATACACCGACATATAATTTCTAGACGTATAATTGCCGGCTCATTATATAGAAAGCTATTTAAATCGAGTTAATAATATTGTCTAACGTAATAACAGCTTATGTAATGTCTTGTATAAATGTCACTTCTAACTGTTGAAGAAATAACGATATCATTAATATTATCAAATAGCGATACCCATTGACTAATTGTAATAAATTCATTATAATAAAGTATTATTGACGGGGAAGTTATTTGCCTCGTGGGTTTTTTCCCAAATTATTAAAAGGAGAATATGACAAATGAAAAGTATGTCAATTAGAAGATGGACTGACGAAATGCCTCTACAATCAATATACACGCTCGATGATTGAGCAATGACGTAGCTGGAAATGTTCATTTAGATGTACAGATAGCAAATTGATATATGTTCATGACTTGCAGATAGTACGCATTAAAATTGGCGCATGTCACGTGCGACGCCAGGGTTAATTAATATTACAGAAAAACGATCATTTCTCTCTCTCCCTCCCTCCTCCTTTACTTTTTTTTTTTCGTTAAATTACTTATTAATTGCAGTTCTCCATTCCTAGCAATTGCTCAAGATGCACTTCACATTCATACATTAGGTGTAGTGAATCCTTTCTTTAACAATCATGAATAACGATTAGATCTAATGCAAAAATGTATCCAACTGAAAACTAAATATTAGTTAAAAATTCTGGGAAACGTTGCCGTGCGTGTCAAAGCAATCGACAGCATTTCTCATATTCTATTATCTAATCACAAAAAATACGTAAAGAAATAAATGAACGCGAAATAACCTTAATTACGACATTAAAACTTCGTCACGCCTTATTTTATATATTTTAAATCGTTTACGACAAACATATGTTTTTGCACCTATCAATCATGAGAATAAATTCTCATGACAAGAATGTTACTTTTATGAAGTTCGAGCTTCAAGTTTGAGATTGCTAAGTAAAGGGACGGAAAGCAGAGAAAGAGAGAGAGAGAGAGAGAGAGAGAGAGAGAGAGAGAGAGAGAGAGAGAGAGAGAGAGAGAGAGAGAGGGAGGGAGAGAGGGAACCCGAACATCTCGATGGAGGAAGCAGAAGGAAGAAGAAAGCAAACTGACAACAAACATAAACGAGCTGAAGACAGATAGGCTCGCCGATGCTCGTCGTTAATTCATCCGTGTCGTAAAGTTAGAGAAAAGAAACTCTCGTCGATGCCGGGGTCTGGCGATTCGCTATTATCCACAGCCGCGGGCTGTTTGGAGAAATCATTTCGTGAACGAGCGATGCAACCGTCCCGCCGCGTCCGTGATTCTAATGAGAGGCACACTCTCGGCGGCGCGCGCACCTATACGTATGATTTATGACGCGATTATATAATATCGATTATTACGACTGTGTATCGATACACTATAAATTGACATAGCATTCACGGAGTACCGACAGGCGATGCGCAATTATTGCATCCGCGTGGATTTTGCAAACAGGTGCAAACAGTGCAATCGCTTACAAAGTTTCATCCTCGTCGAGGATAGCATCAAGGCTGGACCGGCAATCTTGTGTAATTTTTAAATAAAAAAAATAACTTTTCCTAGATCAATGGATAACGCATGATTTTCGTTCCATTTTGAGCTTTTCAGAGTCGCAGAAAATGTCCACGGCTGATCCAAGCTGCTGATTTACACGTTTCGAATCGCGCTGCTTTTGCGCAACTGTCCATTCGCATCAGGCCGCATATACTATCAAAAGGTATACTATGTGATTGACTATTCTACATTCAAATATTAAACGGCATGAATGGAAAGTTTAGCGTGGACCACCGGTGGTCGGCACGGAATGTGTCAAGAGAACATTTCATATTTCGTTCTCGGCGGTAATAACGATCATCTTGAAATCGCGTGTAACGTTTAGAGATTGCGTGTGTGACGTTACGACAAGCGCTATTTATTACATCGCATTTCGTTCGTAAGCGTTCGTGGTGAACGTATACGACGCTTACGTTGCGTTCCGAGCCGAAATTAAATCCGGCTTCGGGGACTCGCTGGACTCGCGATCATGATCTACGTCAACTCACGTCGATGCGCGCCACTTAACGTGTCCTGTAGCGACAAAACGACGACTTCGAAGAAAGGAGAAAACTTCGCGTATCTCGAACAAAGCTCGGAGCGGCAGCACGAGCATCAGCGTGAAACAATTACCGCCACCATACGTGACTGCGTCACTATGGGAAATATCTCCATCTGCGAATAGCCTTGAGGCCTGGGCCACGCTCAACACGTGCGTCCTGGACACGCACAAAATAATTTCCTGGGCAATCATCGCACCGGAAACTTAACCAATCGACGCGTACCAAACGACTTCGCTTACTTCTCGACCTTGATTGGTTAGCTGGTGTGACTGGGGTGTGACTTTTCGGCCTTCGTGAAGGGGCTCCGCGCCGAGGGGGTTTCCGCCAGGCAGGGATCCACCTGGCCCCCGGGGCAACTACGGGCAACGTGGCGATCGTTAATTTCATTAGGGATTGATTTTAGGAGTTTAGCTGCCTTTATACAAAGATGGTGGGCGCCCTCCATTCGGGGGGGGGGGGACCGTGCGCGAAACGGTCCCGCCTGCTGAACAATGTAAGAAAGGCACTCACACCTCTTCGACACTCGAAATTTGGAATCGATCAGCGTACTTCTCCCTCGGCGTAGTGTCGCCGTGATTTAGATTTAAATTAAACTCATTTTCACACGAGCGTATGTTTAATAAGAGACATATTTCCGGCAAATGCAAAGAATGAAGATTATTATCATAATTTGCCAATCTGCCATCGCAAGTAGAATCAATGGGAATAAAGAACGCGATAATCAACATCCGCTGGCTTGCGAGAAGCGGCAAAGTGAAGATATTGAATAGCGCGAATAGAAGAGAACCATTAAAGCCGCACGATTGTGTCGTTGGTTGGCCTTCTTTGAATGATTAATTACTTTTAATTCTTCTCATGTGGCTGTACTGTGTGAATAATAAATTAATCCGTGTAAATTTGTATTGTAGAACACGTGTTGTCTTAAGTAAATTAGCTAATACGTATAATAAAAAGATCTGTACCTTCGAATATATATTCCTATATCAAGTAATAATTTTTAAATTATAATAGAAGTACATAATTTTTTTTTTTATAACTTGGACTGTTAGTCTTGGTCTTTCTCTTTAGAACTGCACAGCTGTACGGTTCGCGAAATCCTTTTTTTCTCGAAAACAGATATCAGTTTTCGAATTGTTTTCGGCCACAAAATTGCACGCGCGATCGATCGCTTTTCAAGGTATGTAATTAAACGTACGCGTAAATAAAACGATGGATTCGCAGATCGAAAATTCGTTCAATTGCTTCAACTGGTACATACGCAGCTATACGATAGAAATTTCGTAGAGCGTCGTCGCTAGCAAAAGAATCCGTTCGTCCTCGATACTTCGTAGTGGAGCTAAACTGGAGCACGTCGTCGTCGAGTGACGGAGCCAAGGTAAGCCGCGATAATTGTATAACCGGCTTCCGAGAAGCGAAACGCGCTTAGATATAATGCCTTGGATATATATATACACTATATTTTATATATTATCGTTATTACAATTACCGTTTCGGAACAAAATACGCGACTGATTGTGAGAGCAAATGTAAGACATTTACATCCTGCCACCTATATAGACAATTATTATAAATATGTTTTTAGATAAATCCGATCCAACAGAAACATCGAAGATATTTCAATTGAGTCAAAGTCAAAAGAAGTAACAAATTACAACGTTACCCTTCGATATAAATCGTTAGACAAGAATCGCAATCCAAATGTATGTTTAATATATATTCAGTTTAGATGTTTAAATAACATTGTATCGGATTCATGTTGCATCTTACGCGTATTCGTACCGGTTTCAGAAAAAAATGAAAAGATTCACGGGGAGGAAAAGAAGAACGTGCGAGACGCGAAAAGAGAGAGAGAGAGAGAGGGGAAGGGATGGTTGCGAAGAGCGAGAAGAAAGAAGCGGAATAGAAAAAGAACGGCCAAATAAGCTGTCGCGGGACGAGTAACGAGGCATATAATAACCCTCGGTGACATTCGAACAAACAGCCATCTGTAGGTAATACCCCTGTGGTGAGGAACGCCCCGAAAACTACACCCCGCCAAGAAATTACAATGACAATGAACGAAATCCGATCCGCCCGCGGGCACGCACTGTATTTCTTTTTTTTTTCATCTTTTTTTTCTCTCTCTCCTTCACACCTCCTCTCGCAGTGCGTACACGCACGATTCCACGCGCTCCGGTAGGTAGGTTCTCCGGCCATTGTGCGACGCGACGATCCGAAGAGACGAGAAGAATTAAATCGTCGTTGAAAACGAGGGTCGCCGCGTAATACGTTTGTGGCCCGTGCCCGTATGTGGGCTCTAAAAGTCGTTGTTTCCTACAATCACACGTTTCCTAAATGACACCAGCTAAATCGCTATATCGACGTAACTATATAGATCTCCGTACGCGCTCCACGGAGTTTAACACTAGAATTATCAAAATGACTGATTTGTAATTTTTTATCTATAACAGTGCATTTTCTGAAATTTTTCGTGACTTTTGTCGCAACATGTAAATGGCTTAATTGATCAATTTACTTTCTCCTTAAAAAAAAATATCTATAGCATATTTTAATAGTAGAAATAAATATACGTTAATCTCGTCGGTATTAATATTCATGCATGTGACGATCGCGGAGCTTTCGTAAAGTATCATCAATTGATTGATTAAGGTAGGCGTCTCGCTACGTGTTAGTCATGTGACTGTTTGTAGGTTTTTACGTTCAGAAATATATTTCAGGCAATTTTTGCTAAGGGAAAAATAATTTTATGACGTATGGTGTAAAATTTCATACGTGACAAAGTATGTTACTTTTTCCAAATTATGTGATTTTTTTCATTTGACTTCGTTTTGATCAGTTGATCATGCGAGTCGTCGAGAAAGGTTACAAGTGAGAAAAATACTTTTCGATTGAATTTTGACACGTACTGAGAAAGGGTTTCAAAACGCATGACAGGAGTGTCAATCACTATCCAATTCGCGCGGCTAAGAAAGACGAGCCCCATAACCTGCAACTACAGTGATTAGCCAGCGGCGTTGCCAAGTCTTCCCAACCTCACCTCAACCAAAAAATGTCTGCTCGATTACCGCATTTTTAGTAAAATAAACTAAAAAATTAGCAGCGATATTTCCGGTAAACTATATATTTTATGGTTGCATCGGATTCTTCGAAATCTAATGTACAAAAAGCAATGTTTTTTTTCTCACTTCATCTAATCAAAAAATGCGAAAATATGTGATCGAAACCGTGATAGAGCCTTCTTTTTCTGGCCGTCTGTATGAAGTAATGCAAACGTTGTGATTTTCGAGATCGATTTTCTAGAGTAAATAGTCGGTAAGGAGCCACATAAAAAATCGACTGCAAAGCTGATCATATAATTTGATATAAAATCCGAAATCGAAAACTTTATCTAATACATGCCCTGACGAGACGACTCCTTAATTGATTTTTGTTGCGGTTTCACGACCACGACACCTTCGTCGTGAAGTTTATTTAAAAATTAGGGCGCATCAGGGTGAAATTAAATCACGTTCCTCTCACTTTGGTTTCTAACTTGCGCGTTCGGGAGAAAGCGCGCGGCACTTTTGACGTCCTCTCGGCTAAAGCGACGAAAATTACCGCTACCATATTGGGCGGCGGTAACGCGGTACGATTTCGTAATTAATTCATAGATCGAAAGTTACATATATTTCAAGCCATAGGTGTAACCTCCACGACAAACTCTCGGGAGTCCTCTCGTATACGTTCAGTTCGTTGATCGGATACGATCGGTCTTGGGTGAGCGTGATACTTTCGCAAGACGCTGGCCGCGATTCGATCTCGCATTGACACGAGCCGACGAGAGGCGTATCGCTCGCGGAATTGGGCATGATGCAAGTTTCCTTATAATCTGCCTCCACCGCGATCCATAATACATCCTCCTTTGCCGCGTAACTCGCTCGAAATTACGCAATCGCGGAATATTATACGCGTGAATGTGTTCTGAATCGCTTATTCGGAAGATAAATTTAAATCAAAAAATTCATTCACCACGGGTGTAGTCCCGCGAAGATCGAGAAGACCATTTTGTTCAAACGTAAATGCGCAGAGCGAACAAGAAAAACATTTTATTACATAGTATTAGACAATATTTTGCGACGTAAATTAGACACAAAAATTAGACACAAAGCTCGATATTTTTTCAGATTTATATCTTGACGATTAATCTTTGCAGATATGTAGAGAACTTTCCAGGAAAGAAGCTAAACCGGGAGTTAAACTTGACCGTACACGCAAACCAAATAATTCGTCGCGTTGCGATTCAATGCGACGCTCTTCGATAATTCTGCCATTTACAAGATTTTACAATTTCTTTCAACGATCGGTATTACGAGAGGAACGGTCGCTCGCATAAAAGCCCACCGTCACATCACTTTTACATATACGCAATGGGAGAGAGATAGAGCCGTAGGTTTATTTCCACAAACGGTTAGAAATCTGATCGCCTGCCCTTGACACGACGGAGAGCAAGAGAGAGATAAATTCTAATTAAGGGCGACAAGTCCCGCCGGTGCGGTTACTTTATATTTCCGGTCGCGCAGTGGCCGTTTTGTGTCGGGATTATCGCCGGCGCCTCGCTATTTCGAGGTGGCGCGCGTTGCACATTTTATGCAACGCATAAATTTACCCCCGCGGAATAAATTCCGAATCGAACGATCCCACGATCGCGGGGCTTTGTGTTACGCGCGGCGTAAAATTACGGGTCAAAATTCAAACGACATCTCTGCAAGAGGACTGTTATCGTGAGATATGCGTCATAAAACAGCATCGGACCTCTTGTCTCCTAAACTTTCGATGAGTACGCGACTGCGCGCATTTCTGTTTCTGTCAAAATTTATAAAATAAGATACTGATAAGTATTTTCGCAATTACTTACTTTTTAATAGTGGCAGGTCGTTCATGAACCCTCCATCGTCCACATTTGTGTTCTAAAACAAAAAAAAATAATTCATATTAAATCTAATATCAAACTTGTGCTAAAACATTTCAACTATGAATAAATTTTAATAAATTGAGGTAATTTTTTATAATAAAAACCTGAATGAAAAAAACTTGTATATTATTTTTATATAAACTTAAACGTTTTAACATGGTATTAAATCGTTTTATAATGTATAATGATAAGTAATTATGCCATACAATTTTAAAAAGAAAAGTTTACCTACAAAATTGATGAGTTTAGATTTAGTTCTGGTAGGGTAGACCGGGGACAAAAGTAACATTTTGAGTTTAAGATTTTATAACAATTAAAATATAATATCTACGTAAAAAAGACCTGTACCTTTAGATGTAGAATTTATTTAACTACAAAATTATTTTGTGCTGAATTCAGTAATGTAACTAGAAAAAAAGTTATTATTGTTTAAAGAATATGAGGAATACTGTTACAACCGTCCCAACCCCCGGGACAATTGTAACAGCAGAAGGGGACGATTGTACCACATCATTTATAAACAAAATAATGGTTATTTAGTAGGTTTAATTAATCAATCTTACGAATTTAATGATAAAATAATTTGTTACATGAAAATATCAGTATTTTTTTACATTATAGCAAATAAAAACAAATAATACTGTTTTCTCAACTGAAAAACTTTATATAATCATATATATTTAAAAAATTAACCATAATAAAATAAAAAAGAAACAGAAATAAGCTCTCTCTCTGTCTTTCCTTCTAACATGAACATAAAAAATTTATAATATTATAAATATAAATCTAATATTAATATAAAAACTGAAAATAAAGGAATCACGCAAAAAAATCTATTTTTTTTGTTTTTTAGCGGTAGCACGGCTAGATTTCTTTTTTTTTTTTACATGACACAAGTCATACTTTTTGGCAGCCGCACGAATGGATAACTGACCCTTCATAACCTCTTCAAACGCCTGTTCGTATAAATTTACTTCTTTCGTGCCCCGTTGCGTTTTCTTGTTCGCGGCATTCTACGAAGAAAAATACAAATAACATTGTAAAAAACAACACTAAAATAAGGCCAACCAAACGGGGTTAGGTTAAGTTGAAGTTGTCCCCGAGCAACGGTGACAATTGTAACGCTACAACTGTCCCCAGGCATTGATGTTACAATTGTCCCCTAATGATATTTTATGATTCGAAGTAAATTTTTTACATAAATATCTGGATGAAAGTCAATCGTATTATGCAAATCATCAACATAGATAATCACTAAAACATATAAAAATAAAACCTTATACCTTCGGCATAAAGAACAAAAAGTATTTCAGATTTTATGCACGTAAGAAAACTTACTTTAGGAAGGAAAAAAGTAACTTCTTCTTCTGCACACGTGCACGTTCCGCGAGGGGCGGCAATGAACTAAGGAACAAATGCCGCTCCATCTAGCGAATCTCGCCTCGCGGTCCCACACACGTACCTTTTATAATTTAAGAAATATTCACGATGTTACAACTGTACCCTGTTACTTTTGTCCCCGGTCTACCCTATCTAATTTAATTTCTCAAAATTCTTCTATTAAATCCCTTAACAACATTATTTATTTAGCATTGACCTAAAAATAAAAAAAATTTAATTGTTAATATCTGTAATTCAGGAAAAATGCACGGTTTAAAAATCAAAAGTAGATATAAAAGTGTTTAACATTATTGAACATTACTGAAAGAATTACTCGAGAAATACTAACCAGTTGATTCTTTTTCATAAATATTTTTGCGTACAATAAATCGACTACCCGGTACCTGCTTGTTTAACCCAAGGAAAAATGTTTTCGACCACAGCAAAGAACGGTATGTTTCGCAGCATTCCGTCCCGCATTGTAACAAGCGTCTGACGTTTTATTTAACGGACGCTGAAACTTTTGATGTTAACATAACTGCTTTTGTACTTTCTGCAAAAAAGCAGGCTAATCCAAAAAGGAATCGACAAACATTTATTCCACGGAATTAACCACGAGAGATAATTTGAAAAGCTAAAGGACATTCACACACAGCTTTTTCTCCTCTATTTTCTTCAATCTTGTAACTAACAGTAAGTTTAAATTCTGTCAAAATAAATTCCGCTTGAAGTTAAAAAGAGAAAGGAATACGATGTTTCTGTTTATCGTTCCGTTTCGTTAATTATTATTATTTTTCTCCCAAAGTCTCCCACGAGAAACTGACGCTTCTAACATCCTGCGCACGGGTCTGTGGTCAAAAACCACCCCGCACAAAAATGCACGCAATTTTGGAGCAGACCTCCAGCAATCGTAGGGCGTCCGTTTGCAAAAACATCACGCGGTTTATCCTCGGCGGACAAGAACGTCATCGTCGGAGACGCGTCGAGGGATGATAATAGAGAAAATATGTTGCGATTACGTACATCGTCGCTCACCTGGGGGTCGTCAACGAGGCTGCTGTGCAGAACGAGGTCGGTCTGGTCGAGACCCGGAGGCGGTAGGAGGGCGTCAGGACGACGTACGGCGCCATACTCGACGCCCCTTCCACCGCCGCCACCACCGCCGCCGCCGCCGCCACCACCACCGCCGCCTCCGCCACTACTGCGTCCGCCGTCGTACGGGAACGACGCGTGCATGTTCGTCTGAAAAATCAGAAACGACGTTTTAATCAGCATGATACTGGATTGCCGGCCTAGCGTTCTTTTAACCCCCTTCACGGTCCAAATTATTTCTCGCAAATAAGCGAGGTAGCTACCAAGTAGCTCGTCCTCGATCTCATCTAATTGGCGAGTCCAACGGTAATCAAGGAATTTTTGTTATTTAGAGGAATTTATGAAGTCCCAAAAGTACAATTACACTAATTATAAATCTCGCACTGATTTGAATACTTAGAATACTATGCGACAGATTACCGCGAAGCATTAAGTTCAACTCGTGGGAGGGTTGAACTTTCAGTAGAACATTCAAAGAGTTAAATCTTTACCTGAAATGATCTCGTAGAAAAGTATTATAAAAAAATGTTGATTTTTTTCTCCGATTTCGCGCATATTTTGGAAACAACGTAAAAATTGTCCGTTTAAATTGAAGGCATGAACGCGAACGGCACTATGTATTGAATCTTTTGGGTCGCGAGATGTATTCGATCTTAGATTTCAGAGATTCTCTTTACGTCGAATTAAGTTTGAAATGATGTCAATTGGTTTCAATCGTACGCGAAAAAACGATTGTTTCAAAGACGTACAATAGTTTACTTAGAACGATGTGGTTTATTTCAGAAATTCATTTCGAAGTGTGGCATCTTCGAAACGTGACTGAAGCTGAAGATACAACTAAAGTTGAAGCTAAAACTGAAGTCTAGTTAGATGTAAACTGATGCGGAGCGATTGCAATCGCTATTATGCAACGTATATTTGTATAATATGGAGATAATAAAAGCGTGTGTGAGAGAAAGCTAAAACTGAACGTGGCCGAGATCTGATTCGATAGCCGTTAATTTGGTATCACGGGGAGGGGGGGCTGCACGACGCGGTGATAGCTGGTAAATAGGTAAAGGCCGAAGGTCGGCAACGAAGTAAAAGGTTGCCGTGTCCACGAGGAGAAAAATTACCTCGATTACCGGTACATAACGGATCCGTGACGGGTAGGAATCCTCGACATCTTGCGTGATGATTTTGTACTGTATTTAGGATGATAATGAGAGGAAAACAGTGAGCCATAACCGCGCCGCCATTAGCGAAACATCATCCGTAATTAGCTCCTAGGCACGGCGTATATAAATTAAACGTCTATTGAATATTTACATTCTTATTCACATTTATTATTGAATGATGCGCAGTCATATTTCTGCGTAATGCCCGCGTAACAGTTAGTAGTAATAACGAGGCGTGCGTAACTCTATATACTATTTGGTTTCTGTTGCACGACACGAAATGTGATCATTTATTTTGATTACGCGCGCACACGCATTTACACAGCTCATACAAAATTATAAAAATAACTGCCGTTAATGTAAAGAATAATAATATACGTAACATTGCGTGAATCAATGCTTTTCCATTTTACGTTATATTGTCAAACATATTAGTCCCAACAATGCTATTTGTATAATGATATTTTACAATTGTATCATATTTTTTTCTGCAAGAGATAATCCGCGAGATAAAAATCGAATTTAAAAACTGCAATTGTTTTATTTATTTAAATGTATATAGTTCTTTTTATAGGTAGTATTATAATAAGCGGATATTTTGCGAAGGTTGTCATAAAAAATATCAATTTCGAAGAATATCACATCAGGCAAAAGTCGACGAATTAAGGATTACCTTACCGCAAGTTATCTTAATGCTCCCGTCGTAGAGAAGTCCGGTCAGTTTGGTATGATAAAAGTGAATAACAGCATTAAAATCGCATTTTACAGATTTATAAGGTCGGCGTTGTTTCGCTGTTGGAATAACAGGAAGATATTAATCTACCCTTTCAGGTAACGGAATTACTATTCCGTATACGTATTTCAACATTCGCTGCTTACTCTCCGTCAAGGAGAGGCGGATGACGATGACTTGTCGAAACCGCGCGCGTACACGTATCGCACGTACGCCGTATATTGTCGCCTTTCAGCTTCGCGAGCTCGACGTGGTGCTCCATTAAACGGTACCCACGGTGAAAAAATGATCGGCGATATCGCGGAACCTCTGTCGCACGTGTCGGCAAATTGCGAACAAGCGGTGGATCTCCGATCCGGGAAGATTCCATCTCTAGGCTTCGCAGCGCGAATTCTTCATCGGTCTTCATTTGTAGCTCTCGTCCCGTGAAGCAGGCGCAATTTACCTCGAGCGCCGCGTCGCGTCGCGCCGCACCAGGTCGGCATGTAACAGGGTCTTCAAATGAGAGGCGAGGGGATAGTCGTGAGGCGAACGCGCGTAAAGGATGACGGCAGGAATCCTCGCGCTATAAAAGTTCTATTATGTCATCGATATAAAGACGAGCGCGAGGCTTTAATGGATCCCGCCGATCGCGTATATAATTACTCGCGTTATTCTCCGCGATGAACACGGGCGGCTGTTTAAAGTTACTTATTCTTAAAGCAGATACGCCTGGTACGACAGGCGTGTGGAAAGTGCTTCAAAAGAAGTCGCGAGCCTCCCTTCGACTTCGAGGCGATGTTTCCTATATGCATAGCAACTTGATCGGATGGAGTTTTTCTGCATATAGTTCACATCTTCGATACCGATTGTGCTGTGTTCCATTAAAAAGGCTCAACTTTTTGTATCTCTTTTATTTCTTATGTATATCAATATTTGTTTCTTATATGATAACTTGATTAAACAGTTGTCTTCATTTTTAGCATTGTCTTCCGTTAAATTGGCTACATTTTTTTGTTTCTCTTTTCCTTCTTATATAATTACAAGAAATTTGAAAGTATTCAGATAATTCCAAATTTTATAAGGAATCATAAATACTTTCGTCAAAACACAACTTACAATACTTTTGTTTCCTGTGGCAATTTATAGAAATCCTAAATGTAAAAATAGAAATTTCAATTGAGAGATTCCGTTTCAGAGCAAACGAGAGCAAATAATTCCTTTTTATTTAAGGATATGTTATAGAGATTTCTTTTGATATATAAACGTTTGTGTGCATGACACGAGGAACGATAAGCGGCTCTACGGTGGGACCAAGAGAGAGAGTGCGAGTGTGTTCTAGGAAATCGGGAACAAGGCGGATATATGCTCGGAATCTTAATCACGATCGTCAGGGGGGAAAAAACTGGCGATTTTATCCAGACCGCGAGTCGCTCCGTGTCACAAATACGGTTATATCACGAGCCCTTTGCCATTATTGTTCCACATCTTTTCTGCGCGAGCGTCGCAACGCAAAAGAAATTACCGCGAGCGAGTTTCTCCGATTTCTTTGCTAGATTGTTCTTCCCGCCCTTCCGCCCTTCTTGTTGTTGCAATCCTCCGCCCTGTCACGATCGTTTAGATCGACGTGCGACATATATACGATAAAGAAGGGAGGGAAAAAAGCTCACGAACGGTACTGAATACTGAATTCCTCGATCGATGGACGATCAACATTTCTCGCGTCGCACTACTTCAGTGTGCTTACGTCCGTTGTAGATCCGCGTGCATTCTGCCACTCGGTGTGTAATGTATGTCCTATATAAATTATGACTAGCTAAAATATTGATATAACTGCAGCATGTAAATATAATACAGTTGCCGAGAGAAATGGCCATTATTTGATGATTATCGTCCACAGGAACTTTAACTTCTTCCTCTTTGCGAGATTAGCGGATTTCGCTTGATTGAAAATTGATGTCCGGAACGTTGCAGCACCGTTGTGACTCGAATCCGCTGGATTATAATCCAGGAGAAGCGGGACACATCTCGGCGCAATCACTGTGACGCTTGCTTTTTAAACGCTGACCGCGTCCAGGCCGAACGGATCAATTTTAAACCATCGGGAAGAAGGTGGCCGTCGCGCGGCCTCGTTTTAGGTCTGCCGTTTTCACGAGATCGAGGCTACTCGATCGATTCATCATTCCTAACGTATACGGGGGGAATGTTGCGTGTGCGGATTAGCAAATATGCCTAATGAGCTCGATATGATCGATAGCGTCGCTATTTTGCGTTCGCGGTGGGAAATCGTTCGGCAGATGCGAGAGAGAGGGGGCATTAAGGTCATGACTGTCCGAATCCGAGTCCGAGTGATTAGGAGGTCGAAAATTATACGCTTTATGTCGCGTCCATGGCGGCCGGCTCCATCCAGGAACTTTCACGGGAACGAAAAAAGGCGCGCGGCGCTAATTAACGTGCTTGGAACTTGGAACCGCTTTCTGGGCTTATATATTGACGAGTTCGCGATAGTTATACATTGATGTAACCGTGCCGTGCCGGCTAATGAGATGAAATGTGATCGCCTTTCTCTCGTTAAACGCTCTGGTGAAATAAAATCACGTATCGCCGTCGCGGTAACGTCGATACTGATAAATGATGGCGTATATCGGATCGAGCCACAACGGAACGGACAACGGCGATAATATGCGCTCGCCTGCATTCTTGTATGGCAATATATCTCTTATTACGTAATTCCTTCGCATTGCGGAGTACCGGGATACAGTTATACGTCAGGGGAACGTAAGAAGCGCGTTCGCAATTGTGGGGATATTTATACACGTTTGCTCGGAAGAGAGCAGAACGTATTGTAAAAATGTAAAATGATAATTAGAAGCGTGCTAAAATGAGAAACGTGGAAATCGAATACTTTTTTCGGATCCTGTTGTCATATTTGTAAAGGACGTGCGACATTATAATGAGATATCATAACAATAAATGAAATTTTTTTTGTGCTGCGCAGAGAGATTTGTCGAAGTCGCTAGTAATTGCCCCTTATTCAAGTCAATCGGGGCAAAGAGCGGATGATTCGATGCGAAGGAAAATCCTTGTGGCGATTACGAAAACGATTTTCATCATTTAGTGTAAGAAGTATAAAGTATATATAAGTTTTATTCTCGCAATATAATATAATTTTTAATTTAATCAAGTCATCAGCTTTAATATGTCGATTATTATTATTAGACGTCAGCTAATGGACGAAATAGCTAAGGATCTAAAGATTTAATTGTGTAAGAGGAATAAGAATTCCAAAAATTTAAAAATTTTTTTTGACATTTTATATATCGTGCGTTGCTTAGCGTAGCTACTTTTAGGGTATTTAAAATTCGATTGATTCGCATCTATTTCTCGTACTTATTGTTAGAGCAACGTAAATTCACCCCGTACAATTCTAATTCGACTTCGTTTTGTTCGCGTCGGCCGACTAAACATAGTAGAGCCCTTATTAATTCTTTCTAGCAGCGAAGGCGCAACAATGGTGCCGATTTTTCGAATCCGAACCCCTTTAGCCAAAAGGCTGTCACAAACGCTACTCTCCCGAGCATAAATGCTAAAGGACGCTAAAGGGGCCCCGAATCGCGTACAATAAAACGCAAGGGGAAGGACACGACGGAGAGCATCACGTTCTCAAGGATAAAGCTATTGGAATCGGTCGATCTCCACTCGGTTGATTATTGGCATTGTGGTCGCTTCCAGAAACGCTCTCGTTTCGTCCATGTCGCGCTGAGAATGAAACGGAAAAAAACTGAAGAGATCCGTGAGTACATTTTTTTGGAATCTATGACTCTGTAATACTCTTCTTGTAAAAAAAGTAATACGATTTTTCACTTTTATATTAATTCCAGAAATTATTGCAAAAGTTGCGGTTAAATCTCTCTATGTTGTTTAAAATAGACGTATATATTTTAAATATGTAAAAAGATTTGTATTGTGACATCATTGTATTGGAATATCGAACGTTTTGTTGCAGATTTATGAAAATATTTGTACAAAATACTTTTATAAAAATATTATAAAAATATTTCTACATATATTTCATATATGTCGTGACAAATAAAAATATTTGGGCGAGTCGAATTTATCGATATCGTCAACTTTGAATGAGGATTTTATTCGCGTATAAAATATCATCTGCAATTTGCTAATAACGCAAGAAGCGAGTTTGTTCACCCTTTAGGGATACCTTTGGCATCATCTTAGGCATCGCACTGCTTAACATATTTGCTTCAAAGCAAACGTCCCTGGCATTCTCCCCGAGGGAATGCCAAAGGTCAGCCCAAAATTTAATAAGTAAATTACTAAACGGGGTGCACAGCGAAGCATCGCACAAGGGGGAGTTTATTTCGTAGAGATATTGCAAAATTTTGCGAAATTATCGAATCTATGTAAAAATTTGTCTTGCAAAGTACAGAGTGGTCTTTAGCTGCAAACTAAATCAATTAAGACCGTAATATTTATTGTTTTATACTAGCCAGCTTTTAAAATAGCCGCAGTAAATCATCATATAGGATACTACTGACAAACAAGTTTAATTTTACAAAATTAATATGTATTATCGCATTAATATTGTTATTTTACATAATTACTTAGCGCGTGCTCATGTCGTAAAACATTAATGTACCTAGTAACGAATAAGAATTTAATGTGTAAAAAAAAAGAGACGCAGAATTGAACTTTGCGTTCAGAAAAATGCGCGACAGAAAAAAAAGCAAAACGAAATAAATATCAATAGTGCAAAGTTGCATTGCGTCGATTGCATCACTATATTTACATCTAATTGCGACCGCTCATTAATCGCGTGATCTAATCCATGGATCTAATCGGTGATCCTAATGAAGTTGGCTGTTATGCGGCGCGAGTCACACCGGAACAACGCGTATTTTGACGCACAATAGGTGGTAATATATATATTGTCTATCTTATCGGTGCCGAGTGTGCCGATTGTAGTAGTAACGCGCGGAAATTTCGCTTGTCCGGATTGTCGCGCGGATTTGCTCCTCGCATCGTCGGTCTAGTTCTCGCGTTATACATAGTATTAACGACGAGACACGAGCGACCCAGGGAAAGACGCGCGGACGCGCTTAACACTCGAGAACGCCCAAGTTTCCCTAACTATGGCGAACTATGCAAAGGCGCCGTACGGCTGTGTTAGTTTGGCTTTGGGGCGCCAAGACTTCGCGTCCCGCCCGAATAACCCGAGTGTCTTCTTGCCTCCGAGCGCATCCGAAAGTCACGTCTTACGACGACGGGCACGGAGCGATCCGTGGATCTTCGCATTCCCCGTCGTTAGAAGACCCAAGCGCTGGCTTTCCCCGCCACGATAAACCGCGCCGTACTCTAAGATTCATTGTCATCTATCCGTCGCGGAGCGTCGCGTTTGTCCGTACAGTTTCATTTCCACAGCCGTTCGTCGCTTCCCCCAACCCTGAGACGCTTATCGAGGTATCTCGTCGGTTAGATTAAAAATATTATTTTTTATAACGCTTACAACACACATAATTGTACAAGAGCTCTCTGACGCAGTTTATTAATTTTTGCATAAACGCTGATTGAAAATTCTATTCTAAAATTCGCAATCTTAACGAGCGACTTAATGAGCAAACATTTAAATACGATATATTTAAATAATTAAAAATTATTTTAAATTTCTTTTTACCGAAATTTACTGATTTTTAGCATCAAGTAAACATCATGAAGACATATTGACATTTATGATAAGATCAATATTTAAAATATTTAAAAGCTCGTCATAAAAAATGCTGACTTTTTTTTGCGCACTACAAATTATATCTTTTAGTTATCGAATTGATCTTAAATTTAGCAGAGATACGATACATCTCAAGTGTCAGTTATGACACAATTACTTTGATGCGTTGATTTTATCCGCAATTGTAAGCAATCGATTAATTACGCGCTATACTAATTAATAAGTACTGCGCTAACAAGTTCATGAATAAAAGTATTGACACTCTAGATATCAATTCATGCAACCGTCAACATTTCGTAATATAGTAATTGTATTACTTGTGACGCAAGAGGTCTTTTATACCTTTTTTCTTGATCTTCAAAGTTGCCGATATTATCTCTTTTCAACGCGTATAATGATAGCAAATTTTTTCACTTTTTTGTAACCTGGCTGGCGACCCTCGTTCTGGCTGATTAATTATTACTGACTTCATGCATTAAAGAATTATGGTAAATTAAAATAAGCATTAGGAACTCGCGCGGCTTATTTACACCTGTTTGCAATATGTATACATTTTTTGCTGGCTGTTAAGTAAGCTTTTCTCAATATCCTCTTGCAAGTCAATTTCTCAGAATTAAAACTTGTGCAAGTATAACATTATATGCTCGCGTTAGCTTCCGTATGAGGAAGGGGGAGGGAAGAGAAGGAGAAATAAACTATGCAAACAACGTAAAAGTGTGTTATTCCGTAACCTAATTCAATATCGTAGGAAATCGGGAGTATGGCGTTCTGAGATTTCATTAAAATTGAAGATATCTTCCCTACGTACAGGAATGCCCGTCGGCTAGAAAGAAATAGCATCGAAGGGACGCGATGTTTGGAATAATCGATAACGCACATTTGATCGCGGGAGGGTAGAACGTTTTCAAAGCCGTCCTTGTAGTACGGCAAGCAGTTACATGACTGAAACGCACTTTTCATCCAAAGTATATTAAGTACAATATAATTCGTTTCGATTAATTCGCTGTTTTCTTAATTATTAACATTAAATATCTAAATAACCGCACAATTTTTGATAAAAATTCGCAGTAAAATCCATTTAAAAGATAAAACATTTCGTCTGTTTACATATCTAAAAATTAATTCGCGAAACACCAGTTATCTGTAAATTCTGTAATCACTTGAGTCCTGGAAACTGTCAAAACGACTTCGTCAGATTTTAAATAAATTCGACGATTTAAAAAAAAATTTTTTAACTTTGCTGCGTCCGCGCGCGCGCGCGCGCACACGATGTGTTTTTGTTGGCGCGTTATTGGGCAACTCGTTCGACGTACGAATTACAGTAGCAATATACACGGCGTCGCACGTCCGGCCCTCAATCAGTCGGACGGAAAATAATATCACGGTCCTCGATAAAACGCCGACTCGGCAATTCGAGCCTGCATATGGCGCGGACAGATGCTCTCTGCCGCAACAAACCGCTCTTCCGCACCGTGCGGCTGGCGCGCGAAACGGACACGGGGCCCGAGCCGAGAATGCCGCACACCTCCGAGCTCCGTGTCGAATTTCGCCGAACGTATTTCCCTTTTTTTTCCCCCCCCCCCCCCCCCGCGCCGTCACACGACACCTTTGGAAATCGGGCACGAATGCAATCCGGCGATAGAAATGACGGTGGTAGCGTGTGCCGACGCGGTAATTAGGGTGGTGCCTTCGTGAATACCGAGAGCGTGCAAGGTGGACCACAAATACTATTGCTATATAATGATCGTTGGGATCTCAATGCCGATCGCACCCGACGTCTGGGTGTAGCGTTGCCGTAATATATGAGATCGTGCACAAAATCGACGGGGTTTTAAACAATAATATACTTCCGTTATATCTTAGATTTGTTTATGCCTAACTTCATAAAACGCTATATCTATATATATATTTTTGTTTTATCGTAGGTGTATTAGCTTTGTTTTAAAAAAAGGTATAATTTTAGGATCATCCAATCCCTGTTATATGAAGGGTTCGAAAAAACCTATGATTTTTTAAGCAAATAAAAAAAAGCAAGTTACGGCAGCCTGCATTTTCTATATTTTTTCACTATATTTTCTATATTTTTCTATATTCTTTATTTATTATCATCATATTATTCTCTCTGTTAAAGAATATATATTCTTTACACGAGCACAGGTCGAAAATGAATTACTCAGGAAATATACATTACAAATGAAAAAATGTCATGTAACAAATGAAATTAATTTTCCGTGCGGTGCATGCGACAATTGATCCGAGTGTCTCCGAAGAGTAAGGTAGGTATATACATCAGCGTTTATCGTTCTGTACAATTTACAGAACGCGAGAGGGACTCGAAGGACGTAGGTAGGTATAGGTTTACGAAGGCCAGGATTCGCCCGGCCACGATTTCCAGCCACGTAGCTCGCATTACACGGGGCGGACGACTCCGCGCACCGTGGCAAATGCAAATGTCGCGCGGTCCGCGAAGTACCGGTCTCCCTTCATGCTCGCGGGAGATCGACAATCGCAATCACCGATGTTACGGAGACGACGACGACGACTTATTGGCCGCGACTGCCCTGATAGATCGATACCATGCCCGTCATTACGTCCACCCCGCGAACGTCGCGGCGATACGCCGCGCACGCGGCGGCCTACAAATAACACGCCAGGTGCTTTGCTAATGAGGTATCCGACCGGCCGGATACCGACGATACACGTGACCGGATCTCCGCCCGTTTTCATTCCTATCCCTCCTCCGCGAACGTGTGGTACCGATCACGTATAATACGTACGCGGTGCCACGATTTCCATGCTTCCGCGCGCGCGGTATCTGCAGGAGATACCTCCCGGGATCCACCGCGGGAGAGGACCGCGCAATCTAAGATTACATGCCGTTTACGCTGCGTTTGTTAAAGACACGAGCTTCCTTCGCCGTAATGATCGGTTACGGTTAAGCCTTGACGAAGCCGACGATTAAAATTTAATTACGTATATATTTACATATACATGTATAAAGGAACTATGTTGGGACTCGTATGTAATGATGAAGAAGCAAACTTCTTAATTCTTTTAAATTGTTCCGGAATATATATTTGAATAAAACAGAAATATATAGTAAGAGATTAGAACCGTCATACATATAGAAGTCATAAATATAATTCATTAATGAAGCAGTGCGTGTTGTATTGAATACTTCAAATATCGTATCTTTACGTACAGCAAATTGAGTTCTAGTTTATATACCGCTTGCAATCTTTTTTTTTCTGTATTAAATACATTGCATTGCGGAGAGATAATATCTAAATAAATTCGTCGTGGACCGCGGTCGAGCACCGTCAAATTTACAGCGTCGTTAGCACGCGGTGATCGTTATTTCAATTAAACGACATAGATCTGAATATTACATGAATCGAGTTCTTGTCACGTTATTCAGCAATGCGCACGAGAAATCTGGCCTTCTTACCGCGTGCATTTCTAAGTGCGTTCAGTTGCTCTCTGTTCTGATGCTCGCCGTTCCCGATACGTGGGTTTATAACTTGTAATACGGAGTGTTTGTAAAGCATATTAATTGTAATATATACTAATTGTAAGTTCGGGAAAACTTACAATCCCAAATTGAGATATATCTCTTTTTTGTCTGCGTCCGGATCTACACTATCAACAGCGTTGCGAACTTTAGGATACGCCATAAAAGGATAATTAGCCAAATGATTTCTTTAATTTTTTGGAAAAAAACATGAAACCGTTTCTTTTTTTTTTAGAACAAAATGTGTTAAACGCAAGTTCTTTCCAACACGACCGAGACTTCGTTGACGAAGTCGCAACAAAAAGTATAATAGATATCTAATTTTTTAAGTCAGAAAAACACTCGCCTGTATACAGCTATACGGCATATTGGCAATGAGCGAAACTGTCGCAATCCTTGCACCACAAAACGACGAAAAAAATACAAAAAGAATACAGCCATATAAACGAAAAAAAAACCCCAACTCTCAAATGTATGTAATGTAAACGCATGACATATTGGCATCTGTCAAAAGAGCGCGTAAAATTGATTATATACAGATTACGTAAGTCGCTGAACAATTGTTATGGAGGGTCAAAGGATTAAAGAACATAAAACTCACATGTGAATCGCGTATATTGATCGACTGTACAATTTTTTTTGCAGTTGACTATATTTTAGAGTTAATTATACCGGCAGCCTTGTAGCGCGTGCTTCATTAGACGTTAAGTTACTCATTATACTGGCAATGAGTATAGTTAGACATTATTGAGTGATTAATTCATGCGCGAAACACATTGCGCGCTTGTTTCATATAAAATGTTTTCAATCTTATATGGACAATACCTTCCTTTTTATAAGATACCATTCCCTATCGTAGCGATTTTTCTGTCAGATTCGCGTGATACGCTCTTTAGAATTTTAAAATGTACATCCCATATATGATTACATATTTTTTTGTTTTATCTTTAATCCTACATTACTCGCGTGGAGTATAAAATACACCCCAGCCTTAGAAATATACTAAGTTCAGAGGAAAATATTTTTATCAATCGAATGCTGCACAAATTGTTTTTAATTAAAAAAGGACTTCTGCATTTATTTTTATCTAAAAGATATATAGGTAGAATATTACCGACTTTTATTTAGTTGTAAATAAAAGAGAACAATAAAAATTGAAATATAATGTTAAAGCGTAAAATATACTTTATCACTTTATGCAAGTATATAATTACTTTTTTCAAAATATAAAAGATAACCCTTAGAAAGTTTTGACGAATTTCAAGTTTTTCTAAACCGCGCCAAATGTATTGTTATAAAATGTTACGTGGCTATATTTATTATAAAGCAGGGATGTAATAATCGATTTCCGCGGGATCCTTTTTATCCTTAACGCATTCTCTGCGGGGAGACATATTTTCGTACTTACCACATGAATCCCCTCGGTGTCTCTCCTGAGATCGCCGCTCCTTTGGCCCGCGGTGACGGCAGCGCTCAGGTGATTGTAGTGGTGCTGGTGCAACGTGTTGAGCGTTTGCGTATAAGGATCGCCGACGAGGTAATCCAGGTGTTGCGGTTGGCCGAGACCAGGATGCTGGGGGCTAGCGGGCGCGTGGTGATGCGAGGGAAACGGGGGTGGAAAGTAAGGGGGTTGGAAGTCGGAGGCGGTCGGCAGCGAAGCGCCCCCGTGGTGGGGCATGCCGCCCCCGTTTCCGTTTCCCCGGTGTCCGTGGTGATGGGCACCGGAATAGGGCGACGAATTCCCGCCGCCCAGCGAGGAGATGCCCCCATGACCAGTCAGACGGTCCTACAAAGAAAGAAAGAACAAAAACGTTAAACTTAATTTATCTTATTGAAGGTACAATTAATATCTTGCGGTAAAGATAACTATTGTGATTTTATTAAGTGTTAAAAGAGTGTTTGAAAAGTTAAGAATATACAATTTATGGAGAAACGAGGAAGCTTTAATTTCATGAGTATTAATCTACCAGATTGCATGTGTTGATCTGATTAAAGCCTCTTCAGATGAGCATTATACTTTAAATCTTCGAAACTTTTTCTTACAACCTACTGCACGATTCGCTGGTAGAGAGATAAGCATTTTGTCACGGACATTTACGATTCTAAATAAATAAATATCGGTTTCTTCTTTTTTAAGTCGGAATATCTTGTAGAAACGTCGGTATTCGGCGAGACTTTCTCATTTAGTGCAAAAGATACCTAGCGTGAGAGTTTTCGTTCCTGTTTATATTATAAGTGTACTAAAATAGGTTGTAACATCATGTTAAGTTTTGCTACTAGGAGAGTCCAAAAGGTTAATCAATTAGCTTCGATGAAACGGAAGAAAATGAATCTCCTTCCATTTACAACATCCACGCACAGTCGCCCGGCGAAGGATTCACTTCTCATAGCGGTAATTACAGACTATGTACAACGTACATTTGATCCATCCGAGATAAGAGATACGTCACACACATCACGTGTTGCATCTGACGCGAATAAAGGGTTAAGCATCGTGCATTAGCCAGCGCGGACCGAAATTACATGGTAACCAACATAGCAACAGCAACAGACACAGTAACGCACGGAAATTTCCTCTATCGGATTGAATCTATACGCACGTAATCTTGTGACTCATTTAGAAAACACCTGTTTCGATAATTTTAGGTAGCTTCCAGATTAACTTCCTGGCTTTCGTTATGATGTAGACTGTTAGACTATGTAATAATCAAAGAAAATAGTCATCAATAAATGGATTTACTTTAGACTTTCTTGCCTAATAATTGCAATTAAGATATAAAAAAGACATTAAAAGCAGTCAAAAAAGTTCAAGTATAAAATATATATTTATTTAACACAACGGTTATTAATACTCCATTAACATTGACTCCTAGAGATATCATTGCCGTCTTTGACTAGAGAGGATACGGCCTTAGAGGCGTTCAGGCATAATCCCACGGATGGTAGCTTCGCACCACCGGCCGCTCGACCGAGTGCGTGAACCAAATGTCCGAACCTGCGGTTCCTCTCGTACTGAGCAGGATTACTATCGCAATGACTGGTCATCAGTAGGGTAAAACTAACTTGTCTCACGACGGTCTAAACCCAGCTCACGTTCCCTGTTGGCGGGTGAACCAATAATAGTTGTAATAAAAACTACAACTGAATTGCAATTCTTGCAATTTATATATATATATATATATATATATATATATATATATATATTTATGTTTATCTATTCTACTAATAAATCAGCCCTAATCACGGTTTCCAATAATTCTAATGGGTATAAGTGTAATCGGGATAAGCCGGTCCTAAAATTTGTAACGCAACAACAAGAATAGTGATTATTATAGCAGAAAGAGGCGAACATAAGCGGGCGGAAACTATGCAAATCTCACAGTAATCGGCGCGTGCATAAACAGCTTATAAAGAAAATGCAAGTCCTGACAACAGTTCAGCGGATCGAGGAAATTAGAAATCGTGTCGCCGCAGCCGATAGCTCGTTAAGAAATAAAATCAGAGGTTGGAAAGCTTGTGAGATTTTGCTCAAATTATTTATTATAACACATCTCTATGTTTTTTTAATCTTTATTATTTAAATTTCTGACAAAAATAGATAATTTTATAGTTGCAGCTACTTATTATTTAGCATTTTGATCCTGTTTACTCCTTGAATAACATTCATTTTTCCCCGTCTTTTACTTACTAGTTATATTTAGAATTATTTTATATTTTAATTATTTTGATATAATTGTGTATACGATAATTTTCTATAGTTAAATATATTTTATATATTTTTGAAAGTTTTAATAATTATATTATATGTATATTTGCATAAAATAATATTTATAGTTACATTTACGACCCATACTTTGTCTTTCTCTTGTATCTTTCTAAAATTTATATTGTTTTACATATTGTAGTCCCATTTTGTACTAAAAAAAAAAATCGCGCGTATAAAACTCGACGAAAACGCTCCCATCAGTACTTCGACATCGAAGCAAACTCGGTGAAAAAATTATTTTAGAGATCTGGACATTCGACAGAGAAAAGAAAGCTCGACGATATCTTCCGGTAACTTAACTCAAGTTTCACGCATATAAGATCGAGATCCGTAGATCTCGATTTACCCAGTCTCCATCGACACCTCGCGCGCGGTCCAACGATGCCGCGCAATCTGGCCCGCGTGATCTCGCGGTACCGCGAGCTCTCGATTGCACGGTTTTATTCACGTATAGATAGTATCACCCGGGGTGTATGTCTGGGATATCGGGGAGGCTTTTTGCGGCGGCGCGGCATCACCTCGCGTGAGCCATTAGGTCTTCGCTTCGTCGCGATACGATCTCGAACAACTCTATAGACCGCGAAACGGCCGGAGACTGCTAGTCTCATCCCACGTGTATTATACCTAAAGGGCGCGTGCGGCGCGGCGCGGCGCCCAGCGCGTCGAACTCCTTCGAATTTGTTAGAAACATATACGAGCGTGAACTCTCGTACTTCCGTAGAGAATCGAATCCCTCGGAATTGGTCGAGGATGATGGAACTCGGAGATACGTTGCATCTATCCTTTCCGATTGACCTTTGAATACCGCCGCGGAACCAACGGGCCCGCCGTATAGGGCCCGGTCGTGATCTCTCGGCGTGACTAATGCTCGAAAACATAGATTTTTCGCAAACGTCCCGGCCCCCGCAGCTACACGCTTGCCGACGAAAGTTGAAGGATAAAGAGCGACGAATTATTCTAGATGTTTTATGTTTTATCGATTCACTTATGCATGTGATAATTGATTATGAGAGATACTAGAAATATAGGCCAAAAATGAAAGAAGATATTCCAAATTTATATTAATCTTTTGTATAAGGTATGTGTAAACATGAACGAAACGTGTCAAGATAAAACTTGAAAAACGTCCCTTTCGCAAAATAACCTTCTATATTTTCATCATTTGTCGCATTTATATTTATTGGAACAAGAATATATTCTGTTGTTGTACGAGCTTTATATCTGCTTCATTCTATGCGTGTGCGGTGTGTCAGTCCGTGTTGTACAAATATATATGTACCTGTCATATAATTTAACTCGTCATTTATTGACCATAAGTCCCGCGCGAACGATATGCTTTCACTAATTTCGTAAAATTTCCAGAAATGTATATACCACGCTGTAAAAATTTTCGAGTTTCGTCTTCCAAGGCAAACACGTAACTTCTAATCAACAAGAATTAAAATTTATCATTGCTATTCGATCGTCTCCTGAATTAGACTGTCGAAATCATAGCTTGAAACTTCAGCACAACATTGTGAAGGATGTATGCTTATATAAAACAGTTGATTACATACACGTCAAAAGATATAAATCGCAACTGCGTGTGCGTTTGCTTTTACATACATTGTTCCCGACAGTCAAAATGTATATATTAAAAGAGCACCGTCACTATATGTACCAAGAAGAAATGGCACACACTCGCTTTGCAATTTTTAAATAACTTTTTGCATCACGAAAAATACATTGCTTTGGACGAAGGTTGCAGGCATCAAAAAGACTTGAAATTTTCAACAAGTAAATTTTACATATTCTAAGACGCGAGAAAATGCAAATTATAATAAATCGTAGGCGGTTATAGAGATATATAATTATTTGTATGCTGCGCGCATATATGGCGCGGATGAGGACTCGTGATTGAAGACAAACATAAGGATAGGAAGAGGAAAGTCGAGAGTCGAAAACGCGTATTTTAAATGTCGGATATGTATTTGTCTTGTATTACTCGCTCTCTTAATCGTGCCGAATCCTTGCCGAATCGTTGCCGAACGACACGCACTCTCTTACGCCTACAAAGTTGAAGCGCTGTAACGTACGCTCCCGGGAGATCATTGCCAAATAAACCGATACCAATCGCAACGCTGTTGCGCGAAAGGAGAAGAGAGAGAAGGAGAAATCGCTGATGTATGAGCATGACGTGGGAATTCTGTATCGGTGATATCGGTAACGGGCGTATGTGATATTTTAAGCTGAACAATCCGCAAAAGCGGCAGCCCCCTTCACAAAGAGCACGGGCCGAACTTTCCTGCCGAGATCACCCGTTGATAAGATTGGAGAAAGCGTCGCTACACACGCATACACGACACGTACAATTAATAACCAATAAGCCGGCCTCACGCATGGCGAAATTGCGCGATGGGAGATTAGGCATAAATAAATTCGAAGAAAAATATACAAGGTGTACGGTCACGGACAACGTCCCCAACGATCGACGTGTTTAAATTAATGGGCCGCTATATACGCGTCGACACAAAGTATCTCGAAAATGTGATCACGCGAAGTTTACAGCGTCAGTTATCAAATGTATAGCGGTATTGAAAACGTAATAAAATAAATATTATGTTAACATGTGTGTGTCACGCGCGTATGATAATTTTGTTATCCTTAAATGTTCGTCCTAAATCTAAAAAGTCAGTGTTTATCTTAATTCGTTAATAAAAGATTTGTTTTCGTCAGAGAAATAAAATTTATCTCGCCGGAGATGTTAAATTAAATTATATTACACGTGCTGAAGATATGCGATGGCAGTTAAATCTAAACGAGATTTTCTGCTTTCGTGTATGTGTTGAAATCGTCGATCATTGGCACACGTTGTTGCAAATTTAACATCACACAGACTAATCAACGATTAATATATGTACCTATTTCTGTCATTTAAATATATAAATATGTCTTTAAAAAAAAGATAAAGAACGAAAGAGCAAATTGATCAAATTAACTATTTATATGTTGCAGTAAAAATCACGGCAAACCTCAGAAAATATACCGTTATAAGTTATAACTGCTTTGGTATAATTCTAATATTAAAAAGATAATATTGGCATAAGCTGCACATAACTGTAGTCGCATGTGTTGGGGCGATGTGTGACGAATAAGAATTATTATTATTATTCCTCTTCTTATTGTGAATATTATTGTGAGAATTATATAAAAGATAAAAATGCGCACTGCTGCGGAGGTGTAAATTCCGCTGTTCCTGCATGAAAGATGAGTGTATAAAGACACAAGTTGAAAATTACATAAAGTAATTGTGTCGCGGATTTGACGGATGTGTAAATTATTTCATACGAGACAAGTACTCGCGAGAAGTAACGTGAGGCAAGTAAAAGGAGAAAGAAATTAATGGCGAAATACTCTCAAGAAAGAGCACACAATAATTGCCGCTAACTTTGCATTAATATAAGTTAAAGTTTGACAGGGTACCTATTAACGTTGAATGCGCGTACGATTAAAAATACGTAACCGCCGTAGCTGCATAGTCGCCATAGTGAAGAGGTAATTGCTGCATACGTTTACGCACTTTGACCCATATTCGCGCAACAGCCAGTATATAACATTACGGTAACCGGTAGGGAATTTTTCGTAAGTTAGTACACGTAAACGCGCACGTAGATTACGAAATCTTCCCCTCGTTTAATTTCGAGCGGAGTTTGCTCCGGCAGGATCGTGCAAGTCGCGTATAGTTACACGTAACACGCGGCGATCGTAATCGAGAAATACTTTGAAGACAGGGAGGAAGGAGTAATCCCGCGTGTCAGGAATGCGATAAAACGGGGAACGTCGCACCTCGACCTCGATGACCGTGGCCATGTCGACGTGGGGCGCGTAGCAGAACGTCAGCTTGTCGGCTGTCGGCGCCTCCGTGCGCGGCGGGAACATCCCCAGGATCTCCAGTTTGCCGGCTCCGTGAGACAACGGCGATGCACGATCGGCACTCTCCGCGTGGAAATTCGCGCGTCTCGGGAGCCACCTCAACTCGGATCCTTCTTCTTCGTCGTCGTACACATGACACAACCGCAGGCCCGTCCGGTCGCGCTACACCCGCTTCCTCGTCGGCCGTCGCATTCGCGCGCGCGATAATACACTGCACACCACGTCGGGATGGGCACATCAAGTCACACTAATGACGGAGAGAGCACCACCGTTTTTGCTCGCGAGACTACGAGGCGGGTTTTCGGGATTGAGAGGCCGCGGGAAGTGAAAGGTGGAGATGAAGGATTGCAAAAAAGTTCTTCGAAGAAAGAACGTTTCTCTATGCATGGAACTTACAATTTGAAGTAAATTCTAGTAAAATTTTAGTGGAAAGCAGATAAAGAAAGACAGAGAGAGAGAGAGAGAGAGAGATCATTTAAAAATAAAAAAAAAATATTAAAAAATGGCGATATTATAAACAGAACGAGTCGACACATCGACCATCATTGCTCCTATAGTTCACGCAATATCGTGATAATCTGGCGGCCACAATATTCCTTCAGCGTTATTTTTCATATTTCCCAGACACATATCTCCAACTATCACACTTAAATTTATTTTATCAGATTGTGATTGTATTAACCGATCTGCCCCGTGTTTCTTGCAGATAAATAAAATGAGAGATCAATCGATCGATCTCTCGATCCTAGGGGGGCTGCAGTGACTCAAGGACCTGTTCCTCGGGACGTGCTATCCGAAAACTATCTACGCGTCTTCCACCCCGGGTGGCGGTTCGTCCGGAAATTTGGGGAAAACGACGGATGAAGGGGACAGCGAAGGGAACTCGAAAGGGATAATCGTGGACGGTGCGGCGTTCACACGATCCTTCGACGAGGCCGCAGCGTAACAGCTGATCGTGGCCCCCGTGTCGCGGCAGACCGACTGAGCGACGGGGACGTCGGCGAGACGTACGAAAGTAAAGCCTATAAGAGAAGTGTAGCCGCGGACGAAACGGGAGGTGCTACGATGCGCTCTTACCGAGAGCTACTACTACTACTACCACCACCGCGATACACCACCTTAGTATCCTTGCCCTACCATCCGGCCGGGTATCCCGGCAAACGTCGGCGAAGGAGCGACGAAGCGAGACAGAAGGAGGTACGCACAGGGAGGAGAGAAGGTGCGCCCGGTGGTGGATGGAGCGGGAGAGAGAGATCTCTCGTTTGTGCACGCTTGCTGACGACGACCGAAATTTCGCCCCGGGGTACGCGCCACCACGTGGCACCTAGACCTAGCACCAGCGACCCCCCACCAGCCGATGGACGATGGGACGTCCCACGATCGAGCGAATAGGAGTAATGGAGCGGTGCTGTACGACGCTCGCCGACCCTCGCCGAGCCGGCGAACGCGCGCGGCCTCGTGCCCGCGCCTTGCGCTCGTGTGCGTGCTGTTCGTAGGGATGCCTGAGCAGGGATGCTGGGTCCTCTTATCCCCCGACAGCGCAGAGAGCGATCTTGGATTATAACGGATGTTAACGCGGCAGAATTAATTCGATCGTTAGATTCTTGACAACTTTAATGGCAGACTGCCGAAAAATGTGCGATGGAATTGATTTGATGAATATTTAATTGGAGGCACGTATATTTTTACTTTTGATAATAAAACTCCGAGATTAAATTTTCGTTAAAGTCCACTTGAAATTAGTTAAAAAGTGAGATCTCGTTGTTTGCTGTCTAATTTCGACGATCTAGTTTCCGAGACGTTTTAACTTTCGTCCTGTATATATTGTCGGATATAATGATATATTCGGACCTATAAAGATATATAGGGCCATATTTTTAAGGTACAGAATAAAATGTGCATCTAATTATCGCGGACGTCTATATCTGTAAAGAATTAAGTGGCGAGATTTCAGATAACTGGTTTACTGACCCGTCATCCGCCGCTGAAAATTAAAGGTGCCGAGACTCCGAGTTCTCAAACCTGTCGAGTTTCGAGATCCCTGTCGCTCGCCATATCAAGATTAGCATGACTCGCGTTTGGTCAATTTCCGTATGCGAGTATACGTCGCCGCATTATTTCACGCGTGATAGCTCATTAACACATCATTTCGAGTGGCGGTCGTTCACTACAACCAGATGGCACGTTACGCAATATTGCAACAAGAAACAAAAAGTTGTTCATTTTTGGACAACTTATAATTCGTGACGAAATAAAAAACAGGAGCCTAATATTTATATTTTTAAGTGCCGTGTACGTGTAATAATATTTAAAGAATCAGAGAATACGTATATAAAATATACACCAAAGAACACATTAAAATATACCTACGACATATAAAACACAATGAATAATATTCTATCCTGAAATCTGACACGAATTACAGATCGCTTAAGGTGAGCTTGATAACATATTAGGTTAACATTGCAATCGAATGTAGATCATAACGTCATTTTTTTTTACTTTGTTAAACACGTCGAGAACTCGCCTTAAGAATTCACAAGGTGGTAAATGCGACTAAAAAAAAACAAAAGTTGCGTATCGACCGTGAACATTGCATAATGCTGTTTCCCGAACTGCGTACTTTGCATCGCGGAGCATTTGCAGAAACGCGCTATTTTTTTCACCCCGCGCGTATTACCACTAATAAATTTGTTTATTAAATCACCTTGTGCCAACAATATTAATGGCATGTCGTGCGAGATAAGAAACGCAAACCCTTATCCGCGCGATCGTTGCCGCTCGTTATCGTGTAAACGTCACATTTATTAACGCGTAGCGAAAGGTGGAATTGGAGCGGGCGCTGCCAATACCGCTGTTTATTAGATTCAAGATTAATGTTCGCCACCGAACGAATTATTTAAATGGATGGCTCGCGCGAATGAACGATCGTGCGATTCGAAGGCGCGCAACAATGTCCCGTTGACGCTCATTCACGTCCGCGCGACGAGAGGAAAGAACGCGGGCGCGAGAGAAGGAAGAGAGAAACACAGAGAAAGAGAAAGAGATAGAAGCGGAATAAAGAGCGAGAAGAGAGAGGACCTCGCGGTAGGAGTCGCTATTAATTTGCAAGGTGAAAACGGCCGTCAACGTTGCGGGGTACGGCGTTGCTCGCCGGGTCGTCGGCACACTGGGCGTAATTTATGCCGGCGTAAATTCTGCAGCGTAATTACGGGGCGATGCGCCATTCGCACGATGTTATACGCCGAAGTTAAAAGTCCGACGAGCGGTGCGTCGCGTTCTTTCTGCGCGAAACCCGGATGCTCCTCGCGGCATCTGAGAAGAATACCCGCGTGAATCTGTGGGCCCGTCGTCGCGTCTCTCGCGGCAATCATCGAAGGATGTCCGTAACAGTGTTTGCAGTTCTCGACACGGGTCACACCTCAGGTATACGCGAGTATATACACGAATGAAGATACTTTTCGTATCTATGTTCCGACAAATTCTTTCGGAAATACATCTATCCGTCTCGCAACACTGTGATGAATGGTCATAGTTATTTATATCTACGAAGCAGAGTAATCGAGAGCTGTACGTAATTTCGATGATGTATCTTCTCATCGGCGCGATAGGAAAGAAATGCATCTCATATTAATTATGACACATTCATATCGTTGCGCGAATCCCTTTCCTTCCTCCCCCACTCCCCGCGAGTCTTATTTTTTCGTAATTGAAAGATAGAAACTCTATACTTCTATCGGCAGTTAATCACCGAGCGATCGCTGATGGGTATTCGATTTGACGTACGGCCGCTCTCGATTAATCACCGCCTTTCGTTTCGGCGGCTAAAAAGTCATGAATATAAATCAGTAACGAAAAGAAACGCGCCTCTCGCGCGCGAGCGCGCGGCCGAACGGCGAAACGTCGTAATATCGATATAGACTGTCAGTGCGGAGTCGTGATCGAACGTACAGTGTTGTCGTTCGATACAAAAATGTCTTCCTGGAGCACTTGGAACCAGTTTGTCCGGCGAGTTTCCGTA
The DNA here is from genome assembly GCF_048541705.1 of Temnothorax americanus. Taxonomy (NCBI): domain Eukaryota; kingdom Metazoa; phylum Arthropoda; class Insecta; order Hymenoptera; family Formicidae; genus Temnothorax; species Temnothorax americanus. Next base: position 2,398,053 of record NW_027509442.1, on the reverse strand, counting down.
AGAAATTATTTTTTTTCCCTTCATTTTTCATTCCGACCGATGGACTCCGGATATCGCATAAGCAGATCAATAAATCAATCGAATAGGGCGTTTCTGGGAATCCTCTCGTGGATGTAGAAACATAATTCGGGACTTAATTATGTTTGTTCAGCTCGAGCAATCGTAACCAGTTTGTCCAGTGAGTTTCTGCCAGGAGTAGTAGCTGAAATGACTGTCCGATTATTACACGATCATTAATGACGGTTTAAACTACAAATTAGACTTGCCGTCCATTGCGAGATAATGATATAGAATTATGATGGATCAATAACGACATGCAAAAGTAATCTTGTTTAAATTTACGTAATTAATGTAGAGCAAAATCATACAAAATTTAAGTTGTCTTCTAATTATCTAATTGAAAAATATATAAGACTGGGAACCCAAACTGCCTTGACGCATCTATGTCGCTTTCAATATCGATAATTACCTACATTCTACCGTTTATTATAAATTTATAGGCCACCATAGGCGGTTGTCGTACGCGCTGATTTTTCATCCCAGTTTCGCCGATAACGATCGCGGAGTTTATCCCGCTCTATTACGAACTTTCGATAATCGCTCGCGCTCGAGGCCTTTCTCGAGGAAATTTCTAGATGGGCGTGTTCGCGCGTTTCTAATCGCTACACCCTCCGAACGACAAAAGATTTCCATAGAGAAATTAATGTCTCTCTGTGCCATTTTTGCACCTTCACCCGAACTTTCCTTCCTCATCGGGAATTAACGGCGGGACTTATTACGCATATTAATCGAGAATCCGAGATCCGCGAGCCGCGCGTTGCGATAATTCCAAACACGCTGCGTACTAATAAGAATTTATTGAACAAACAAAACGCTATTGCACTCGATCGTTAAGTGACAGAAGATTTTAAAGTGCTTTCTACATGACTCGCAAGTAAAAATATTTAACGTGAAATTTTCTGCAAGGACATAAATTTCAGGAGGAACGCCCTGATTAATTACTGTCAGCGAATAAAGTCGGACATCGTTGCGCCGAAGCTTTGATCGGGAGGAGGAGGGTCGGAACTTGGACGACGATCGGCGACCGCAAGAGTACGCACTCGCGCGTGCAAGTATGAAAGACACGCGAGAAAGAAAGAAAAGGAGCAGGGAGAGAAGGTGAAAAGAGAAAGGGAGAGAAAGAAAGAAGGGAGAGAGAAAGAGAGCCCTGGATGATCACGGTGGGAGAGGGAAGTCGCTAAACGGCATTCCAAGCGGACCATCCAACGCCACCCAACGGTAACCAACGCATGACGCCCTTATCTTACCACGCGTTACCGCGCTTTTCCTCGCCTCTATACCTCAGTTAACGGATCGTCTACGAATGACGAGGATGGTGTCGCGCGAGGCCACCGCGCCGCCAAACTGTCGCTCGTTCGGCATCTCGCCTTTATGTCGGATATATAAATGAGTAACACCTCGTGTGGATTTTATATCCCCCTTAAACGCACGAAATCTTTTTTCCGCGTGAATATTTTTCTGCCGCGAAACCGGAATTATTCTAACGTCCGTTGTTAGACGAAAAGCAAAGATTTTAGATTTTACATGACAAATGTGACGCCAAAGGACAAATTTGTAACAGTTAAGTTAAAGCTGCAGTAGGTATATTTGTAGTATGCGGGGCCCCACGTGATTGCACTGTAGTCCTTATCAATTCATTCGACGGTTAATAAAATATTTAATCGAGTTAAGCCAATGTAGAAAGGACAGTATTCAAGGAAAACAATATACGCTCCATATTAACTTTTAATTATAGGATTTCATTGAAACCCGTGCTTATCACGATTGTATCGAAAGATTTTTCTCATTTTTGGAAAGTAAAATTCCGCCTATTGTTTCTTTGTGACTCTTCTAGATCCAGAAGGGCTCTAAATTCGTGCCTTCGCTGATTAATTGGCGTTTCGATCGCCGAAATCGAAATTTCGATTACAGGTATGCCTATTATTAGTGAAGTTTTGCACGTGCACGCGGGCTTCGATCATTCTTCACGGCATTCAACAATGATATTCACCGTTAATTCGATGACGACGTTAATGGACAACGTCGAACGTGCGCGCCCGCACGTATTTACGTGTGTTCGTGTCCGTTTTTTCGCGGCACTATATACACGCGCGTATTAAACTCGCGTGTATGCGGCAGGAGGCAGAGGCAGGAGTCCGGTCCAGAGGGTTCAAGCTAACGGGACTAAAGTCGATTGTGATTACACCTGTGTGAGTGCTCACACGGACACGTAAGACACACCTGAGTGTGAGACACACGTGAATCATGAGCGAGCCTGCGAGTCTCGTCAATTCTTAAAAAAAAAAAAATACTTGTTCAGAAATTCTTAACATATCTGTCGTACTCGATGTACTTACGAAGCTCTTCTACTGAAAATGTGACAAAGTATTGAACACATCTGCAAAACTTGTCGGATGTGTCGCATTAGCGGAAGAAACAATAAAAATAATGACATCAATAAAAACGGATTTGAGCGATCCTAACAAAACATGATATACATATAATATAAACAATTATATTTGTTTATAATAAAATATTATTCAACACGATATTACATCAGCCTATTGTTTTAGTTCTAATAAATGACGTTTATAATTTTTCAGTACTGCAAAAGTGTTCTTCTGTGCGCAATATTTCACGCGACATATAAAACGTAATTATACCTTTCTATGACGAGTTGGCTTTGAATTTGTCGAGATGCATGAGAATGCAAATTTACTAGTGGCTTGGCATTTAACAATTGATGCATATAAGTGCATAAGCATGATATCGTAACGTGTCGTAGTAACTGTTGCGTCGTAGTGGTCGTTAGACATCACAGTAGAATTGTGGTAAGACCAAACGTTGTCTCACACCGACGCAATGTCGCAATCCATCGATCTCGAAATGACATAAAATTATTTGTTAATTTTTCGGAAGGTAAAGATTTCGGATAAGTATAGAATCTCCGACACAAAATACACATACAAAATAAATGTAATTTCTCGCAATTATTGTGGCTTTTCAAGTTTATGGAATTCTTAGATATCAACCCTATCCTATAATTGAAATCCTAATACCGTCTCGACGAACGCGGCATGTATTAATTATACGATTGACATCGATACAATTTAAGTAAAGTGTGTGCCTCGCCGTTTTATTTTACAAAAAAAAAACAGACGGTAATATACCGCTATGAGCACATTGGCAAAAACAAGACCGCTGTTATTTACAATTAAATAGACAGCAAGTCTGTCGGACGCGCGTGGTCCAGTTTCAACAGTCGATTTTATCGTCTATCTGGTATTGATTCGTAGCGCGTAGACAAGTTTCTCGATGGCGTTGGTTTTGTCGATGCTTTCATTGGCAATGTTCCTCAGCGATTTCTCAACCGCTAATTAGATCGTGTTATGTTAATGCCCGCTTGTTCGATCGCGTAGTGCGCGATCGTAGTGCGAGAAAAGAACGAGAGAAAAAGAAAGAGAAAGTACAGTCATTTAATCTTCACGGAGCGGTCATCGTCGGTATAATTGTTAACGGGATTATTTTAAATAGTCGATAACAATCTGCCAACGTTCGATGACATGGTTTTAAATATTCTTAATCCACGATTAAATTAATTTCGTTATCGTTCTTAAACATTCTAATCTCTTGCCGACTTTTAATATTAAAACAGGAATTTTAATAAAAAGTTACAATATGTATAATAGATATTTGCTTTGTCGCGCAAAATGTAATAATGAACATGTTCAATTTTCTTATATTATCTATTATGTTTTAAAAAAGATATTTTACGCATATGAGAATTTACAGATCTATATATAAATAGAAAGATCAATAAGTCTATAAATCAATATTACTTTCCTGGATTATTTCCACTCTGCAATTCAAAATATAATCATGCATGCGAACAATTATATACGTTTACAAAGTCGCGCGGGTACATATACCTGACTTCAATCTACAGAACGTTGTAGCAAGAGCCAACCGGGTAAAGTCGCATAATTCGACCGGCATCAATTAGATCGTGTTATGCTAATATCGTCCGTACATACGTACTGGCGACCAATCATATCGCAGTTACGAGATCTTGTAGGCGGCCGACTACCATAATCCGTGGACGGCTGCTTGGAACGAGAGACGAAACGAGTGAGTGAGTGAGTGAGAGCGAGAGAGAGAGAGAGAGAGAGAAAGAGAGAGAGAGAGAGAGAGAGAGAGAGAGAGAGGTGGCGCAGGTGCACTACGGTCTGTGGATCTGCATGCAGCGAGTAACATTGTTATGAGGATTAGCGATTCGCATTTGAATCTCTGCCGGATGCAGTTTGGACGATCCGGTACTTTATCGCCGCGCGCAGATAACTCAGACGTAGTTTGATAAAGTTAACAGATATAAGCATTACCCAAGTCCGCTAAATATTTGCGTAAAATTACAGTTGCTACTCGTATACAATAATAACGCATTTTTAAGTTAGACAAGATGAAATGAGTAAAATTGACAAGCTGTATAAGATTGTTGTTAGAATATCGAACTAATCGGGATTTCTCCTACTCGAAACAGATAAATTTACTCCAGATTGGGAATAAATTATTCAAGAATAATTCACTGTCGTAAAAGATTTGTATCTGTTATAAAAAAACACAAGTAATTAGTGATTTTGATTGATAATATCAATCAGAGCACGCAGAAAAATTACAGGCTTTGATTATACACCCGGTTCGTTCGGTTCGCGAAGTAATTTTGTAATAATCAAAGATACGTCTAGAACGATAGAAGGTCTCATCTGAGCTTTTCCAAGATGCTTTCGCCGGTGTCGATCTTGACTGTCGACTCACCGGCAATAAGAGAGCTATATCGGCGATCAGGACGGACGCGAGAGAACTCCGCTCGCTGTCAAGATGAATATCGAAGGAGGAGCGGGATGGGCGAAAGTTCACGGCTGGCGCTTTTTCTTTTAATCGTGATAACGTTCGCGGAATACCGTTGCGAAATGCCAGCGGGGCCCGCAACGTAAGCGCCCTCGCGTGTTTAAAGCACGCGCCGCGTATACGGACGTGCGAGATTAATCGCGCCCGACGATAAATTAATTCGTCCGCGCTATTTATTAATTCTTTGGATATTATCGCGCGGATGACGATTAATTAAGTCGCGGCGTGCCTCTTCGCGCGCTCGGTTTCTGTTACGCCGATCGCGCCGTGATCGATGCCTTATTAATATATGTATAACGATCGCGGAAACCGGCGCTTCGCGCGTTCACTTCCGCGGTTCAAAACGTCAGGCAAATGCGAGTTATAACATACTCAAGAGAAGCACGTCTGTATATATATTAGGAAGGAAGAAACAGGAAAACAGGATTACGTTGCAAAAAGCGGATTGAAGGACGTGCGCAGGAACTGCGTACTAACAAAGTATGCTAATAAAGTCGATCGCGGTCCGGCATAATATCACTCGATCGTACACGGCGCGTTTCTGGTTTGCATCGGTAATTCAGGTGTTCTACCATGGCGCGATCGACGGGAGAGCGCATCGGAATGTGCAAATATATAGCACCTATAATTTGCGGACGGGACCAAGTATCTCGGATATAATCGTTAACATATTTCAAATCGATAATGTTGTAGAATCTCTTTCGCACTCTCATCCCCGTTACTTTATCGCGACACATGCCGTCTTAGCAAATACGCGAGACCAGAGATGACCGTAAACCGTAATCACAGAGACAAATGAAACAATGTGCCGAAAAAAAAAGATCGCTATCCTCCTCGGCAAACGATTGCGCGCGCGCGCGCGACAATGATCGAAATTGCGCTCGATTCTTCGTGTCGGCGCGAGTGCTCGAGTCACATCGATAATTGAATCGCTCCAGACGGCGTTTTATATGCAGCGCAGACATATTTATTGAACTTGGTGAATAATTTATGTGTCACGCCAATTAATTAAGCACGCGTCGTTCGATAGCCGGATAGTGTATATCAACGTAATAAAATTTCCTTTGAATTTGATTATCTCGACGACGCTTTTATGCAACTTGTAAAAAGAACATTGTTACTGATTGTAAGAACCGCACATTCGTAAGAAACGATGTATATTTGTAATAATACCAAATATCTGCATTCTCTCAGTGTCATTTAAGAAACGACAAAGCGATGGAACGTCAAAGATTTTCACAAGATTCTTAGTTTATATTTCTCTGTGATTGTATATAATCATATTTCTATAGCTATCGCTATTTCGCATACCATACGAAGTTGACAGGATAGCATAAATTCACACGGAATTTCTTGAACTAAACTCCTCTTCTGAAATAAAATTCATTGTTCTTATCTTCCTCTTTAAATAATATTTATTAGAAGATCTACGTCGGGTCGCGTGTTGTTGGCCGCAACAATTTTTCCTAAATTCCGCATTCCGCAATAATAGCCGAACGTTCCGTGAAACGCCAACGTCTCGGACTTTGCAATATGAGTTAAATCGAATCGGCGGATGTGTTCTCGAACGGCGCGGACTGTTACGGCTGCATATTCATCTCCGCGATATCGCGGAAGTACAGCGGAGAGGCGCGTATTGTTAAATCGAAGAACGGATCGCGGAGTGCAACAATATTTCTTACCGCTGACCAGTCACGCTTCGTCCCGAATAATAACGCCTCGCCGCGCCGGCGAAAAGTAATTTCGTACTAACGTAAGAAGCGAGGTGAGGAAAGGGAACGCGGGTAAAAAAGAAATATCAGGTAGTGCAATGTGAAAACGCGGCGATGAGAAATTATAGATTAGACGAGAAATAGCCGTACGCTTCGCACGACTACATTTTTAATCATTATCTTATTCTGTAAGTGTAAATCATAAGTAAACAATCAATGAGTGGTGAGACAAATAACGTTTAAAAGTAATGCATCTTCCTATTTAAAGTGTAACGCGAGCTCCTTACGGGTCAGGCCTGGTTAAAGCAAATTATTCGAATTAAATTGAGTTGATTTCAGTCAAATTAGCGCGTACGCGAGCCGCACGCGAAATCACAACGCCTCAGTCAAAGGCCTCGATCGATCGGCCGGTCGATCGGTTTTGACCGACGCGGAGAGAACCCGCCCACTCAAACCGGTAACAGGTTCCGCGTCCCGTCATATGACGCAGCAAACAATATTTAAACATTCACGCGCCTGATTGTGTTCGCTGCCGAACGTGTATATACGCGCACATGGACGCGACGCACGAGGACACAGGCCTCATGTTTAAATACATGCGGCGAAACATAGACAGGTTATCTACGTAACATGCCGACGGGTATAGGTCGACTTGCGCAGGTGCTTTCCATCAAGTGCTCGCGGCGATATATCGGCGTAAAGCGCGAGGCACGGCGAGGCACCCTCGAAGGTGAAGGAGCAAGCGCCTTTCGGAGCAGGCGCGGGCGGCGCGCAGGTTTCTGTCGCGGCTTCCGCATTACGGACGAGACCAACGATATACGATCGCGCGAATCTGTCGTCAGACGTCAAAAGACTCAAAAAGTCAGTTTGGGCAAATCCGCTCCGCCGTACGTCCTACGTTATAATTCTATCTCACGCGAACGTAATCTAAATAAAATAAGCAAAAACATGGTTAATATAATATAAACATATTGCTCGCGGAATGAGGATAGTAGATATGTAATGGATATTAATGATTGGAATTAATTTCTCTTTCTTTCTCTCTTTACCTTTCCTCCGATTTCCGATAAAATCTTAAGCTAAAATTGGGTCAAAACATTGAACTAAAATTTAGGGTCGTGGAGAAAGCGTAGCATCTGTACCGCCAGTTGAATTTTACGATATATCAAAGATATATCAAATCCAGTCTCTCTCTCTCTCTCTCTCTCGTACGCGCCACGCTCGTTGGTTTCGTGAATTTATACGCGAGGCCCGACGTATATTGGAGCTACTTAAATTCGCGCGGTGCGTAATACGCCGACGGGTATATGTACGTTGACAAGCGCAGGTGCCTTTCAGGCGCTTGCAGCAACGCATAAAATATATCAGCGAGACACTCCCGAAGGTGAAAGAGCATTTTTTTTTTCGGGGCAAGCGGGACACCTCTCATCGGGACTTCCGTGTGAACGTGACACGCGCGTTCGTACGATACGTCACGTTTTATATGGAGATTTTTTCATCCGCGGGGTTTTTAATCAGCCAGGGAGCTGATTTTTCCCTTAACCGTTTCCGTGATCATCTTGAAAAGTCTTTTAATATTCCGATGGTACGTCGTATATTCCGCGGTTTCTGTATTTCTACTTCCATACTGCCTTGTTATAAATGTCATTTGTAAAAAGACGTCGCCGCCTTCTGCATTGAAAATCGTTAGAATTGCGCGATTTCTGGCTTTGTTGTACTTTCAGTGCCTTTACATCGCACTTTCTCTCCCTATCTGTACAATCTCTATATCTCTTTACCGTTTTCTCTCTTCCTTCGTAGTCTTGAAAAATATTGTCTTAACTGTCTGAACGGTAATTTTGTAGGCTCTCACGAGAACCCTCTCGCGATTTATAATTCATATTACTCACACGAATCTATGAGTCATGTTCGGGACGCACACATCTCCCTGTACAATCCTCGCGGTCGAAGTAGGACGTCAAAAGGTTAACGGTTGTATCCGCGTGTATAAAGTTGGATTATCGATACTCGAATTGAGAATCCGTCTGAAACAATACCTGTCTGTTCAAGGCTAAACGAAGTACGAAACTGTATAGTGAAACTGATTCAATGCCAGCCGTACAACGGCGAATAAGTCGAACGGTGAATTCGCCAAACTGTCGTTAAAGAAACGCGTATAAAAATTACTGATTATATCAGATAAACGCAAAATTAATTTTAAAAAACTTCACAGAGGCAACACAGTTCGCGATCATAAATTCCATATTTAACTTTATATAAAATTTTTTAAGCTTATAAGTTTAATATCTCTCTCAATGTCGCTCTTAATAATGAGCCTTTAAAGAAATTGAATCCAGTCACATGGAATACATCAAATGAGATAGGATTGAATTAGACTCATTGCGATCTAAGACATCGAGTCTCAACGTGGCAGTAAGAATAATCGCAACATAACACTTGCATATGTACATGACAAGTATGAATCGCGGTTATAGCGCTTGCCGCTTGGTCAAAACTTGAAACGTGATACACGAGAGTTAATTTTTCATTAGCAATTCAAACTGCAACACGATCTTCAACTTATCCTGAAGATATCGAAGATATTATAAAACAATTACATTATAATATTTCAGTGAGTAACGAGTTAATAACGCCTGCCGTTGTATCTCACCAAAAAGAAATGTGACTTTGCAATTTTTAACTTATTAATGCTCGCGGAGGTTTATTATTGTTCCGCGCCTCGGTTCGCTCATTATCCGAACGCGTTATCAGGCGCCCGTCTTTTCTTTGACGGCTCGCTACGCGGGTAATTTGGATCCAGAAAACTTAGTAATTACTATGTAAATCGGCCCTCGCTTTATTAAGGTCGTAATGTATGCGTCTTATTTCGTGCTTGTTACCGCATACCGCTGCAGCATGAATGTGTCCGCCAAATTGGTTCGTATACGTGTGGGTGTAATTTGCAAGTTATCGGGAGTGGCCCTTTGAAATTATGGTACAGTGACGGTAAATAAAGTTAGTCGTTTGTCGAAAAATTGATAGTGTTTTGACAAATATTTATGAGCAGTGGAAAATTACGGGGCAAAATGATTCTTGACGCGAAGAGGGTACCAAGAAGATTAAATAACGCTGAAGAAAATGTCGTTTCTGTGACATTTCTCTTCCGGCAGGCTTTTAATCTGGCAATCTTTATATATTTTAAGAGAACGTGTTGGCGCCGATACCTTTATGCGTGAATCGATTGCACATACGTTAAATAATATGATAACGTCATAAATTTTTAAAAATATTGCAAATTAACTAGAATAGTGTGCGCAGGAATTATGAATTATTAAGCGCTCTGTCGCTTACAATTAATAATCAATTACAAAAATTATTCTCATTTCTTCGTTTTTCCTCATTTGCTTTTTATGATAACAAAAAAAAAAGAATGGAATATTTTTATTATATAATATTTGTTCTCCGTAAAATACAAAATTAATTCCGTTATAAATTAAGAATTTGCAAAGTAGTAAAATCTTTCAATAATCTTGAAATGCCATGCAAAAAAATTGGGAAGACCATATTTCGCCAAGCACTGCAAGTTAAGCGCTTAGGAGACAAGCACGTCATCACGGTGAAAACCTCGGCTGCTTAAAACCTCATAGTAAACATAGCCTTTTTTGTTCCACGCCGCCCACGGAATTTTCATAAGTCAATACCGCAACGCCTTGCCACTTTGCCGAATATATTTAACAAAAACTCTTAAGACGTTTCGACATACTTAACCGGAGTGGTAAAACTTGACGACTAAACGAATGCTACAACAGTATATGCAAGTAGCAAAACTTTTGTTAAACTTGGTTTAAAAAGTCGATGCAAGAAACGATGTGAAAATTAGAAAAGAAAGGAAGATATTTTTCGCGTGATTTGCATATCAAAGGCGCGGGATCGCGGTAGCGGCAGAAGTAATCGCTTTGCTGTTTTACAGCCAAAAACAGGCGAGCAGTTTATCGCGCGCTTCAACTCGCTTGTCCCATTTTAACAGAGCCTTCACTCCCTCGTAAACACGAGTGTCAGTCGCGTGCTCTCGTTTCGCACCGCGGAATGCAAAAAATACGGGCTATGCCATGCCGGCGTTTCGACAAGGATGGAGGGCAAAGCGCAAACGCGCTAATAAAATGACCGCAGCGGCGGCGGTGACGGCGAAGAAACGTATAGGACTACAAGAAAGATTTTACGACGACTCTTACCCACGTTTATTATCCTCCACTCGCGCATACTTCAGCGGCCGAAGCTACGTCTGGTTAAAACTCCCCGCGCGGTTGCAATCGCTCGGTCTGCAAAACGGCGGAATATCTTTCATATGCGCGCAACGACGGCCGAGAGATTCAAGTAACTCCCTAAAGATCACGCGAAGTTAAACGGGTAACCTTTTCGCTGCCACCCATCAAGCTGATGCCCCCTCGGGGAAATAAAACGAAAATTCACGGCTATTTCGACGCGTCGCCTGTTACTTCGCTACATGAGCTAACATTCAAAAACTGGACGGTAGAGTCCACGTGTATAATCGATGCAAATCCCTCGCATCGATAAACATCGGATTATCTCGTTCGCTTTCCGCTAAGGCGAAAAAATTCGCCTTAGTCTCGACTTGCCTTGTATCTCTGCGAGGGGGTCTTTAAACGGGGACGCGCGGATATATAATCCGCGGCTACTCCGCGGTCGCCTCGCTCTATAACCCGCGAGCGTGAACTCGTATAAGCGACAGATGCCGTAGGTATGTATTTTACGTTTCGTTAATATCCCGTCAGTGCTTAGAAACGGCGCGCTCCGGTTTCGCCAAGCGGAACGAGATGCGCATCATACGGAATATATCGCCGCTCTTCCTCTTCATTTATCTTCGCCGCAGCCGCCGCCGCCGCCGCCGCCGCTTCTTCCACATGTGTACCTAATTCCGTCCGTAGATCCTACCGCGAACGTAATATAAGCGACACGCGCTGCAATCACCGCGTATTTTATTGTACGTCCGCGTTGCGTTTAACTGATGCTGGCGGTTGCGGACGGAACGGCCGCGGTCGCGGTCGACGAGTGATACCGGATATAACGACAAGATGCAGAATGCAACTGGGTTTTTCACAGATGGGCGAGCTATTGTTATTATCAATGAGAGATCTATGGGATCACTGTATTTTATGTACGTATACAGTACGTAATGCGAAAAAAGACATTCCTTTCCAAAAGTTTTAAAAACCGGTTTAAGTATTTATGATTAGAAATAAATAATTTATGTGTATTGCATTCTCCCTATATTATACCCATCTTGAGACGGATGTTGATTATAAACGATTCATTCGTTTGATGATACGTGAAGAGTGTCAGTAAATAACGGCTCTTTATTACCGCGCTTTGTGTTAGGTTTAAATGTAGATTTAAAGATGGGAACTGTAGCATATTGAATTAATAGATAAAATCATCCTTATATGTATATATGTACATGCATAATATAATTTTTTATTTGTAAGAATTGTTATATAAAGAAACTTGTCAAGTTTGGAAATTAATTTTATTTCTTTATATTAACATTTTATTATATATATATATATTGTACACAATTTTATAATTATATTATATATATATATATAATAAATAATTTAATGATAAAATGGTAATATATGTGTGAGAAAATAAAATTATAATTTCGAAACTTGAGAAGTTTCTTTAAAAATTCTCGATAGCTATCTGTCCCAGCAATGAAGGAGAAATAACTGAGAGAAAGAGAGACTTGCCCGGCAACACAGAATCTTAATGGCATCTCAACATCAATGTAAGCGTTAGGTTCCCGACTTGGTTGGCATTAAAGCGACAGATCCTAATGCGTAGCTCGAAACTGCTACCCTTATCGTAGATAACCGTGCTCGTCGTATTTCAAACGCGGAGGATTAAAATTCATCTTGCGCTATCAAAATTCACTATCGAGAGGGATAAACAGCGGCCAACCGTGTGTTTCTCTCGCTGATGGTTTAAGCGCAAAAAGGCGAGCCAAGTGGAGCAGCCGGACTCTATAGCTACCGGACTCTAACGCGCAACCGTGGCGGAGATAAACCGACGATCGTAATAATATATGGCGCCGGAGTAAAACGCCTGTTACGCGAATAAATTTGCCGGCCGCGCGCAGTCGTTTATTGGGTTCGCCGGAGGTTACCGAGCCGCGGATGTGTTTGCGCGCCCTACGCGAACTGGGATTTAATCCAGATCTTTATTGCCTCGCGGGGAGAAGAAACCTATCTCCAGAGATGCGGGGGCGGAGAGATACACACCGGGTACGACAGAGAGTCGCGTTAAGAATGCACCGTGTCTCTTCGAACGCCGATACCCCTTTCTCCCCCTCATCGCTGCCAAACGAAACGCGCTCGATATACTCCGACGTTTTTTTTCCCTCGGATTCTAAGAGGATTTGCGAGAATCCACACCGTTCGAGAGCCGCGCGAAATATTCTGCTAAACAGCTAAATCAGCTGATGGTCGCTTTGGATTATCTGACATATCGTACGCGTTGGAACAGATTAGGGCTTAGGGTGTTAGTGTGCATTATCTATGGTGGCAAAAAATAATTGTCGACAAAATTTCAGAATGGACGAAGGAAATTCAGTTCGAGTAAAATTCGAAAGCTATACATATGTACTACTTATTAATTAATTATACATGTCTAATTTTTTTGTAAAAAAATGCAAGTATCTTTTAACAAATCGCGTATCTACGTTTCCTTTATGTAACAAAAGAATTTGTGTTCTTTCTCTCATATATATCCTATTTACATATTTTGCAAATTTTTTCTCCATGCATAAAAGTACTTTTATTGTAAATAGAACGCAAAGCGCATGAGTTGGATTTCCAATAGCGTGCCGGTGAAATACGATACGATCCTTAGCGACATCGAGGGTATCAGAGGCCTGCGGAAAGAATCCTTTATTAGCGAAAACCAACCGATGATTATGTACTTTTTATTATCGCCTATAAGTTATATAGTGTTTCCCCCTCAGCAAGTTTCCTGGTTGCCACGTGAAAAGTTGAACGCAACGCGGCAATTTCGATAATCGCCCGCAATAACCGCTGGCACATCATTCTCCTTGTATACATAAATCTGAAATTGCGATAATTCACGCGGGGCTTTAAAAGTATTATTAAACAAGCATCTCTGATCCTGCGTAGATATTCATCTATAACTTCATTGTTGCCTACGTGATGCGTATCTGCATCGGCAAAAGACTTTGTGTAATAACTCAATGCTCGCTGGGAAAGAATTTATAAGTATATGCGCGCGCGATACCTTTGCATAGATTATTTCAAAGGTTGAGGTAATTGAAAAAAATAAAATTATATTTGAAAAAAACCAATAGGTACTGTTACCCGTTGCGTTGTGAAAAATACATTCACGTATTACCATGAAAATATGTAATATATGTACACGGAGAGAATTTTCTCTTAAAATTTACCCTGAACTCATGGTAGTTGTGGGACATGTACCATCAAGAATTTTATGCGAGCTATTCCGATTAATATCTACCATAATAAAAAATATTAATATCTATTACATTAAAATATAAAATATGTTTGATTAATTTTACTAAAATATATCTAGAAAATTTCAATAATTTTTCAAAATTTACCAATCTGCTTGGTAATTTTTATCACGTTTTTTGTAAAATGTCTTTTGTATACCTACTTTAAAAATTCCTTGGTTGCCAAGTTGTCCCAGGTTTGTAGTAAATTTAAGGGTAAAATATAACAAAAAATTATCTCCGTGTATATATATGTAATACCTTAAAAAGTCTAAAATTAAAATGGATTTATTAATTCAATAAATATTAACGATAAAAAGAAAGATAAATACAAATTCACGAAGACGAAGATAGATCGATCGGCAACAAGTAAATTTTATGAATCACAAAAACAATATAAATTTTCCGCTAATAAATGCGAAAATTCTCAGACTGATTGTGAGATATCGGCACGTGTATATGATGTACGAGGAAGATTTCATATTCGACTGAGTGATAATGCTCGTAATGGTGATTCTCGGTTAAATGATTTACAAAAAAGATCGTAGCGTATGGGACGCTGCGATATGGGATATTAATTTTGTCAGGATTCGCCGTCTGTATACACGGAGTTCGCTTCGTCGCGGAAATCGCAGATCACAGCGGTGGAATGAAAAGATGAATTAACGGAGATGAAGCCTTGTGACCTTGTCTTACGGTGATAGGTATGTGACGCGCCTACAAATAAAAATTCATTACGCATAGATAAAGTCACGAGTCTCACGATTCTCGACGTTATGTCATAATCATGGATAATTCACCGCATTCTAATACAGTATATATTGAAATAGAAATTGTGCACGAGACGATGTGCGACATACTCATCGTATTCGCCCATTTCAAAGATCATTTTAATTTTCACTCTGGTCATACACGTGAAACAAAACTACATGATAACATTATACTATAAAACGTATGTAAACGAAGTTATGTAAATGACACTTAGCCTGGGACGGGCATCATACGATGAATTATGTTGCAAGAAAGATCACGTGAATATCGAGATAAGATTACGGGCAACCGCATCGAAAAGCGCGTAATGAAAAATCAAAGCTTGGCTATTATACGTCGCAATCATAAGGGTCAGACCGGTGCAGGTGTAACAAAGCTTCTTCAAGAGTTGTTCGTTATGTAAGCGTTACGCAACGAAGGCCGGCAAATAATTGTGTTTTTGCCAACAAATATCAAGGCAAGGATTATCGTAGCGGCGTCCGTTTTTTTGTTCTCTCCTTCGGTCGACTTTGATGCGCGCCCACGAGACGCGAGCGACGTCAATAACCGGAAGCCCGTAATTTCGCTGATCGATCGCCTTTTCAGTGCCGTTATATTACCGTAACCGTCTATCCCCGGGTATAGATCGCACCGGAAATCGCACGCGCATCGGCGCGGCGGCGGCACGCCGGATTATCACTCACCGGGGATTTCAAGCGCTATCTTCAAGAAGTTGCGAACAATATATCACGGTGCGCGATGCGCGCGATCGTCTTGCACCACCTATCATTATCCGCGCAATGGCCGGGAATGATTTATCTCGCGGTCTTTAAACTACCGCGTTTCGTGCTTGAATTCTTTCCGCAGACGGTCATTATGCCGCGCGAGACGAAAGTTCGCGGCGACAGTCGTCGCGCGAAACGTTTAAGACTTCACGAAGATTGA
The DNA here is from genome assembly GCF_048541705.1 of Temnothorax americanus. NCBI lineage: Eukaryota > Metazoa > Arthropoda > Insecta > Hymenoptera > Formicidae > Temnothorax > Temnothorax americanus. The sequence goes on along the minus strand of NW_027509442.1, from coordinate 2,382,183 downwards.
TCTTTGATTTTAAGTGGCTTTTGAGGAAGAATCCCGGCACTTGACCCACCGCACGCAGAGTACATATACCAGAGTGTCCCGAGATCTACGACCTCAATCTTAACGACGATCCTCGGAGCTTTCCTCAAATGAGACGTCGTGCTAATAATTTCAAATTGTGAACCATAAAAGCCGTAACGAACGCCTTCTTCATCCTTTACTCTCAGAAAACGTTGATTTTGTATTTGTCGAAAGTTCTGAACGTGTAAGTCCGAAGCACCCTGTACTCGTGGATGCGTAGATAATTATCGCAGGAAATTGGGACGCACGATAATGTGAAACGTGACATGCTGAAGATCAACGGCATGTTTATTATAATGTACATTACGAAAGAATGTCCAATTTTAATTTTATAGTTTGCGTTGTGGACGATGTTATGCGGCGGTTTCTCCTCTTAATGGAACAAGATAACGGCACTCTCCTGTGGCCATTATGATCGGTAGCTGGTAATAATATCCAGGGAATAAAAAAAGTAGCGGAGACGCGCGCACATAATATTTTAAAAAGTTTACATTAGATTGGAAGAGTATATTTTCTGATGATCTCGAGACAATTTTTTCTTAGTGGGAACTCGAACAAAATCTGTATTTCGATAATTTTAATAGGCTTTTAACGTTAAACAACGATAATTAAATATGAAATTAAGATTTCGTTATTGAATTGGATTTAACCGAAGAGCAAAATAAACCTTTTTATCTATACAGCTCTTCACCCAAAATTTTTTTCTTCTTTGACACTAATTGCCACGTATAATTATGCTTATATATGAATCTTTGCAAAGAGAGAATCAAATCCAGCTTGGTTAAAAAGCGAATCGTGTACGGATACAGAACGCACTGCTAATATGGACTACTTTTCTCCAGAACTATTTATTAAATTGTTTATTAAATCAGGGAGATTACAAGCTCGTGATATTGAATACCAGCAATTAATCAAAACTTTTAATCGTATACCGATGTCGATAATTACGTTGATTAACACTCATTTATATTCGGTGCTTAAAATGTATAGATTTACCATTGCGATAGAAATCATCGTTATTGAAATGTTCTTTTTTTCCCTCCGCGCGGCGCAATTATGAAACGAAGTAGACAGATAAAAACGTGTAAACGCATGATAATTGTCTTAATGTATACGCTATATTATCCAACAAAAAACTCGGAGTGAACCCCGCTGAATTATTTGCCCGAGCGTATTAATTACCGTTGCACGAAATCCCGCCTTGGGATCTAGTCGCAAGGTATGAATTATTGAAACTTTATTGCGCGCGGCCGGGCCGTGTTCCTTGTTTCTCGCGAATTAAAGTGGCATCTCGTTGCGAGAGGTTGCGAGGTTCGACCCATCATGAGAGAGGGCCGCGCATACACACGTACACACAGAAAAGACTGTTCGCCGCACCGTGACACACCTTCGCTGTACTTGCGCCTTCATGGTACGTGAAAGGCGCATTAGCCTCACCTTTAATCGCTCGCAAGTCGTCGACGCGAAGGCGATTACCTGCAGGCCATTAAAACTGTCATACGAGGGATCTTTCGGCGATCAATTGCGGTGTTTACTGGCCTCTTAACGAGACGACATTATCCACGTTCAGCGAGCACGGGGCTCGACGGGCCTCGATTTTAGCGCGCTGCGCTGTACTTTTCGGTGCTTTCACCTCCTACGTGTCCCGTCAACGCTCGCAACAACGCAAAATTGAAATGATTTGCGTGTTTTAGAGGCTGCGATAACCGATGATCGATGCGCTCGCCGTTACGTCATTACTCGCGAAATTCGATGCTCTTTCTCGACACACGTCCGCGCATATAAATTCCTTATTGACGATTACTTTTGTTATTTTCGGTCCCAGGGAAAATTTATTAACTATTTATTAAAAATAAATAATTATACAATACACTGCGCGATGGTGGCCTAATCGTACGAATCTGCATTATTTCACTATATGTTATTAATCTTGCTGTCCAATTATATTATTAACTATGATTTATCATTATGGTTATACCTTTGCGCACGCTGGCATTAAGATTGCGCGATAGCGCTAACGTTGCTACGGCGAATTATCAAAGTTTAAGTAAAGTTGGTTACATTTAAGAACTCCAGTACGACGTGAGCGAAGAAATTTATCGTTGATAATTTGTCAATATATAACGTATTTATGTATTAGTGCCTCTTCGTGTAGTAATCGATAGGAAAAATATTAACATTTCGCGGGATGACTTTCCCTTTCCTAATACGTAATCTGTACAAAATTTTAATTTAATTGCATTTCCAGTATAAATCTTATGTTAATTAGATTAATTTATAGAATTTTAGATCAAAGGCACAATTACTTTTCTAAGTATAGATAAGTTGATGTATCGATTTCCACCCGCAAAAGGTTAACGGTGACCATTAACACTAGACGCTGGAATTCCCTACCCCCCGAGAAAAGAGACTATTTCCCAAACGTCGTCGGTCACGAAATGTTCGCCGAAAGAACGTCGAGCTAATCTTCCCTCATCACGTGCACGAGAAGCGTGAAGCTACCTAAGGTAACTCACGGCATCGTTAGACACCGCGAAAGCGCCGATTCCGAGGATATAATTAACGACACGAGCCCGAGTCGGTAGCGAAGGATAATTTTTTTCGCTCGCGCGGTTGCGCGCCGCCGCGCCGCCGCATCGACTCGCAAACGCGGTTAATGGAATGGACATCGAATTCAACGTATTATTACACCTGGACACCGAAAACTACGAAGCGCACCCTGTGGACCTCGTCATCGGCAACCTGGGACACCTAGACATCGAATTCAACGTACGATTACACCTGGACACCGAAAACTATGAAGCGCACTATCTGGATCTTGTCATCGGCAACCTGGGACACGTGAACATCGAATTCAAGGTATTAATACACGTAGAGACTGAAAACTACGGAGCGCACTATGTGGACCTTGTCATTGGCAACCTGGGACACCTAGACATTGCATTCAACGTACGATTACACCTGGACACCAAAATCTATGAAGCGCATTATCTGGATCCCGTCATCGGCAACCTGGGACACGTGGACATCGAATTCAAGATATTAATACACGTAAACACCAAAAACTACGGAGCGCACTATGTGGACCTCGTCATCGGCAACCTGGGACACGTAGACATCGAATTCAACGTATTATTACACCTGGACACCGAAATCTATGAAGCGCATTATCTGGATCCCGTCATCGGCAACCTGGGACACGTGGACATCGAATTCAAGATATTAATACACGTAGACACCAAAAACTACGGAGCGCACTATGTGGACCTCGTCATCGGCAACCTGGGACACGTAGACATCGAATTCAACGTATTATTACACCTGGACACCGAAAACTATAAAGCGCACTATCTGGACCTTGTCATCGGCAACCTGGGATACATAGACATCAAATTCAAGCTTGATTCATAAGAATCGACTTAAAAATTCCCTAGCTGCACTTTCTGCCAAGCATAGAGAACCTACTTTTCCGTTGACTCAATATTTATTATATATATACCTAATTTTTACTTAAATAGAAATCTTCCTCCTGACCGATAAGTTTATCGACCTAATTTTGAAATACGCGCGCGATATCAAAACTGGCGATACCTGCGCCGCCAGCGTCGAAAAAGTGAAAGTGACGTTTCTCTGATAGATCGCGGCGTTAGGAGGAGGAGGAGGAGGAGGAGTATCTTAAAAATAAATTTTCACATTTGGACTTTGCGTCGCAATATCTCCGCTCGTAAGGCACGTAGCGGAATATTATGAGAGAAACCCCCCCCTAATTGGACCCCAAGCTATCGATCAAGCCTACTTAGAACTTGATCCGTTCACTCGTTATCGAGATTTCAACATCTCGGGTACTCGCAACCCGTCGCGTCGCGTAAAAGAGTCACGGTCGGTCTCGCTCCGCGTGTACTTGGCGCGAGACACTACCGTGTCTCTTGATACCCGATGCTGCTCCACGAACAGACGCGGTGGGATCATCGGCGTAGCCACCACGTGCTACATCGAACGCGCCGCAATACGCCGGCACCCGTCACGTCTCAGGATCGCGCACTCGGATTTTTCCCGAAACCCGTTTCGCGCGGCGCGGCATCGCGACCTCGCGTCAGGCTCATGTCCTAGACGACGTTGCCTACGCGGCTTGTCGTACGAGCCGACCCGCTCGTTCTCATTCTCAGGTTGATCCTTTGGCAAGCGAAGGATCATAGAGCGGTGCACTCGGAACGATCGTTCTCGACGCAACTTGTAACAATCGAGGATTGTACCGAGGATCTCCATCGAAATGATAATAATCTTTCGACGATCATTTTTAAGTAAAGATGACGATCGTCCGTTACCTATAACGGATACACCAGTGCAGCAATCCCTGTCATATTTATGTATTACAAATTAAAATAATTCATTCTGAGATGTATAAATATAATAAATCAAGCTCTTGACATTCGACAGCAGTGATGGTTAATTTATTAAACGCTCAGAGATTTGGTATTCCTTTTGAGACCAACGTTATTGATTAACGACATTATAGACGCGCAATTAGAAAATACTAGCTATCTTTCAGCCTGATAAATACAACTCTCCTTTGATAGCGGTACCTACTCTGTAGAACACGGAACGACGTACATAGACAATAAAGTCATTAAATTTATAGCGCCGAGAGAAAAGCTTAGGCAAACAGTAGAAATGCGCATCGCGTTTTGAATCACGTCAAGACGTCACAATGGGAATATGTAATGCGAATAATAATCGCTCGAGAAGGGCACAACCGGCGATGCAGATCTCCTAAAGCGCGAAAGAGCACGCATTAATAGCCGCTGTATTATTGTAGCCGTGGATCCGAGCGTCTGATTTGTTGCCGAGTGTCAGAATAGGATACGTTCGCGGACTCTGAAACAGGTAATAACCGTTGCGTAGGCGGGCACGTCACTCGACAGCCGCTCTCTCTCCTACCACGTGAGAGTTCCGTCTCCGTGCAGCATGGTTGGAAATCTGTTCGCCAATGTGACGATAAGGTATATCGATATAAGATACAGGTATCGAAAAAGGAAAAAATACATTTCTGCGTAGACAGGTTAAAAAATGAGAGAAAAAAAACGAGAGCATGGTTAAAAATAACGGTGGACTGTATAAATATCGGTGATACCTGTCGGTGAACTATATACTTAAAATAATAGTCACATAAATATGGTATGTTATGCAATATTTAATTTCCGATCTAATTAAGGTATACGAATATTTAAATGTTTGTTTGAGCGCATTTTCCGTGAATTCCGCAAATACTATAAGTAAATAAAGAAATAACGTTTAATGACGCTGTTATTGCATACCATTGGAAATATTTTTTACACCAGGCATGTGAAAATACCAACGAGAATTATTTTTGCGATTGCGACATCTAATTATATCATCGTCAATTCGGAATTCCATTCGGCGTGCGATACGATATCGCTGATGAAAGAAAAAGACAGACTCACGTCGTCCCTATCCTCCCGGAGGTCGTCGTCGGGACTTCCCTCGAGGACGAACCCGACCTCATTGTTGTTTCTCGTGAGCGACGGCAGCTTCCTCGGCGTCAGCTCCTCGCCGTCCGTGTCTCTCTTGCGTTTGCCGTGCTCGTTAAGCGCGGCCTCGTGCTCGTGCTCCAACATGTCGGTGACCATCAGTTCCGACTCGACGCTAGTCGGGGATACGACCTCGTCCAACGGTGACATCGTCGTCGTCCGGTCGGCTTCGCCGGCCTCCAAGACGGACATGGTGGACTCCGGGGTCCGTCGATGATGCCCGCTACCTCGCTCGCCGGGACTCGCGCAGATCCGACGAGATAGTCGCCGGCCGCCGATAGGTAACAGCGAGACACCGACACTGGCCAAGTGAGTACGGACGCGGGCACATAGAGCCTCCTTTCGCCTTAAAATCTCGTTCGTTCCGCGACTAATTATCGCGGAAGTCACCAGAGATATCTGTTACTTAATCCTGGAATTTCAATGATCACGCCATCGTCAATTAGAGAGAAATCCAGAGGTCGAATTTTGTGCAGATTTGTCGTCGCTAATTCCGACGACAATGATGTAAGGATGGTTCAATAATGAGACATGAGAGCCTCGTGTACACTTCGTGTTAAACTTAAATTCGTTCGATACATCTCATGCGTATCTGTTTGTATCGTTACGGTCGGCGAACAACGCGCATCATCCGGTAATGATTGTTTAATGAAAGAGAAATGCGCATGAATCCGCTATCGCCGTTAAACTGTGGCCAATTACGAAGATCCGATTGTCAGTAATATCCACGTATACGTTTGTCGAGTCGCATCGTCGTCGGCGGCAATCTCCTCTGATTATTCCTTGATGGCATAATGATCGTCCATTAACCGGATAAACTTGGTTTATTTAAGAGAATTATCAACAAGCGCTCGCGCGGTTCAAACCGCAGAGTTGCGCGTCGTTAGCGAAACGTCGTTCCTAAGGACGTCTCTTTTTCAATTGGGTTTCGCCTTGACTCCACGATTAAATTTCCATACACGATTCAGGCATTAAAACTGCCATTAATCGTGGTGATGCGCTTCTTGCGATCATCGCTGTTTGATGATGTCTAATTTCAGTCGCGAACAAAACCATTATACGCGGTTTGCTCATACGCCAGTTTTACAATAAGTGGCACAAATCGGTGGCGCGCTTCACGCCGTGAAACGCACACGTGCGCAACGCCTTCCTAAAGAAAAATTGTCGCAAATGGAATTCTAGTGTACCACTACTATGGCAAGAAGCTTCGGAGTATCCATATAGTGACGAGCTACAATGGCACTGCTGCTATAATTGTATGCAAATTCGCTGTCAAAACGTAACTTTCACTATCGCTGAAGAGCCATCTCAGGAGGAGACTACGCTGTTCTACCGACGCGCGTTATGTCCCACTCAATTAAGAGAGCTCAAACGTCAACGTTATTTGCGAACAGCTGTCAGCGCGCCGTTCGCCGAACGCTTCGACATCTCGATCGCGCGAGAAATCGCTTTTACGCGGTCGTTTTAGCAAGACTTCGATAACGCAACGGAGCAATGCGAGGCAAGATTCGTGCTATGCGAGCGCGTGTCAATCACGCGCGCAGCGCGATAATAATCTGCAGGATATTATTGCAATTTTGACCTGAAACCGAGTCGCGGAATCTTGTCGCGTTCGTTACGCGACAATCTGTCGCTCGTGTGAAATTCTGTCGCGTTAAAATACGCGGGGGACAGTTCAATGCCTCAGATCTTGCGTCACCGATCGCCTCCGGATCGCGTCTCGCGTTCACGCGATGCGTCAGCTTTCGAACGAGTTTCGACGAGGCTCGTTTCGAGACGATCGTCGAGGGGGACGACCTCGCGCCTGCCTGTGCGCGCATTCAACTCTCCGGCTCCGCGCGCGATACGCGCAATCTCTCCCGTTCCGCGTTTTTCCGCTAAAGCAGCTACGATCGCTCGATCGGATACGTCGACGCGTAATTAAGCGGCATCCCGTCATCAAGCACAGATTTTCCTCGGATGTAGTCACGTCGCGCCGTCATTCAGGCCTTCTTTTTCCTTTTCGCCGTCAACAGAATGACTAATGAATTTGAGAAAACGCCGTCGGAGGATCACCGACGATGTATCTTCGGTACCTTCTTGGAAATTATTGGCGTCTCCCAACGGCATCCAGTGGCGTACGCTCGCGTGTATCGAACGACGCAGAAGCCGCGGGCAGCCACCGAAAGTCACGTGGCAGGCCGGTTTCCGCGGTGCGAGTCGATGCCGGCTTACCGTTCTCAGTTCTCACAATCGACAGCCTGGCCGCTCGACCCGGCCCGATTTCACCGCGGAATCAAGACGCGGACGGTGGTCGGTGACGAGATTGCCGTCCTCGATCGATCAACGCGCGCGGCACGCAGGCATGCCGATATCCTCTCTCGGCTTATACGGGAGGTCGATCGTGCTATTCGATCCTGCGTGATGAATCACGCGTATGCGCATCACGCGAATCTTCAAATTCTTCGTCGCGCGAGGCTCCCGCACCTTCGCCGGCAATCGTGAGATTCGAGCCTCGAAAATCTTCGGCGACTTCGGCGTTAATGGTGGCTGATTCACGCATTACGCGCGAATCTTTATCGTTACATAAGGCTTACATAATTCCGTTCCGAAAGCACTGCAATCACCACTTTCCGGAATCTGTCTCATTTCGTAGCGGGAGACGTTGGCATCCGGCGAGGGCTCGATCGATCAATCGTAGACCACGTGGTCGTGCACTGTCACGTGAGGGCGGAGAGAAGGAGACAACGTCGACGACCACGACGATGATGACGACGACGACGACGAAGATGATGATGTGACGCTGACGATTAATGAGAATCCGTACGGCAGCGGAAGGGGTAGTCGCGGGAAGGGAGCACCGAATCAACCCGCGTTCTGTGAGGTCACTTTCGGAAAAGTCACCCGGTGGAAAGCTCGCGGTACGCACTCTTTCAAACGCCCGTGTATTGGTCGAAGGTCGACGAGGACCGATCGGGCGACACCGCGTTGGCGCGCGCGCCTCTCGAGAATGGCCTAGAGGCGAAAAGAGGAAAGGATCTCCTCGAGTGGCGCTGCCCGCGGCAGGAGGGGGCAAGTGTCTCTCTCTCTCTCTCTCTCTCCTTCTCTCCTTCCCTCGCTCCCTCGTGCGTGGAGCAAGTGTTGAAGCTGTGCTCCACACGATATTGCCCGGTGGACCACCACCATCACCATCGCCGGCGACCAACACCATCGCACGCTACCATCGCGAGTCGCTGGTAGTGCTGGTACCGGTGCGTCCGCAGGCACCAACACCAACGACGCCAGCTGTCGCGCTCTCCGTCTCGCTTCATCGCGATCTCGTGGCCTCGTCGACGCTGCTTCCGCGCCGACGAACGCCTCTCGAGCTCTCGTCCTCCCGCTCTGCCCTGCCAGGCCCCTTCCGCGTCGTTTCCTCCACCGCGGTGTTCCTCCTCTTCGATCTCGAGCGTCATCTCCGTTCGACCGTAGTCGAAGACTAGACCGCTCGGTGTCTCTCCCTCTCTCGCGTCTCTCGCGTCCCTCGTCGGACGAGAATACGCGGTGTATGTCCTCGAGAGTTGCGGATCGAGAAGGATCGTCGCGCAACTTGAGCGAGACGGACGGAGGGAGGACGTGGATTCAACATTTTCCTTTCGGTGGGACGTTTGATGTTTCCTCCCGTTCATCTCGTTGCTTCTCTCTTCTTCCTGGTCGCCGGGATCATCGGGAGGGAAACGATCCCGCGGGGACGTGCTTGTCAATGAACTCGAGTGTATACTTATCTCGGTCCGCGCTTTGTCGCTTCCTTCGCGGATGACGGCCGAGGCTGCGTGCGAGCAGGGCACGCCGATATCGAGCTAGATCAATTTATCGGATATCCGAATCTTTTTGGATTTGTTGGACTGGTTCGATACGTAAAAGATATCTTCTTTTTTTCTGCCGAGCATCTAATTATCAACGCATGTAATTCACAGGCAAAGTTCTTTTATTACACGCTGCATACATCGCGCGATGGAAATAAGTGTATATAATTACCATGATTATTATTACGTTCAACTATATAAGCTTAGTACAAGATCAATTCTGTGCTGCATTTAAACTAATCCGATAGTACTTAACATTACAATTTTATGTAAGTTTCAATAAATTCTATTTTATTCTATAATACTTCTCATGTCTCTTGCAAAAGAAACATTGCGGAAGATGTTTTAAATTTGAACCGTCCATATCTTCGATCGTCTTTTTTTTCAAACAAAGGTAAATAAACACTCAACGATTCAACTTATTCGCCATTTATAATTTTTCAAGTTTATCCCACAATGCCAATCTTCTTTTATTAAAATCTCGCCCGGTCACAACTAAATTCTTTCTCACGATACCGAATGGTCACTTCACTTCTCCATATTATACAACGGGTATTCGTAACGTTCTTCCTTTTATTTTTTCTCCCTCTCTTTTTCGTTGGCGCGCCGAGATATTTTCGTTCTGCGTGTCATCAGTTTACGGCGGCGCGTATCTTCACTATCTTCGTAAGAGGTATCGGCTCCTTGTCTTTCCACCGTCGCAGATCGTTACCAGCGATGTATGATCTGTCAGCCGCTCTCGAGCGATCAACGCGCGCCGATCCGATCTAACGCTAGATCACTTTGGACCGGTCTCTCTCTTTCTCTCTCGCTACCTTCGTTACCTGCTCTATTAATTAACTTCGCGCACGTAATGCACGCACGCTTCTCGATGCTGTGCGAACGAAAGAGTTAACTAACTGCCGAGCCTAAATCTAATGGCGTCGTAGCTATAGACATAATTTAGTAATCGATTTATTTTCGAGATTGACTGTCGAGAAGTCTCTTGAAGTAAACGAGGAAAGTTAAATGACGACAAAATTCAGAAAAACTCGGAAGTTTATTACGCATTTATCCAATAAAGTAAACGATTGAGTACATAACGTTGAAAGCAAAACAAATATATCATATATATGTTACGGTATGTCATAACGGTATGTACTGCCAACTATTGAAAATTAAAGATGAAGATAAAGAAATAAAACTGACGTATGTGTGCGTAATTGATAGGCGCAACTGTAATTAGAGGGAGGTAATAAGTGTGCAATCAGTCATATTCTCGGCATCGTCCGGCTTCTTTCCAGTATCGAAACTGACGCACGTGACGTCTCTGCTCTGCGTGTTTCAAGGTGCAATCGATAAAATGCGATTACACAGCGCGTCAAGCGTGACTTATGCGCGACCCGCACCATAGAAGGATCGGCTCGCTCCATCCCCATATACCACACCTTCCACCGATGACTGATTATTTATACGCGAGTCGGTAAGATAATTGATTCCGATTGATACCGGGTCATTAAGAGCACGTTTAAATCAATGGCGGTCAATATAATAAAGCTGGCAGGCTGGCAGGCGAACGCACGCGTAGACGAGAATGCGGGACGCAGCTCTCTCGCGTGCACGAATTGTGAGCATTCTTCCATATATTGGCCCAAATGTGAGCGGCAACGAGGGGGAAATGAGACGCTCATTAGGAAAGAATGCGACGGCGATATGAATAGCGCTATATAACTCTAAATAACTGCAATAAACTCATCTAGGACACACTGGTCCCTTCGCGCGAACTCACGTTGGGCTCGCGTGATCGAGCACAAAAATAAGTGAGAACAGCTGAATGATAATGCTCCCTAAATTTTCTCATAAAAAAAAAACAGAAATATAATATGCTAGAATCTGCAAGGTGGATGATGAATGATATGGAAAAGGTTCTGTAAGGTTTTCAATTTAAAACATAACTTTATTCGCCTCGATTACGAAAAAATTAGTTTTTATCGTCGCAATCAAATGATATAACGTTCGAAAATTAGTTTTATTTTTATTAATTGAGATAATGATTTCTTAGTGACATCCTATGAGTAACGTCTAAAAAATAATATACTTTGAATAATATGACCTGTAAAAATGACGCCGGTGGTTTTAAAGCACGATTTGTCGTTAATATACAGATCGATCGTAATCGATTACGAGAAGAGTATTGCCGATTCAGTTAATTCGATATTGTATTATCAAAATTTAATTAATGGAAAATCTGTAACATGAGAAAAGTGTTTTTAGCCGAGCATAAGCTGGACGCATATTCATAAATAATAAATAATAAGTTTTCGAGATTAATCCATTTTTATTTCAATATTCTTGTAATACGCGCAATGAACTAATCACATTCTGCGTTTAAACATTTTCTGTGCATTTCAATTTCAACGATTTGCTATCGATTCGATTGGACTTTGTCATCATACACACGGATGACCGTTTAATTAACGACTTGTCGCTCGTTTAACGTTTCCTTTAACGCTGCTTTTACTTAAGAATCTTTTTATCGTTAGAAATCGCTTGAATATTTACTCGCTACTCGGTTTTACGACCTCGCTCGTTTTTGCTACATTCGCTTTTAAAAGCGAGGAGATTAAAAGTTATCGATGGACGAGTTGGATGGGACAAATTACATAAAAGCGGATCCGCGTTGATTAAGTTGCGCAACCGTGTCGATTGCGTCACGCCGACGAAAACACCGTCGCGCCAATTTCTGTAATCGCGCTGTAATTACGCGGAATTCGTTGCGGCGATTAATATCGCTTTAACCAAACGAAAATATTCGGGTCAGGTGAGGGGAGCGATCGGCGACAACGGGTCCGACGGGTGATGCCGACGATTCACGAGAGACTGGCCCCCCCGGCATACCAAGACAGATCATTTCTTCCTCCTTCCTTCTCCCCCGCTCGCTCCTTCTGCTCCCCTTTGCTGCCATGTATAAGCACCTGTTCTGACTGAGTGGACGGTATTCTGAGCTTGGGTTCATGCAAGTAAACCTGATGACTCTTTTTTCTTCAAGTCGAACGTGCGAAAGACGAGTCGCGCGCGCTTATTTTCCTCAAAAATATACCATTCTTCAGCAGTATGATTGTCGTAATTTATACTATTTCTATGAAGTCGTAAGAAAACGATAAAATCAAATTTATTTTTGAACAAAGCCTTTAAATATATACATACAATACAGATATATCCCAATTAAAATTTGAAATTATGACGTATTACGTAAGTTGTACATAGAATACATATTCTACATACATATTTATATATTAAAAAGTATTAATTTGTAATAAGAAAATTTACGAAAATTTTTGTATATTATTTAACTTCACGATTAAGATTAAGATTTAAATTGCATCATTATCTGACGATCAAAAACAAATTGGAATTTTTCAAAGTAATTAAAATAAGATTTATATTTCGTCGTTAAAGAAGTAGTCATTATAATAGCAACAATAATATATATAATTTATAAAGTTTCTACAAACATCTTTCTCGTACAAGATGCAAATTACCGAAATCCTACGCTTGTTTCGTAAGTAATCCCCTTCCTCTCTCTCTATTTTTCTGTTTCTCTCTTTGTCTTCTGTCTATCTATCTTATATTTTTATCTTTTTCTCCATTCACCAGTTTCTTCTGGAGGAGCCAAATCCTTATCGCCGTATATACTAAGAATTCCTTGCTGCCACCCACGTGTTCAGAAGATCACTACCGAGAACAGCTACGATCGTCGACCACGTGCGAAAAAAGCCTCGTGAGGGATAGAGAGAAAGGGGGGGGGGAAGCGCCCCGTCAAGTTATCCGGCGCGAGGCAGGGGCGAGGAGGAAGATACATTTTTCAGATTATAACCGACCCGTTCTCGATAATGCGAGTACGTCAGTGGCGCCGAAAGGGACGACGAACGACTAGGAGCCTGGTAACAGTGCCTGGCATTCCCGAGAGAAATCTTTGAGCATATTTTCACGTCTATTCTGAGGGCGCGTCTCTGCCGGATGCAGATAGCGGCGGCCGTGTCGCGGGATATGTGGCCACGTATGGGTGGCGTACAATATCCCCTTGATGGTAAAGGCCATCCAACCTGCACGATACGACGTAATACACTCGCCGGGATAATATATTGCTGTACAAATGGCGCTACGCCCCGTCGCGTCCCGCGCGCCGCACGTATACCTGTGCTCGTCCTCCGCTTATCTCCGCTCGATTTTCGCGGCGAGAACGGCGACGGCGGCGGCGAGTCGTCGTCCTCGCCAGAGCGACGTCGGCGACGTGTCGTTGTCGTGGGCGGACCGTCTCTCCGAACGAAAGCAAAATTAACGCATCAGGGCGCGAAATTGCGAACGGAGGAACGAATCGCTAAAGATCGATGCGCGTATCTCTCACGCCGGGAAAATATTCTTTATCTAAAATAGGAATTGCCGTGGTTCGTCTTCCGACGCAACAAGGATACTTCGCGTCGTTAGGTTCGAAAGGCGTAATAACGCATAGCTGTTGAGTAACGTGCCGCGTTGCACTTGCGTCATGTTGTTAAATTCATTAATATGATTATGATTTCTTGGAAGGCTGTCAGGATTCACCGGCGCGCCAGACAACCTGTCGAGTTTGTCGAAATAGGGCACCGGGCTCTCCCTTTACGCTACGAATTACGAACAGATGAGATTCTATATATGAATTAAACGAGGCAGCATGGCGCGCTCAAATGGGGGGCGATAGATAGGCCGAGATAAACGCGAGCGTCGACTACTAGAAATTGCACTGCCAATTGCGTGTCGTTGCCATCGACGTCGCGATCGCAATCAGCGGCGACGGGCCGCTTCGTGCTCCGTCCATACCTAGCTCGGCCAATGATAATGGCAGATAGGCGTGGCCTGGTTGAGAGATTTGTTATTGTTATTACAATCGCGTCTTCGATCACGCGATTTGGACCCGTGCTCGAGAGCACCGCCACTCGCTACTACCGCGACGATTGCGTCAATTGCGAAATCGGCGGTGACGCAGTTCACGTTGTTGTGCCTGGCCGGTCGACTTATCGCCGGTTGTCTCGCGGAACGAGCAGTCGCGTTTATTTCCGTTACGGTCGACTTACAATTTCCTCTGAGGTGCTGTCAAAACAAACTGAGATCGATTGTTTTCCCCTTCACTATTCGACAGGCTTTCTGTCGGACATTATTAAGTTCATGTATTACTTATTGATAAAGAAACAAATAATAAAATCGTATTTTTTTGTGATCTCTAAAGTGCTCTCCAACATTTCAATTTGACAATTCTACGTGGATTTTTACCAAACACCGATGCACTAATTACAATTTTGCGAATTGTTTCTCAAGCTACAAAAAAATCCGTAATGATACATTCTTTCTAGCGTATTCATTGTTGTTTAATTATTACGAAACGTTTACTAACGCAATTTCAATGTATTTAATATAAAAAATTCTTTTAATAATTCTCTTAATAATTCTTCGGACACTCTTTGATATAGACATATTATTTCGTTTCATTTTTTTATATACAATTATTGATGTTGAGAAGAAAATAGTTGAATCTAAGCACTGAAAAATCCTTGAAAGCCGCGGCGGAGATATAGGGAAGTAGCATCTAAGGAAGCAGTGAGAGAGCTAAAGGCTGCGGCGGCTTCAGCCGCGCGCGTGTTAACATATAACGAGACCAGTCACGCGATCGATATACTATGTATGTAAAATGTGTCCCTCAGAACATCCATTTACATTCCAGATTCCATGAGGAACGACACAAATTGCCAGCACTATATCTCCCGCAATTAGATCGCGCACGCTAATCGTTATTAACTCTATCGTGTTATGCTTCTTCGTGTTGTTATCGTTGTTGCGCTCGCAAAACGCGCTCGCTGTCGTCCACGCTGACGCGTCGCAAAAACGAAATATTAAATCACAGCCGGGGATTGAATTTTCATTAACCGGTTTATAATATCGCTCTCGCGACGATCGGGATCACCTTTGCACGAGGCCGTTGTCGCGTATAATTGAATCCAGAAGACTTTTATCCGTTTTAAGTGATATTTTACATTTGTAATATTACTTGATTATTCCCGATGTCGCATCTTATATAAACACTTTTTTTCTAAAACTGATATCCGATTGATGAATTCAAAGCTCGCTGTTTTCAAATGGGGATTTTGCAATTTTAATACAAAGCACATTAATTCCGAAAAACGAATAATGAACATAAATAATGAACTTTCAGAGTCTCCAATGTTTATGAATTTTTCTATTTAATCAAAACTCGTTATTCTCTTCGAGGTAATATTTTATATTTATAACAATATTTCGTACGTGACGATCTAGCACAGGCGCGTAAAAAATAACAAATACACTCGGAATACACTCGGGCCATTAAGGCGAGCAGCATCGTCCGAGATCGAAATCCATCCCGAATGGACCGTTTGCGGTTTCGCGAGCGAGAATAACGATATCAAGCGCTCGCTCGTGACGCATCCCTCGTTTTCTTGTTATTATCAGTAACTCTCCTCGCATTTCAATGTAATCGCTCGTACGTGCACGAGCCTCGATAGTCTCCGCTTTAGGACGGACCAGCGAATCGATCGGTAGACGTAAAAACGAATCTGCCATTGGAGACGATCCACGATAGAGAATATCACAATGTCGCAAGAGCTCGTCCACTTCTCGATTTGCATATGGGGAGTCCGTCGAGATCTCGCGGTCGTTGACCGCCGCGACCTATTTCATAAAGCTTGATAGGTCGACGATCAGGCGTGACGAATGTGTGACAGGTACGTATTTGCAAGTTATTAAACATGACGTATGTCTCCTTTTCAGGAACATAATAATAATAACAAGAAAGTGCCTGTCATCGTGATAGAACGGAACTCATTGACGCACGAAATTTCATCTGCCGCACACCAACGGAATATGCTAAAACTTGTAACAGGTACAAGAGGGGAACGATTTTTGTACGGGCGCAGGGCGCAGCAATCAATCCAACGGATATATGAATCTCTATTATTAATTTTAGATTAATTTCAGACAAAATCTGGCACATCATGTCTCTCATATATAAGAATTCATATTATTGTTATTATTCTTAAAATATGATACTTATTTCAATATAAGAATAAAGCAACTTAGATGGTATATGGATACGTGCAACAAATGAGAAATGAAAAAACTACCTAAACAAATGTTATTATGAATATCTAAAAGGCGAAGGAAAGAAAGATGACCGCACAGAAACTAAATGGAAGGGATACAGAAATACAAAAAAAGGAATACCAGAGGAAGAAAGGTTTAATGGAGGACTAATGTAACGACAGAAAACTGCGACGATATCGAGAATCGAAAGATATCGGGGAATGTTATAAACTGATTGTATAATAAAATATTGCATTTACCTGTGAAAGAATTAGCTATAGTAAATAAAATATGCGATTTAAAGCTTTATAGCGGCCTTTACAATAATATACCGTTGCATCTCGGATGCCATTATAGCGCTTAGATGAGTACCTCTTAATTACGGTATGCAACACCGAAGGTGCTATAATTCACATGTGCATTATGACTCAGATCGCACGCGTACTCGTCATTTTATTTCCAACATCAATATTTGCGGTGACTCGCGGCACCTGCCGATGCAGAAGCAACCGCCGCGGCGCGGCACGACACGGCGCGGGCGTCGGCGTCGGTGTGGTTTATTCCGCGTTAATTCCTCGATAAACGCGCCGCGCCCTTCACATATCGTTTTCATTTGCGTGCGCCGAGACGAGGTAAAATAAATTGCGGGGCGGCGCTATGAGCGCAAAACTTATTGTCGGAGCCATCTCGAGCATCACCCGAGTGCGCGCGTTGCGCTCCAGGAGGATGGCGGAACGACAGGACAAACATTAACCGACGCACGGTGAATGCGGTATGTCCGGTTACGTGCTAATGCGATTTTACAACGCGGATGGCTTCTTATACGGGTATACGCGACTCCGCGTGCGACCCAGCAGAGGCAATTGCCATCGCTGTTTTCTGCAGCAATAAAGCAAAACGAAGCCTGTCGTGCTTTCAGAAAAGAAAAAAGGAGGCAGTGGTAAAAATGTCGATGACGTTTCCGGACGCGATTTGTCCGTAAACAATGAAATTTTCTAATCTGGTTATTGATAAACGTACAGTTGTTACAATTTTTTAAAAATTGCCATTTAGCCTAAAATGTCCAAGATATATAAATTGTTTAATTAATTCAGAATAGATTTTTTTAAATAATCACGTGCGTTTAATTCCTCATATATTCGCCAATCTCTTTTCTGTTTCTCTTATCTTTTCATTTATTTGCTCACAATAGTTCTACGATCACTTGACATAACTTAAAAAACAGCCCTAAACATTAATCTACAATTGACAATAAAAAAGTAACGAGGAAAAATGCACGCGATAGTAATCATTTGTAAAATTTCGCATGTAACTATGCCGTGTGCAGCACGATCGCTTCGATCGCTATCTTCCTCAATTAATTATCTTCCTCGTGCTGCGCCTTCGCTCGCGCAACAGTCTCTCCGAGAAATATTTCCTAGTGTTTATCAGCATTTTTATTTTTCGCACGATTCAAGCGCCTTTCCCCGTCTACCCTTCCGCGTGTCCACTCGCAAGCGTCGCACAAATAAGCTTCCACGTATTTACACTCGGGTTTTTCTTTTTCTTTCCGTGTACCGATCCTCTTTTACTCGATCTTCTCGCTCTCCCTCTCTTTCCCTCCTTCACTCCTTCTCTCTCTCTCTCTCTCTCTCTCTCTCTCTCTCTCTCTCTCTCTCTCTCTCTCTCTCTCTCTTTCTTTCCTTTCTTTCCCCGTCCGCGTTGATCCGTCCCTTCCACCCCGCGCTGAGATTCCGCTCGACTCGCGCTCGTTTGGTCCGGCCCAGCATCAGGTCAACGCCCTAGTGACCAACGCACCTTGTTCCTACGCGTTCCGTCCGTTCATAACGCGTGCGTGTGGATCGTTCCCGGTGCGAGCGTGTGCGTGATCTTGCGCCTCGGCGTGCGTGCGTGCGTGCGTGCGTGCGTGCGTATGTACGACGATGCGTGTATCGCGCGTACGAGGGCTCGATCTAGGGCAAGCGAGCAGATGCCGGAGAGCGCGGCTTTTTCTTCATCTACCTGCGGCATCGGACACCGAACGAGGTCCCGATCGAAAAAGTCGAGCGTAGCCGCCCGAAGTACGAGGTGGATCGTCGAAGATTTATATGAATTAATCCGTAGCCGACTCGTCCGGTCAACGCTGTCGACCGGTACTTCCCAGTCGGCCAAGCTCAATTAAACATGCAAATTTAATAAGAGCTATGCGGGATTGTCGCCGGAATTGAGTTCTCATAATGCCCGCCTATCTTTATAAGTAATCGCGCGATGATGAAACTAGAATATTTTTATACTTGTATTAATTCCTTGGTACAAGTTGTCATCGTTTTGCTCTCATCGATTTTATCGATTTTGAAATTACTTTGACTGTACACGTACATGTTAAGTTTGTGTATTATGCATTTTAAATATAATACTGTATTATATTATACTGTAAAATAATCTGTTTTAAATATTTCGTGAATACACACATTTCTTTTCTTTGTATTCCGAGTGACTCCGCAACTTGATAACAACGTTTTAAATGTATGCCATACGCGTGTTGGAAATATTTCTTCCCTAATTATAAACTACTTCGTTATTTACAGCAATTTATTGGAGGACGGTTCCGCGTGTAATGGTGCGTGCTGTATGAAACGTGGATTTACATGTAATCATTTCTGCTCAGACGGTCGCACTGCAAAACGAGTAACGAGCAACGTCGCGTACCGCGCTCGCCCCTCATTTTCTTCGTGCATATCTCGCTGTCGATGCTCCACGACGACTGTCGTGCACCGTCTCGCCGGACGCCTTTGCGCGCCGAAAGAAGGATTGTGCACGACGACGTGGTGAAAAATGGATAATCGGTAATTGCCCCCGTGATCGTGCGGGACGAGGACGACGGCGCAGTTTCGTGCGCGAGCAGTTGACTGTCTGCCAGAGTTCTCGCTGTTCTCAATATCGTACTTTTCGTAAAGATCCACGAAAAGTGGGAATTTATGCTTCAATGAATACAGGGTCTTATTTCTATTTAGTCAAAATTTATAGGAAAGCTTAATTGCGAAATTGATAAAAAAAAGTTTAAACTGATTTGACGAATAGAGCGTCAATAATGTAGCTTCAAATGTATCGAAGTTTAATTCAGCAATCAATTTCAAGCGAAAATTATAATTTAATTTATGCAGGATTTTGTACGGAAATAAACTCGATTCTTAAACAGATTTATTTCATAGATGTTCACACATCCATTTTTCCAAGATTTGAATATGCTATTTGTTATTTTAACAGGTTAATAAGAAAATATATGATCGCAACACGTTTGATTAAAACGAATAATCCGCCGAATAATTCAATCGAAAAGAACATTTGCGTAAGAAATAAGATGTCGTATATCATATTTTCTTTTAATCGTAATGCGCGCGTATGTCTTATATTCTTTATTGCCTAACTGGCAATAAGATTTTAAGTAGCTAGCACGTAACACGCTGGCTATCTACAGCCGTAACTTATTAATCACATTTCGGTTGTTCATAGGCTCATACTACTCCTCCATATAAGAGCGAAGATCCTATTGCGTTGTTTTTATCGACATTATGTAGAAATTGTAGATTAAGGTCGAAAGACTAGAGAGAGTGGTGCAGAAGCACGTCATTATATATACGTGAATATTACCTCGTCCAGCCACGTTTGCCAGGACACGGCAAGGTAATATTATATGATGAGCCCTGAGTAACACACGAATGCGGTAGCAGCACTAAAAAACTTCATAGTCTCGCAAGAATGTGTATATAATTTTTTTTAATTATTGCCCTTTTCGCTGCATTTTAAACGAGGTGAAGACAGAGAATCTATTTCTCTGCGTATATCGCTTATCACGAAGTATACTCACGATGATTATATTAATGACTCGTAAAAAAAGGTAGGGGAGACCGGGGCTAACTCGACACCAGAGCAAACTTGACATTAGGCTTTTTTCCAATTTAAATCTATCGTAGAAACTTGCCTTTCCTACTG
This sequence comes from Temnothorax americanus, assembly GCF_048541705.1. Taxonomy (NCBI): domain Eukaryota; kingdom Metazoa; phylum Arthropoda; class Insecta; order Hymenoptera; family Formicidae; genus Temnothorax; species Temnothorax americanus. The sequence goes on along the minus strand of NW_027509442.1, from coordinate 2,361,653 downwards.
TAAATGCGTCTTTATGTGCCAGTATTATCATCAACGGAATTTGGTAACATTCTGAGTTATAGTGTAATTTTTAACGCGACATAAGCGTTTTTGATAGTGAAAAGTAATTTTTCTGATCTCTCGAAAATGGTCTACTCTTTCATCGAGCTTTCGGGCAAAACTAAGCGACGTACAGCAAAATTTCCTTAAGCAATTTTGTACCTGAAGAAACGCTCTTTAAATGTGTACCATTAAATTTACTTGAAAATTTTAATTAATTGTTGAAAATTGCCTTTGAAAAAATTGTGTCGAGTTTACCCCGGTATTTTTCAATTTGAAATTTTGTCTTCGCGTCGCTTTTCCTTTCCTGGGGGCAAAACTAAGCGACGTACAACAAAATTTCCTTAAGCAATTTTGTACCTGAAGGAACGCTCTTTAAATGTGTACCATTAAATTTGCTTGAAAATTTTAATTAATTGTTGAAAATTGCCTTTGAAAAAATTGTGTCGAGTTAGCCCCGGTCTCCCCTATAGGTACACTCTGCGAAGAATGTTCGCAAAAATGTGCAAAATCTTTCAGGCTGAATCGCATGCATTCTTAGCGCCGATCGCGCATGCACAATCGGGTAGATCATGTGGATAATCGCGTGGGATTTACCGTGGCACCACACGATTACAAGATCACGGTCTCACCCCGTCGATGACACACAAGGCTGTGAGGGGGAGAAGGGAGAGGGGAAGAACAGAAATTACGCCGTTTGGTGCCCGCGCGAGTCTTGCTCCCTTCAAGGCTTTTAATTTCAACGGTATGCCGCGTCTGCTCCCCCGCGATCTCGAGATATCCGCGCGGGGATCCGTCCCGTCCCGTCGCGTACTCCGACCGATTACTTCCCGGCGTTATTAGGGCCACCCCACGCGTCTGAGGTCCGGCGAGCGGAAAAAAGGGAACGTTATGGTTAGGTAAATTATGGCATGCATTGTGTCGGGGCATGTCTGCGTCGTGTATGTAAGTGAGTGGTATGAATGAGTGCGAGTATAAGCTCAGGAAATCTGCAAGGTCTCAACTCAAAGTGCATATCGATGAAATAGCGTATAACACCAATATTATATACACTGTCTTGCTCTGTGCTGACATGTATTTTTGAATATTGAAAAAAATTAATTAATAATTAAAAGAGAGAACAAATAAATATATTGTGCCCGCATAAAATTTATTCTATCAATTTCACCAACGTTGAATCATAGATTATTGGATTGCACTCTTTCTCTTTATTTCTCTGTACTATACGCTTCTTAATTAAATATAATTTCTCGACGTGTGAGTTTATATCAATTTTTACGTACCACACACATACGCATTCTCTCTCTCTCTCTCTCTCTCTCTCTCTCTCTCTCTCTCTCTCTCTCTCTCTTTCTCTAAGTATATAAATATTACTTTAATAACCTTACAGAACTCACTAAAGCACTATTCTTTCGTTTTACACATGTCACCGATCTCTGTAGGAAAAAAGTATCTCTATCGCGGTCTTTCTTGTCATGTCTCTTTACCTCATTTTTTTTATGTATAAAAACGCGGCATGAGAGAGAGAGAGAGAGATACAATTAATATTCCATTACTATATGTTTTTATTGCAATTAAACGGACGTTCACAAAGCCCCTTGAAATCTGAACTTTCGAATAAAGTGTAAAGAGTTGTTATGAAAACGGCTTAATTATTTGCATGACATTTAATTACGCCGCGGATAGCCCGAGGACCGCTTTTATTTTCTTTGACAATTATTAATAAAGTTCCGCGCAGCCTGGAAATAGCTCGCCGATCTTTTGTATCCTTCAGTACCTACTCCAAATCAGATTTATTCGTTTACCTCCCGCAAATTTAGACGCGTCCAATTTCATAGCTCCTTCAAAGTTTAAAATTATACAATAGGCGTGCAAACAAATATGTAACAACCGTAATTTTTTATTACGTTTTACACAAAAAAAGTATCATATTCAAACAATTTTTAAATTGTTAATAATAAATTACTTTAAAAAATTCACAATGTATTCAATGCTGCAATCCAATTTTATCTCTATACTCACAATCAGATAATGACGGTATCCCTGCTCGAAGCGTGCTTTCTTAAGCTCGGAGGCGGCGCATCGCGTTATGTGGGTCATGAATACGGATCGGAGTTGCCAATGATATTCGTTGCGAAAATACTACAACGTTCGAGAAGCGACTAGCATTGCTACGTGTGCAGATTCGTCGACAGATGCGTCCTCCCGATCATCGCTTGTCCCCTCGTTGATTGAGAAACCACTCTTGCAGTTGTGCCCGTGTAGCCCGAGTGACGAGGAGCATCGGTTCTCGAGGACTTTACATCCGCGGCATTGCACGGCAATCATAGCGGGACGTTCAATGAGCCCGACGAAACTCGGTTTGCTCATAACGCGGTAGCCATCATTGAAATTGTACGTCGTCGGTGAATCGCGCGAGCACGCATGATTAATGCATGAGAGACATTTTTGAAGACTGACGCCGCGCACTCGGTAGACATCAGGCAGGGACTTTCTAACCGACTGACAACGTGAAATATTTGATTGTACGCGCTCCTTTTTAAGATCGGTGATCGACGACAAAATCTCGACACGTCGTGAGAGAAAGAGAGAAGAAGAGAGAAGAGAAAGAGAGCGCTCAACTTGCGCTGGCAACCTTAATTCGCCGTTGCCCACAAACGGGACAGTCCGAATTTATTTCGCCTCCTTTTTGCTTCATCGCGAGCTACTAGTCCCTACTTTGTTCCAAACAGGACAAAAACATATAATTGTGAGAACTATACGGAAAACAAATGTTAATGTAGAGTTTTGAGAAATTAATGGTATATCTATAAGATATCATATCATTTTTTAATATTTGTATTTGTATGATCTATATTTAATAAATTTTTACGCTGAACACACATCACGTTAGCGGTAGTTTTATTTATTTATCGCTGTAGAAGAAACTTTACTCTTACTGAAAGCAAATCGCGCGAAGAGATCGAAGTGGAATGCATTTTCTTTGTAATGTAATTCTTCGAGCGCCGATATCCTGCGTTGCAAGTAATATGAGTATTTCGCAAGTAGCACACCACACGAAGTTCATAAATCTCATATCATCAGGCCGGATGGATTAATTATCGGGCTGCGGCGTTCGAGTGCCAGAGATCATCAAGGATCAGTGGTCGCGCCATTAAGTGCAAATCAACACTCGTTGATTGCACTCGCATCCCTCTCCCCCTTTCTCTCGTGCTTCCTATAATGATGTGCCATCGCCGGTATTGCCTGCCCGTAAGTCCCGATGCGTTCTTATAATTGGAGGTAGTCGGTATCCTCGTAAAAGTTCTCCACGGTGGGAATTTAAGTAAATTAGTTTTGTGCTTTCCGTCCTCTTTATGCACGCAACGAGAAGCGGAACGTTCACATTCGCTCGATCTGTTCGGGTATACGAATTAATTGAAAATTATGCGGCTCTTCGTTATATTTAACAGCACGTGAGTATGATAACGTCAAAAACGATTGCGCGCCCTCGTTTTGCGCGCAATAATACGAGTTAACTTATTCAGCGTTATTGACGTGAAATACCCCTTAAATGATCTGATGAAAAGACGTGATAATTGCCACAGCGTACTTCGATTTAGCGGTTTATTCTTTAGATCCTAAATGTACCAGAAAAGAAACTGTTAATAATTTTATACACAAACATATGACACAGGCGTGTCATTATGTTCCAGTATGGATGTCGAGTCAAACCGCTGAAATCATACGCGGAAAACACGTAAGCCAATTCGAGCTGGTTTCCGGTTCGAAGGAATTTCGTGCTCGTCGCGCGATGTGAATGTCATTACGTCAAATCCGGTTCTTGCGCACCCTCGAACCTGCCGAGCAGACGGGTGAGCACGTAAACGCGCAAAATTTTATTTTCAATCCGCGAACGCTCGTAAAAACACAGTTCCAACCGTGAAATCGTTTTCAACTTAAATATTCCGTAGAGGTAGGTACCTTTAAGAATTAATCATTACCGAAAAAACATGATTATAGCGTCGCCGAATGTCAGAATGAGAGCGTCATCATTCCTCCAGCGAGGAATCATTTAATTTAAATAATTCTTTTAATTCTGTTTTGCGGATTTAAGAATATCGATTTAAGAATGTGATTAAGATCTTATGCGTCGATACGACGCATGCTCGAATGTAGACGAGATTTTACCGCTTGACGTAAATACTCGGCATGTAACGTTCGCTGCGTAACATCGCCAGATCATAATTACACGACAAGATTTAATCGAAGCGTCCCGGGCTAATTAAAAATTCCTCGCTCCGCGCGCGGTCTCTATCAATAAAGAGATAACATCGCTGCGTTAACGGTAGAAAATGTCTTTGCCCGAGTCTTTGCCCTTATCGCGACGCGCGCGGAAAAAAAGGTCCGAGGAAGAAAAGGTGCTTGCGTTCGGTATCTGCAAATCTCTCTTTCTCTCTCTTCTCTCTGTCCGGCACGACGTTAGTCGCCAATGCGACTAACAATTGGCCATTCTTCGGTGCATCGGTATACGCCAGTAAGGGGTGCAACTCAATCCACGTTGAGTTGGCCATTGTACGCACCGAAGAATCCGCCGTGAGGTACGAAGAGAGGGAGCCCTTTCCTTCCTAGATAGGGAACACAATGCAACGAGGGGTCCCGAGATATAGGTTCGTGTAATCTGCACGATGACTACAATATACATATACAAGCCGATACGTCATGCGTATCTTATATGTATACGGGATGTATCCCAAAGCTAACGTCGTTTATCTCGAATAACGCGCTCGTAGGTGCTTTAGTTTGAAGAAAAAAAAATGATTTGTCAACGAAAGGATGACATTTACGATACATTATATACGTGCAATGTACGTTTTTGCATAATAAATAAAAAAACCCAATCAAGATTTAGAAAGCGCAGTTCGAAACTACGTACAATTTGTGTATATAAGCTTAGAATTAATTTTCGTCATTCCTCATATGCGACCTGTAAGATGATTTTCATGATTTTCCGATACTAATTTTTCGTAGAAATTTCTCTTTCGCGGTTCGAGAACAAAGGAACGACCACCTGGTTTAGACGCAAAGAAAGAAGTACAGAACTTAATTTCCGTGCGATAATTAATGAACTTCGCTTGAACAAAGATGTATGGAGAGAAAGACGCTAGATCGACATATATGTATAATTGCTCTTATCGTTCCGTCTTGCGAGACGCGCGATGCACAGTGAATTGCCTCATTAAATGTTTTGCCTCTTAACTTCGCATGTATCTCTCTCCGCCGATCGACCATCGTTGCCGCGCGGTCATATATACTATATATAAAAATTGTAATATCTCACTTCATCTGTATTAGTAACTGCGTCCGACGATAAAAGAAACGACGACGGATTACAAAGGGGTATACAATAGTCACGAGAGTGATTTGCATGTTAAGCACCTTACTGCTGATGTAGTAATCGTAGATTACTAATAGCGCGCAGGCCGTGTAATGCGCTTAATCAGGAATCAATCGGATTCATTATTACAGTTGTACTGGGAAATTAGCCGCTCGCAACAATTCCGAGATCCTGATCACCGGTTTACTTTAATACATATAATTGCATTTTATAATTTATGTTAAACGTTTGCACTCGATGGATTTTTGTCACAATAGTATTTTAAATGAAATTGGATACACGAAAGTTTGAAATGTTGTGCAATGTATGTGGCACAAACCTTTGCAAGTTAAATTAAAAATATTAATTTACGAATTCGATTTGATTCAAAAAATTAAATTAATCTCATTGATGTAATATTCATTAACAACTTTTTCATTACTTTTAGTAGATGAAGTTATAGTCTTCGTAGAAACCTAAGGTATAAATGTAAATGATTATAAGATAAATCTACGATTAATATAAGATTATAAAATTTGATATAAAGATATGTTGTAATCTACATATTATATTTATAATATTTTTAATTTAGAAAAAACCTATATATATTGTTGTTTACAATATTAGAGAGAGAGAGAGAGAGAGAGAGAGAGAGAGAGAGAGAGAGAATATACCAAAAATTTTTAATAAATATAAAAAATTCTTACTAAATCTTTAAAGAAGAAATAAAGATCAATAAGAATTTATATGTGAAATAACGTGCAATGTGCTTTTGAGTGAAAAAATATTTATATTTATGTTGCAATATATGATATACAGTAAACGTACTATATCAAAACCCGAAAGAAATATCCGCGTCTATTTTATCAATGTAAGAATAAGTATATTATAAATATAAATCGAAAAGTCTCGCGCGCGTTGATGTCTCCTTATAATATAATCGATAAAGATAGCTTCGACTATTACTACGCTGCATCGCTGCAGCAGATGCTGGAGTCACCTGCTGGGAAATATCTGGATGCATAATATCTCTTGTTACCGTTGAATCTTCCTATACCGTACAGAGACCTCGCTTACCGACTATATTACCGACTACTAAGGATCATTCGGTAAGTTTCGGAGAGATCGACGTGAAGATATAGAGTTCTTCTATTATCTTCAACGTCTGAATTATCTAGCGGGCGGATGGATAGTGGATACTGGAAACAGTATTTATCCGGAAATAAGAAATGTACTAAAAAATAATAATTACTAAAATTAATCAAACATGTTTATCCTAGGTTGATAGTAGCATATATGTATAAATGTCTCATGAAGCTGAAAGTTAAATATAACACTTTAATTTGGAAAGGAAAGTTTTATATATATGAGATCCGTTATAGAATGATATTTAGAAAAAAATATGTGTTTCTTCCTTATATCGTACTTATATCTTCTTTTTCTGCTTTAATTAGAATGTTAATAAATTTTTAATGTTTTAGTATATACTATTTTTATAACTTTATAAGGAATCAGGTCATTATATTGAAGTTCACCGTGCTTTCCTCATAAATGAAACTCACTAGAGAAAATCGACTTTCCAACGAGAACTGGATATCTATATATCATGTGAGAACCGGTTCGAGCTTTCCAGTGTTTTATCGTCATCTCAAACCGGATCTATGATTTAATATCGTTTCCGAGAACTTTACTATGACTCCGACCATTATGGAAGACATCGCGGGAAATCGCAACTACATGTACGATGATGCGCATCATCTCGTCATTTATTTTTGGATTAATAAATAATTTTAGAGAAAGCTGTATTTCAGTGACTACGCTAAGATATTATAGTAAAATATCTCTCATTTCCTCTCACGTTATACTTTCACATTTGTGTAACTTCGTAATTTTTTTTCTTATCATTGAAAACAAACGAATTAACAATAAAACCGTAACATTTAACATTGAAACGGATTGAAGCAATATACATTCAGGTATCTTCTTACCATTGCAGATAATTTGAAACAAGTTTTCAAGATGATGCTGTACTCTTGTGCGAGAGTAAAAACGTGATTTAGTGTAGTTGTAATATGCGCAAGAACAATGCTAGACATAGCAAAAAATGTCAAGTTTTTGTTTTCTCTATTTGTCTGCATGCATGACAAGAAAAAAGAAAATTACATACGACGGTTAATGTATAGACATTGCAGACTATTATAGCGAGCGATGCCTTCAGCGGTAACGATTTTGCTTTAAGTAATATAATTTTAGTTTACCAATGTAAACAGTTAAACTTATATTTGTGGGATGTTATTATATCGATTTAAAATTAACCCGACATTATATATATATATATATATATATATATATATATATATATATATATATTAACCTTGTCTGCTAAATCAGGACCACAGAAAGACTTAATATATACATATCAAAAGTGTAAATGTATAATAAACTTTCAAAATAACTTGCAAAATCTGTACGTTCTATCTTATGTTCTATTAAAGATATTTATAACAAATTTTAGTTTTGTTAAATTTGTATACATCTAACAATAATAAGATATGAGACTGATGATGTATAATTTTCGTATTATAAATTAATAAATTAATGTTATAATTTATATAAAAATAAATATTCTTTTAATATATTTTGCATGATCACAAATCAGCATAAATAATTAAAAGAAAGACCGTTTAACAGGCCACGAAGGAAGATCGTCACGACAGATTCATCTCGTTTCGATTTGAACTGTTCGATTTGATTAGCATCGAGCGGAGTGGCACTCGTAATTTTGTTATTTCGAGCAGAATATAAATCGACGAGAATTCGAAGCGCGTGTTAGATGCCGTCAAGGTTGCGGAATGCCACATTACCTCACTTAAATCTATAGAAGTTGTAGGCCATGAAGTCGCAATAACCTATAATTTGTGGTTATTAAGCAAAATGAATGAGCCGTTCGATCCTGCGCGAACGGGCTCTTATAAAGACTTTTGTTAATGATTGTTGCGCGCAGATCTTTCGAAACCGCTTAATGCGCTCCTCACGAGAGCCTCGCTTTGTAGCGTGCCGTAATTACTATTATTTCTGTCTTTCTGTCTATCAATCGCTATGATCTCTCGATAACTTGCGATGAAGACGAAAAAATTGTGCACACGTGGCAGAAGGGTTTAAGTTAGTATTTGTCAGAAATTATGTATTCCTGGGGAATATAAAATTTTCAATCCGAACTCTGTAAATTTATCATTATCTTTTCTGTTAAAAATCAATAATAATTAAAAATATATTAGAGTCACGATCGCCTCGTACATTTAGTAAAATAATGTTTATTTTGTATCTGTACTAAATGCAATCTTTATTTGAAAAAAAAAACACCCAAAATCACCGATAATCAAATGCAATAACCAACATTTTAATAAAAAAAAAGTTCTTTAATAATGTCCACGTTCGCACGACAAATATGACAAGTTGTTCGATCTCCGACACTTCCAACACGCAACGTTTTAAAAAAGAAAAAAAGAAAAAAAGTTGTTTTATTTGTGCACATTTGAAAATTGAAATGGACGATAACTAACAATGTAACTATCACTCTAGCGATAATAAAGAAAGAATATTATTCGTGCAAAACACAAATAAAAACCTATTTGCCTGTAGGAAATACTCTCGAGTCCCAACGGAGTGTGTTTCTCGGTCTCATGGCGTGTTCGTACCAATTCGTATTATAAACAGACGCGGATCGAAGAGGCGCACGAATGCCCGAAAGTGGCCCGCCGCCCGCGGTTTTTCGACCTTTCGGAACGTGTAATTACGCAAATTCCGCATCCATCTCAATTAGCAAGTGCGCGCAAGGCGAAAGCAACGACGCGCGTGTAGAAGAGCCTGATGGGCTGTCACCTTCGCGAGTGAGGCCGCCGCGCCGCAGCGAACGACCACCACGCGTCTGCTCGCGACAGAAGCTAAAGGTTTTCCGTTTCTCACGTGGAGAGGCAGAAAATGCCAGGAGTATCTGGCAAACTGATCGTTAATTCGATTTAGCGCGGCAGTCGCTGCCATTACGATCGTGCAGAAAACTCTTTTTGCGATACGCTATCGATTCGTCATTATTCATTTTCTTGGGAGGAAATAATTTCGCCGACGATGATTTCAAAAATATGGGATTGCTCGTCGATATTTGATTGGCGTGACTTGTTTAAATATAATTGATTGATTCTCCATTCTAATCTCTAATCGACGATATTGTATCAACGAATCGATAACTGTGTTTGGTATACCTGTGTATCGTATACTTATATATTATTTATATTTTTTATTTCTTATACATATATATAATTTATATATATATTTTATATAAATTATATACAAAAATATATATTTATATCCTATTTTGAATTATAATTTTTAAAAATTTATGATTCTGCGAAATAGTAACTTTAGCACGTTTCGTTAATCTATCGCTTTGACGCTTGAGTGTAAATAATTAAATCACGTTACACTGAAAATTTAATCGCTCGGAGCTGTTGCAGTTCACGCAACAGAATAAATATAAATCGGTTAAATATTTATTTATAGGCCGTCATCTGATCGCCTTTTTAGTAAATTGAAATGGATTTCATCCATGATTTAAATGTCACTTCAAGATCAATGATTTTGATTTTTTGATCTCTTTGTTCTGCCAAGGTATACTATTGTAATCAAATATTCGTTAATTTTATTACTCATTCGCTCGTTGTTGGCGACTGTAAAAATATCAGAATGAAATATAGCTGGACAACTATATAGCGTCAACAGCAAAAGTACAATAAATAACAATACGTTGCTTGCTGATCAAGAGTTAATATAGCAATTAGAGAAATAGAAACGATTTGAGATGTCCATGCACATTGATTCGACGGTCGGTTTCCGGTTCCGGACGTACTCATTTGAATTACGCCTCTGCACGTTCCTACGGGCTCGCCAACGTCGGGCACCGCGAATTTCGAAACGTTGAGTCGAGTCGCGGGGGTGCGTCGCCGCGCGCGGAGTACGAGAGCGATCGTTAATAATGCGGTTTATCCGGAGTGAGCCGGCATCGGCGACTCTCGCGAGGTAGGAGGTTGAGAACCCGAAGGTGGCTCGTGCTCGAGGATGACCTCTGACCGTGAAGACCGAAGAGTGAGACGAGGCCATGCCTGGGCACGCGAGGCCCAAGACTTCGCCCCGAGGCACGCGCAGGCTTCACTCCCTCCTCGTTCGCGTCCCTCTCCTCCCCTTCGTCCTCTTTTTCCCCCTTGTTCTCCTCCCTCGAGAGGGAGGAGGGGACCCTCGCGCCCTTCCGCCCTTCTCGCTCGCTCTCGCCACGTAATTCTGCGCGATTGGCTGGTGTCATGCCCGCGCGCAGCTCTCTCTGCCTGTACGCCGCATGATGTACCGCGTTAAGTGGCGGACGGAGAGACGAACAGTGGTTGTGCTTTGCATCCACTTTGCTTTCCTACTCCCCTCGTCGCTCCCCTGGCTGGAACGACCAGGATCTGTCTATGATCTTTAATGCAGGGTCGGCAACGTCGGCGGGGCCGCATGTCGGAGTTGCTTGACGCGCCTCGTCCGAGAGATCACGGCCGAAACGCATATTACGCTCATATTAGATTATTACCGAAGCTCTTCGCTGTGTTCTTCTGCACGCGAAGCTGTCGCGATCTCATGACCGGAGATAGCAGTTCCTTGAAATCTTGCGTTTCAATCTGACTCGAGATTCGGCAATCTCGGTCCTCGGAATTTAAAACTGTCATTGTGAATCATTAATTCCTCCAATCTGAACCATCGTCAGAGTAATGGATATATCATAAAACCTTAATACATCACTATTTCTTCGAACATTTGAAATTTCTCGTTATTTGAATAATTAAACCTTCCTCGCTCTCTGAGATGCTCAGATGCTTATGGGCCGTACAAGCGTATGTAAAATATGCAGAAAAAATCCGCAAAATAACGTAGCTACGCAACGAGACTGCCCCGAGCGCCACACTCGCGTCTTGACGTTATTTAATAATACAGCAATAATACTAATGTAGCCTGGCGTGTCCTTATACATACACGCTCTCGTACACACGCACACACGCGTGCCCACAAGCGGGTCCAAGTGGATATATCAAGGTGAAGGATGCACACGCCAGGTATACATCCACAACGAACTTTCGAAGGGGGCGGTGTGAAGGGCGTAGCCCGCTAATTATAATTATACCACGAGAGTATTAGCAGCGTGAAATGCAACGTAAATTCTGGTGAAATACTCGCCGCCCCTCGGGGTCCCGGACGGCTCGTTTGCCAGCGAGAGCGCTTTGTTTCACGGCCGTACGAGTCGGAGATCGACTCTTGCACTGTCGCAGCAGCGCGTGTACACAAACGGTCGCAAACGCCTCACAAAGCCGGTCCGTTTCGCCAAAGGAGAAACAAGGGCGAGCCGCGGCTTTTCCTTTACCCGGACGCGTCGCGCTGCGCTCTGCAGTCTCTGCCGTAGTGCTGTGCCGCAATTCGTTTTTGTCGCGGAAAAACATTAATGAGCACATGTGAATGCGCATCAACGGGTTTGCCATCCAGAAAAAATTTTGCGCGGTTATACTTGTTTTCCCCTTAATTAACCCGATAATTCGCAAGGTGTAATTTGCACCACGGTAAGCTAAAAGTTGCACTATCTCTGCACATTCTTCTACAATTCACCGAAATTATTAATAAGATATTTGCTTGCTGGTTAATTAAAGTGATTGAATTATTGTCGAAATATTACGCGTACATACATTGTGGACCGATGTCGAATATACGAGAGAAATAATTGTGTGGTGGTAAAAATAATAATTTATAAATAAAAAATAATATGTATTTTTTACGAATACATTTATTATGATAAAAAGGTTTATTCCCAGAATTATTAATATTGATAATTGAATCCGATCCATCGTTATCAATTAATATTAATTTCAATTATATCGATTATTCAATTTTCGTGGCTCGCAATCGGACACAATTAATTGATAAAAATAAGAGAAATATTAATATTAATTGATAAAGTTCGAAAGTATCGCGGAACATTGTGGCTATTTGGTTGCCCAGAAATGCGATACAAGTAACGTTATCTCGTGTTATTTAGTGCGTGCTTTGAACACTAATAGTAAACATTAGCAATATATTGGAATTAATACGCGCACACATAAATCATTTCCATCTATTTTATTCTGTGTTGCAACTGCAGATTCTTGTATGTTTATCTTTGGAATTTGCAAACTTAAATGAAACTATTCACACAAACTTTGTAATTTTTACATTGTTTAATTTAAATCCATAAGAAAAATTAAATTGCTTTAAGGCCGGTTCACATAATCCGCTCTTATTTCAAGATCGTTTTAAGTAAAGTTTTAAGATGCTAATACGGCTCTGTGATTGGTTTATGACATCTTATTCGATTTCAGGAAAGTCTTATATGAACATTTAAAAGTGATCTTTCAAACTTGAGATTTCAAGATAAACTTTAGGTTCTTTAGTTAACGATTCAAAAATCTCTCTGCAGCACCGATAGCGCTTATAATTTGTCTAATTTGTGAGTAGCACATTCTTAATAAACAATAGGTAAAATATTCACATCGTTGTACATGATCTGTTGTCTCGACGCAACGTTCCATTTCTTTATTTGCCCTTAAAACACCGCATTTTGAACTAATTAATAACGATAATTATACACGTGAATCATTTGAATGGAGACTGCTTTGGTAAATTATGGCGCGCGCGCACACACAAGCATTCGTATTTGTCAATGACGATTTGTTATTGTTATAGCACGCAGTAACGGCGGTGGCGGCGCAACGCGATGGTCAAGCGTCGCGTTTCGAGTCGCGGTCGGGACGGGGAGGCGGGCGGATTCTTCTAGTGCACTATAATAACATAGTGGCGACCTGATAATTAATAATGAAACTCGTGGGGGAGAACCAGGGCCGGCCCCGTTACGTTGAAAGGATCGCGGCGGAGTGGGTGGGACTCCCCCTTATATCTCGTAATTGCAAGGTGTGGACGCGCTGTTTTACGTGCGATTCGCCCGAGCCGCGGCGAATATGGTGAATGCAAAGGTGAGGAACTGGAGGAACGACAGAAGGAACGATCGAACCGGTGCGCGGCGGCGAACGGGGAATGGTTAGCAGAGATACCCGCGTGCAGCAAACTGAAACTTGTGCCATGGCTTGGCCATTCATTAGCGCGCTGGAACGCGGCGTGGTTATGCCTCGCCGCGGTCGGGGCCGCGACGTTCCAAGGCACGCTCGTTGATGATCTAATCTGAAAGCGCGATCTTGCACGCGACTCGAAATTTCTCGCGTTACCCTTGCGCGGACCTTTCTTTCTTTTTTGGCTCGATTCTTTTTTAACTGCGTGGCACACTTTATAATTGAATATCGTCCGACAGGACAATCGCATATATACGGATCTCAATGATCAAACGTGTAAATACGCTTCTTGCAAATGAGAGACTACTTTTTCAGAGTCTATATGACTTCCATAGATTGAAGGGTTGAATAAATCTCGCTGATAAAATCGGCTAATAGCCAGGGAAATTTGCTTAAAAAAGGGGAGAGGTGTAATCTTTGCATTTGTTACAAAAAATACCTATATATATTATATATATATGTACATTGTTAGATAGTAAAAGGCTTGTAAATTATATCTCATTGTCAGTGATTTTATAATGCGAAAGAAATAATTAAAGGAAAACGTATATACTTATTGAGATTTATAACATAATACATTAGATTTTATTTTCTTTTAATAATGCCAATGTATCCCGTATCCTGAGCAGATACATCATTAGAATGGTAGAGAATTGCGAGACCTATTAAAATATAATTTAAAGTTGTCATTTCTCGACGTTTCCCATGCTAATCGAATAAAAACATTGTCGTTTCCTCCAAGATTAGATTCGTTCTTCAGAGGAAAGAGCTCGAAGCGAAACACCGTCCGCCCAAGTTTCATAAAAATTAAGTGAGGAATAACCATTATAATATTACTCATATAACAATCGAAAAGAATGAATAAATATAAAAAAATGCTCACAATTGAGGTAAAGATTGTACGTAGATAATATCAGACGTGTTTAACGTTCTTAAAATATTAAGGTGGAAGAATCTTGCCTATGTAAAACGTACGCTTCGATTTAAGTACATTCGCGAGCCGAAGAAAAAATGAAGCGGAAAGGACGATCCGCCGTGGGTGATAACGCCTTGTTTGCTTTGAAAATTAAAATCGACTGCATGATTGTTTTGAGACGAAACAATCTCTCTTGCGGAGACGAACACGAACGAGACGGAAACTAGAAACGATGGAGGAAGCAAAAGCGCGACCAATTTATCAAAAAAAATATATGTATAAAGGGCCCGCTCGAAATCTCGGCGAAATCCGCAAGTTTGCTGGTTACGAAACGAAACGATGAAAAATCCCTTCGCTGCATAATTAACGATCCGCGCGTCATTCCGTGAATATTGGACGTCAAAATTCATGCGGCTTGCATTGGATCGGCACTTTTGTGCTGCGCGTTTTGTAATAAGCGATTGGCATACGGGGGGTATATTGGTTAGCCCCTCGCTGGGTGAATGAAACTAATATAATAACGATCATTTGTATTGCGAATCACACGACGTCCTGGCGCGCAGATCGACAATTCATCTTCCTAACGTAGCGTAACGCAACGCGTCAATACGCGATTTACCAGCAACGATTTATACCAACGATTTGAGCCTAATACAATTTCGACGAGAAGTCTTACTTTAAAAACACGAGGAGAAAATGTACTCCATGCTAGTTTTTGTCGCGAATGAACGATATAAGAAGCGAATCTTACCGTAATACTTTATGCTTTAGATATTCTTGGGATTTCCGCGCCTTGAAATCGCTCTTTCCGAAATAAAATGCGGGATGAAACGGAAAGTCGGAGCGTTAGTATAACAATTTTTCTTTTGCCCGAGCTCTCGCCGTCCTATTTTTCCTTTATTTCATCGTCACTCTCCGTCGGTGACTTCCTCGCTTTTTTTCTATTCTCTCTTTTACTCCCATCGCGCGAATCCTTCTTCTTACGCTCTTTTTTCCCCTTCCTCCACCCACTCTCTTTTTTTTTACCCCGACATCGTTTCTACCGTCGACGAGCTTGGACTTTGCCGGGGACTAAAACGAGACTTCAACACAAATAAGATAATTTCCATTATAAACTCGGGGGTAGGGTAAGTAAACGACGAGGAGTTATTTACTTGTCTCGGAAAGAGGGGAGAAAGGGAACAAAGTAATAACAATGGAATGAGAATAAGAAGGAAGGTTCGGATCCGCCGCCGGTGCGGTACCAAGTTTGAAGTCGCGTAGGCGCATTAAAGGGGGGGGGGCTCGCGCCGCGTTATTACCCAAAGCAAATGGCCTCCGCCGTCAACGTTTCTCCTCCGATTCCGCGAGAAAACCGGAATACGCGTTCGCGGCCATCGAAGTTCCCAACGTCGTTAAGCGCCATGCGATATACGTTCCACGTATCAATTCATCGGCGGTGACGTTCACGCGTTCGTTCGCGACGACGACAATCCGAGGACGCGAGATCACCCGAAAGGTTCGTACCTTTCTATCGATCTCGCTGCTCGCATCCGCGTTATACGTCACAAATCGTAGACCAGAAAAAAAGAAGCAGATGAAGGGAATCGCTGTTTACGTCGGGGTCGGGACGCGTATAAAAACTCGTTCTCGATTTTCGACGAAACACACGAGACGTTGTTTGTCGCGCGTTTGTTTTAAAACGCCGTTTAGTAATTAACCCTTTCGCGGCTCGGTATACCGTTTTCGCGCTTCCGAAAACTGCCCAGCAATTTCCGTTGTTGTTATAACATCAGATCCATGTTATTTCTTTATAAATCAGTCCAGAGAGTTCGAAGAGAGCTTGAATTCACGCGAGAGAATAATATAATCGATACGTCTAGACGTACTAAACTTTGTAGCGCGAATTCGTACGTAAGTTCGCGCTCTTCCGCCACGATTTTGCGGATTTCCCATAAGAACACACACACGCCTATAGAAATACATTTAAACCAATACGCACCGGTTCTCATCCCCGCTTCCCATTTGGTAATGCTTCTCGCGAAACAATATTCGAGCTATTTTTCGTTATCGTCATATCATTTAAGTATATAAGATTGAAATTTGCGTTATCAGTGATTTAAAATTAACGAAGGATTGAAATCTTAAAATTCACGTCATATCTCACGAATTCTAAAAAGATTTAACGTCGGTAATCTCGAAGCTATTATGTCAATGTTGTTCGATCCACTACTGCGACAAGTTTCAAAAAATAATTCTATAAACAATTATGATGCTGTTATATATCAAAAGAATAATTGAGTCATACATTACCTGAGTGCGTTGCAACTTGTGAAAATAGCTAAAGTGCGCCATTTCTTTTAACAGTATATATATATATATATAATACTTGCTATACAATTTTACGAATTGACGGTGATATTAATTGGTGGCGACTTTTCAAGAAATCAAATGTTTGTGTACGCAAGAGGCGCAGTTTTTCGAGAGTTATAACGAGCTATAAAATTGATGTATCATCGTGAGTCATTAAAAATACAAAAGGTGCTTCATATTACCCCGGCCATTCGCTGGTAATTAAATAATTTACATTTCCGGCATGATTAAAAAAGTTTCGATGTGTGAGCAGAGAGTTTTCTGATAACAGAAACTCTGGTATCGTCGGACGCGTAAAAATATATCGCTACGCATTTCAGAGGAAATCTCGATAAAATTACGAAGGCCCGATACGCCAAGCCGGTAGCAACGCTTTGAAACACTTGACAGACTATTAATTGAATAAAAACGAACGCCCGCGCAAATATCGTCGATACGATGAGTCCTTTGTATCACGTGCGGTTTATCGGCATTCGGCGTTTGGCACGCCACGCGGACAGGGAGGGTGGGGGAGACGGCGACGAAGACGTCAAAGAGCGTCGAAACGGTCTAAACCAGCGGAATATATCGACGCGCGGAGCGCCAAGTACCTATTTCATGTATCCGCAGAAGAAGGGTCATCAGGCGCGCATTTGCGCGACTTGCACGCGAGTGCGCCTGCGATTGCGGCAACGACCCGCGTTCTTACGTAAACGCGACGCACTCACCCAAGATGCGCCGCAGTCGCCGCCTCCGAGGGTCTGAAAGGCCGGCATGCATCTGAACGTCATTCTGAGCTCTACCGCCGAATTATTATCCAAAGGTCGATTGCGGTTCCCCGGTCACAACTTACCTAGAACAAAGCGAAACACTTAGTTAGCGATCAAATAGCTCTTGCTAATCAGTACTATCGTATATAGTATACAATCTCATATATAAGTTACAATCGAGAGAAAATTAGTTTGTCTTCAGCTTTAATTCTCGTTTCTCTTCTTTTATCGCGAGATACTATTGACCCTATCCTTCGCGCCAGAGAAATTGTTCCATATATATTACGACGCATATATATAACGCGTATGCGATGCTTCTTCACGTTTCCGATCCTTTCAAGACCCTACACGCGTAATCCACATCCCGCGAGACGCGTCGCTCGCCGATTATCTCCTGGCGTGGCAAATCTGCATAACCCCGGGATGCAGATGCCTCAGAATACACGTACATACGTATAATCGCGGAGCGAAGAGTATCTGCCAGAGTATCGGCGCGACCGCCCTTCGCGATTGCGTTCGCAGATAGCGAAAAGATCTCGACGATAAGCGAGGGGTGCGTCGTGGAAGGGCGCGCGACGATTACCCAAGGCTCATTAGGCGCGCGAACGCGCGTGTCCTTTGAGCGAGCGCCCTTGCATTTACGAAGTAAATTGAGATTATTGCGGGACATTACGAGAGACTGCGCGATCATTGGCGATACCTCGTTCAGTGGCACGCGATATATTAGCGTCGCGCAAGAAATTGAAGAGCTTGCGCGTTTTACTGGATCTCTGATTTCCTTGTATTAACGTGCATTTTTTTTCACACGTTAACAATACAAATAAACCGTGGAAAATAAGCCCAAAAAGTGGTGATTGCTTTTCATAGTCGAAATATACCAATAGTTGATACTGTGTTATTATAATTTTGTGTTATTATATGATTATTTAACATTGAAGAATTTTTACGAGCATTAAATAATGTGAGATGTGTGATATTATCATAATTTTACTTTAACAGATTAATTCAAAAGTTTAGCGTTGTTGAGCGGTGATATTTTTGACGTTGGGAATTAAAAGTGAAACAATAACGAGTCGATTTGAATGAAAAAAAAATCCGAGGATCAAAAAAACATAAATTCCGAAACGTTCGACATTGTCTGGGACGATTCGTATCCACGCATCATCGTTCATCGATAAAACGATGACATCGATTCGCGATTCCGCCATCGACCGTTTGAAATGTCAGTAATCCAGGAGCAATCGAGATCCGGCGGGAGACCACGACGCGTTTCGCGCGGTCAGGAATTCCAAAAATCCGGCCACAGACTGTTGCGTAAGCGGAGCTCGCCCCCCGCCCCTTTCGAAGGGGTTATTAGGCCGAGCGCAGCGCATTCTTTCGCGCGTCCGAATAAAACCACGAGGAATACCCGAAGGAACCAAAAGAATGAAAAGGATATGTAAAAGAAGAAGAAGAAGAAGAAGAAGAAGAAGAGGAGGATGTCGACAGAGAGGAGGATATAGGCCTGGGTGAGCCTATGTGAGGAAGTAGAGGAGACGGGGTAGAAGAAGATGCAAGGCGCGCCGATGAGGCTCGACAAGAGAGAGAAAAAGAGAGAGAATAAAAAGAGAGCCGGGGAGGCAAATTCTATACACTCTTTTTACATTTCAACCGACAAAACTTATCCGATTTTCCTAAAACTTGTGGAGATAATATTAAGACTTCTTTTACCTTTGTGTTTGCACAATTTACTTTAATACAAAGTAAATAAGTTGCCCTAACTTGGCGCAATTTTGGGGCAAATTAAACAACCGTTCTCGCCAAAGCAACTAGGCAAAACTCTCAGAAGTCTCAGAAATTTTCATACTTAAAGATTATCAGAGCCTGTGTCGCGATTCCTCGTTCATTCGAACCGTCTCGCCCCGTATTTTCGCCGGAAAGCGAGGCCGAGATTAAAAAAAAAAAGGAATATCGGGAAAGCGAATCTCCGCCCGTTTCACTGTCTGTCAATTCGTTTTCCGCGCCCGATTTTGGCGCGAAACCGCGAGCCCGGGCAGATGTCGCTCCGCGGGAATGAATAATGGATTTGAGCGCGGCCATGCCGAGTATATCCGGTTGAATATTCATTAATGCATCTCTATACGCCGTTCGCGCATGAGGATCCACGAATACGGTCCACGAGTTTTGGTCTCGGCGTATGTATGCGCGCGCGCTCGCTCCATCGGCGCGGAGCGGAGCGGCTGCAACGTTCTTCTTGTATCTTGCACGCGTGGCTCGGGCGCTTGCAAGCGTAACCGAGTCGAGCCGAGAGTCCCGACTCCCGAGAGTACGGCGCATCTGCCAACGGATCGCCGACAGTCAGAGAGACGCGCTGCTTAAATTTATAATTAGCGCTTTCACGTATTCAATGTCGAACACTACGAAAAACGGTTACGTTGCTCGAAAATACGCTCGCCGTGGTGTGGCCTTCAACCCTTGCTTCAACCACATAGTGACTTCAAAAATTTCGTAGTTCTCGTATTCCGTCAGACATTCAAAACAATAAATGAACGTAACCCTGCAAACTATGCGTCGCGATTCCCCGAGTGAGATATATATATATATATCTCGCATCGATTCCTGCCACACTGCTCCCTTATTCTTAAAGTTATAAGCTAAGAATTTCTTTGCTCGCTTTGATATACCTTCGTTTCTTTCTCTTCTTATTTTTTCATGTATCTCTCGTGCCACGTTTATGTACCGATGTCAATCTCGAGCGTCGTTGCTCCGACAATGTCGGCCGGTCGGCCGGGTGCCGGGTCGGCGTACTGCGACTAGTGCGACTCTGCGACTGCGAGCTTAATGTCGCAATTGTCGCAGCGAGCGCCATTCGGAATACGCGGCTATACCTGCTGGAATACGAAATGAGCCGCGCGTTACTCGCTCCAACGAGTATCAAATGCATACGTCGAGCGCGAATGCGGAACGCGGAACGCCTGACACGCATGCGTGCTGCATGCGCGTACGCTGGACGTGCGTTTCCATCCGATTCCCGAAAATTGGTCCACCAGATTGGAACTGTCGCCTATCCCTCGTTCGCGGGAAGGGCCAACGTGCCATTTGGGTGAGGAGAGAGGGAAGGGGGACGCGCACACACACACAGGCGAGGACGCGTTCCGGGTCTCCTCGTCGCGCTCGCTCATCCCTCGCGAAAGCCTCGTTTCGCCGACGAGCACGAAGACACGAGGGTGCCGCCCCTCGTCGTCTCCCATGTTACCGGCGACGCGACGGTGTGTAATCGTCGAAGCTATACGACGGGTTTAATCTGGGATGCGTTTGAAGTGCGGAGAAGAATTTTTGCGCCGCGGTTCTCGGATTTAAGCCGACTGCGCCGAGAGATGGGATTTTTCAATCTAAGATTCGCATTTTCGTCGTCTCCTTCCCTCGTTCGAATGTACTTTACCGCCTACTATGTGGCGGAATAAAATCTAACTTCGGAAATATAGTTTAGAGTAAGGAAAACTATACGCAACCTCGTTTTTCTAAACTCCGTGTAATTTTTATTAGCATAAAACTATTTTCTGCATTCATTATGAATAAAAGTAACGAAAATTAAGAATGTATTGCTTCTTAATCTGTTGATACAAACGATGTAAGAATATGCGTATAATATTAATATCTCGCAATATTACGAACCATTTTACTCAAAATATATTTTCTTCGTTTGAATGTATTTTATCGCGGACTTCCACGTAGCGGAATAATCTAATTCCGATGAAGACATAATTTAGAATGAGTGCAAAATACGGCGACCTTTCTTCTCTAAACTCTGTGTAATTTGCGTGCAATCTAATGTATGACTGTTTTTTGCATTTGTTAATAAAGTAATGACAATTAAGAATGTTCTACTTCTTAATCTGTTGATGCAAATGATGTAAGAACACGCGTATATTATGTCTTGTAACATTATGAACCAATTTCTACAGAGATATGTGTGCTTATAAAAATTTAACATGACCAGATATATTTGAAAGGGTATATATGTTACATCATCGCATCCCTTTGAAATACATCTTACAATTCCGAAATTACTGTAACCTTGCCACGAGCTATGCAACGAAGATTGGAATTCATCGATTGAGATGCAAATACATACCGTTACAGCATCATCTTGACTATACGAAATAGTCAATTGTAACATATAAATTCATCTTGATGCAGTGCAGATATGCAATACACAGCGATATGGGACTGTGAAACAATTGTTTCTAATTTCAAATAATAATGCTATATATGTAATAATAAACCTCATATTCTGCAGTTTACTTCCCCTTTGCGTTACGTAAAATGCTTATTCATTTATTTCACTAATTATCTTACAATTAGTTGTAGAAGACTTTTGACCCCATCGTCAAATGACATTTTGCAACACAAATTAAATTAAAAAACTCTCGCAATAACAACGACGTTTTGCTCTTATTTGCCTTATGTCTTGAATTTGATTGTAACAAATTAAATTTGTTGCAGCACTTTATAATCATGTCCAAAAGACCAATTAATCGCGATCAATTTTGATACTACCGAATTTCACCTGCCGATCTTCCGGATGATAGAAATTAAAATTCTTAAAGTCTTTCCTTTTCTTTCTAGTGCGAAGTTACCCCCGCTGGTGCAATCAATTCCACGTTAAAGTACTGTGCTCGATGTAGATGCCTCGCCGTAAGCATAACGCCCCGGCAACGGCGCCGCACGCGAGCAACAACAATTAAGGAGAACGGAGTTAACTGAGTTATATCGGGGCCGAAATGAGGAGTTTTACGCCGGCAATCTTCAGCGTTATCGCCCTTTATAGGCATCGCGCGCGCGCGCGCGCGCGCGTGGGTCCGGGAGAACCGTAAGGCACAATAACATGGTCGCGTCCCGATTCCCTCCCGAGCCGTTAACGATTCCCCGTATCCCAAATTCCGAGTGCACCACCTTTTTTTATGGTCACCAGCGCCCCGGCGCGCGTCCACGGCGTATACGACTGCTAACGACGTGCCATTAAATCGAGTTAACGAGGGTATAGCCGCGCTATTTGCCGAGCTATTTCCTAACCGCCGCGATCGTTTCGCCCCGCCATCGGTAAACCACAAACGGCGCGGCATTCTAAGGAAACGGCGACGTTTTCGCGGACGCTTTCGCGACGGTTGCACCATCCTCCATCCAGTCGGCTCCTCGGCTGCAACGAGAGCATTGGATGTTCCGTTTTTTTTTCGAGTCGCAATGTCGCGCTTCTCGCGCTAATTCACCGAAGCCCCGTGAAGCCGCGATGCCGCGACCGATCTCCTTTCGGTCGTTAAAAACGTCTTAACGGTTCATTCTCGACAATCATCTCGGACGAATCATTTAAAGCGAGGGTTCGTCTCCGATGAAGCGAATAATCTTCTCGTTCAACGTGTCCTCGGAAGTGACAGCCAATATGATCTATCCTGATGACTTCTTTAAGGATTTCAATAAATTCTCATCACGTCTTCTCTTACCTCAAAATAAAAAATTATTACCTACGAACCAAAATTATCTGTACAATTTCGTCCGCGACTGTCTTTAAACAAGACGATTGATACCGAAATCTTAATGATGTGCTCCGAAACCTTCAAATATATTCATCCGTTACGATTACATTCATGTCGTATTAATGAAGGAATATTCTTACTCTGCATAAACCTACCGCAAAGCAAGCAATGTCGACAGGCATATATAAATATTCAAGATCGAATAATTATTATTATAGCGGCGTAACTGAGCGTCACACGCGCGGATGCAAAATTCATTTGGCGCGCAGTGTCAATTTAGCGCGGCAAAGCATAAACCGTTCATTATCAGATAAATTCCTTTCATTCGCGCTGGCCCGGCGATTTATGAAGGCTAAGTGGACATCGTAACAAATCATAGAAAGCCACTCGATTATTTAACGATGATAATAAGCAAACGCGCATTTCACCGATATGTTTTATAGCTCGTTGATATACCATCGTCGTATCGCGCGAGACGTTGATTTATGAGTCCGATGAAAGGGACGATTATACATTCCGCCATTATACCGGGCTTCGTTTAATGCACGGAACCCTATATACCTTTTCTATTACTTATTCATTCGGTACACTACCATCCTCTTATTTCAGGCGCATAATTACAGACGGCGCGGGGTTATATCCGATCGCAACGCCGATATAATCTCACTTTTTCCCTTTGTATATTATATCGTCTTGCCAAGAAACGCGCAAATAAGAGCGCTTCAGACATCGCCATAAAAGTTTAATGTCTCTGTTGTTGTTGTTAAAAAATATTCATGCATAAATGTATTACAGAAATATATATTTCAGAGTATTATACAGAAAAATTTACGGAAGGACGAAACGCTTTTGAGATTTCGGACAGCATTGACTATGGTATATTGAAGGAGAAAGCTGCTAAAACAAGTCGTAACGTAATAATATTAATAATAACTTTATTGCGTATACACAAGATTAATTTATAACAAATCGGATAATTACAAAGAGTAAAAAGAGATATATATGCAAAGGGTAAGGCAATAATTATCATGTCTCTACCTGCAATAAAAACACACGCGTTGATCAAAGCGTATATGGATAGATCATAAAACTAAAACGCGGTGAATAAAACAAAAAAATATGATACACCTGAGAAAAAGGAGAATGGATTCCTGACACTTTTTGCTTCAATAGGAAATTAATTAAAAGCGCGCACAATAAAAAATTTATATTCAAACCAGGATATATCGCCAGACCCTCAAATGTTGAATCTTATTCTCGATCGCGCGCGGTTACACTTTCCAAAACAGATAACGAGAATAAAGTTAAGTTTATACATCTCGTACAACTGCTGTGTATAGAAAACAAAGAGAAGGAAGAAAATCAGAATTGTTGAGTTCGAATAATGCGATGCATGCTCGCGAGCGATCATGGCGTAATCTTTCCGTGATAGTTACGTTGCGCGTCGTCGTTATTGCTTTTAATTAGCGCATGATTCACGCGACCGGTGGCGCGCGTCCCGATCCCGCGTGCTGTTGCACGCGCATTAGCCCGTCGCGATTCACTCTCGCCCGCTTATTCCGCCGTATTTTATTGCGTACGAGAGAGCGGCGACAATTTCGCCGCGGTATATTGAATATCGAATAGGCGACTGTGTGTGGAGTGGCGTTCAGCTTGTAGGAACCTAACGCCGCGTCGCACCGGTTATACGCCCCCAAGGCGCTTCTAAATCGACCGGCTGAACTACATCGGGTGCTCCCTACTTCTGTCCGATATGGCGTGGACCTAGTTTACTTCTGGCCCGATTATTACTTGGAGTACCCCGAGCGTCGAGCGTCCGGGGGGTAGGAGGGGGGGGGAATCTCCGCCTGGGGTATTGGGTTCCTAAACTTTTAAGGCAGCCTGCGATGGGAGCAAAGGAACACATTTCCCGAAACGATGGCGCATATTACTGCTAGAGCGAAATTACACGAAGAACAATCGCGATAACAATTGTTTCGCGAATAACTTTATAGTAGATGTTATCATAAAATCATAAGTATCGTCATCTAAATAACGCCTTCCTTTCCCCTCTCCGCTCGTTATCCAAATCTGCCTTTCAAGCCTTTATCGATAATTTCTTAAGGCCTACTTATTAAGAAGGATTAATGTTAGAAATTGAAAAGTTATCACAAATAACGTTCTTTCTCTCCCCTAATATTTTTGCTGCGGAAAAAAATCACACGTGCCAAAGTATAATAATAATAATAATAATCATATTTATTGCTAAAGTACAAAATCGATAAGTTTCATAGCTACAAAAAAAAATGCAAAAGATGTGAAATATTTTTAAATCAATGTCAAGCACCGTGCAATAATATACTCTTCGTTTTACTGTTATCCGGCCACACAAGCTTTCCACGTGCGGCGCATCACAAATAGCAATGTACGAACATCGAGATGCGATGGGGAATCGTAATCATGTGTCTAAAAAAATCAAATTCACAACGGGCTCGATAATGGCGGACAAAGGAATGGAAAAGGAAAAAAAATAAGACGCGCAAGACCGAGATCGGTGGGATGCTCGGACGAGTTTACCGGGACCGACTCCGACTCCTACTCCTATAAAGAGCGAACGCGCAACATTCCGATCCATTACAATTACCAAATAATTCCAATGTTGGCCCGTATTGAAGGAAAGGAACCCGAAATTAGGTTGATTAGAGGCTACCGTTCGTCAGGGATAGCCACTACCGGAATTTAACCAGTTATTATATAGATACGGCCGCTCTACGAGAGAACCGTATATGGGCGCGTTAAGAGAAAACGTGCCCCATGAAATTAGGTTCCCGACCGGCATGCGTTGCATGAGAAGCGTTCCAGGGCGCAGGTCAATAATTATGTCATAGGGAATCAAAGTTTGCACGCTGCTCACGTAATTTTACGGTTTCCCGCGCCAGTGTGCGACGCGCGAATAAACCATCGATTCTTCAGCTTTAATCCAATTCTGAAATCTGAGGAGATTCCAGATAGTGTCTCGCCCGTCTCTTCTTCACGTGACACGCGAGGAAAAAGGCAGAGGCACGAACAGAGCGTTCGTTATACTCATTGTCAGAACAGGCGGAATCAACGACAAATTGTAATGGCGCTAATTTCGGCCGCGACATCAACGCTCGTAATCACCGTCGGCGGACGGTGATATTGATCCACTTGTTTGCGAAGTAATTAAATCATTTTGTTAACGGGGGTAAACGACGAGCCGTTCTGCCGAAATTATTCGCCCCGCTGCTTGTGCACCCGATTATTAAAGCAAAAACGCTGAGACCGCGCGATCCACGTTAACTATAAAGTAAATGCCGTGCGTGATTTATCTGATCGCGTAAACCACGGCCCGTGGACGAAATTCATTTTCGCTTCCCTTGTAATCGCGCGTACGATTCACTTCCCTGACGTGTACGCTAATGAAATAACTTCATTAACGGTACGACCTTAGTATCAACGTGTATCAACATAAAAGTTTTGCGGGCTGAAAAGATAAGACGGAATGTTCATTGGCTTAAAAGTCGAAGAAAAATATTTGGTAATATTTTCTCTCTGTTTAAGTAGAGAGATAAGACTTCATTTCATCGGTTACTCGATGATGACTATCGGATGATAAAATACGCTCCCTTTATTTAATCGGTGTTACACTTATACTTATATCGTACGCATTAAACGCATTCGTCGGGGAAAACAATTTCTCGTGCCATGACGGCAGATATATATTGAACACGATGAATAATGGCGCGTAATTCGTTGCAGAATGCGACGGGAGTCGCGCGTCGAAATTCATCTACCGAAAAGCGTTTTATCAATGACACGAGGCAACGCGAGAATGAACGTAACGAGAAAAATAAGACAAAAGAGAGGAAACCGATACACCGGACCGTGAATAACTACTGTCTCTCCAATTTCGCTGATAATTAATGTCCGACGATATAATTTCATTAAAGACAATAGACTCGCGCGGTGTTTGTTTGAATTATGATGCCCGCGGTGATAAATCGCGCGCTTTAATAGCTACCATGCCGGAGCAATTATTGTTGTGCCAAGTTTGCTTGGTTGCGCGATGCGTTGGCTGCCCACGCAGAAAGCGAGAACGCTCGATCGGGAACGCGCTCAAATGGATGAAATGGATAATATAAGATGTTATAACGCGTTACATTCGTGCAGCGTGAAAAACGCGGAAATAAAACTGAAACGCCGAGAGCGATATACCAGCCTAAACCTTAAGCGATATAAATTTTATAGCAAAGTAATAAGAAAATAAAATAGCACGAATAAGAGCTTTTCTAAATATTAAGAGAGAGCTAATTTAACTATCTAATAAACAGATATCCATCTAATAATAGATGCTTCATTTTCGAGTAAAAAATAATTTGATCGATAATTTGAAACAGCCACATTGCAGCGTTAACATTTAATATATCGACAAAAACAGATTATTACAAATTCATTATAATATATAATATCATATAATAAACATTCACGATATTGAGAAAAAAAATATGTACAATGAGAAAAAAAATTCGAAAGTTTTATAATTCAAATGTGAGGGCAATTGCCATTCTATCTGGACAATGGCTACTTTTAAACCGTGTGTGTATGTATGTGTATGCGCGTCAATATACTATAGTTCTCTGATAAAACTACTGTATTAATACAGATTGACTCGCTTTTGTTAAGAGCGCGGTTTAGGTCCGCATCACATTCTCGACGC
Organism: Temnothorax americanus; assembly: GCF_048541705.1. Classification (NCBI taxonomy): domain Eukaryota; kingdom Metazoa; phylum Arthropoda; class Insecta; order Hymenoptera; family Formicidae; genus Temnothorax; species Temnothorax americanus. The sequence continues at coordinate 2,333,840 of NW_027509442.1, read as the reverse complement.
TTGAAATGCGAGCGAGCGCGTTCCGTTGCCACGGCAATATCGCGGCCGGAAAAAAAAATTGTAATGGCTTACCCGCGACGATGGTGCCCCGCGCGCGGAGATTTACATTTTCATTTTCCCCGATATCAATTTTTGAAGTTTGTTTTCATACGTGGGGAACGGCGCGCGGCGCCGTTCTGCCAACTCGGAAACGCCAGATTCGGCGATATCGAATACGCGATATTGAAAAAAATATGCGAGCGAGATACCAACGAAGCATATGCACGCGCGTTTGTTTGCGCCGAATCTTTCCTCGAAAAATATTATAAAGGAAAATGCATCCTGCGCGCAGCGACGCGCGAATAATTACACTGTACCGTATACGCTACGATTGAATATGGTTTACACGAGGGTTTACATTATATTTATGTTTATATTTACTATTATGTTTGTAGTATTTAAAGATATTTAAAAGTACCATTTATAAATGATTCCATCAAATGATTTTTTGATATGTAATTTTATTTTTCAATCAAGAAAAACAGAAATATTATTAACCTAAAACAACTATAAAATAATATGGAATGAAGAGTTATTGGTGCGTTACCGTCGCGAAAATTCAGACGTATAAATATAGATTTGTAAACCTGGCGTCTTCCCGCGCGCATCAGCATTTCCGACCTAGCGTTTCCACCTACGCGCGGTTATGCCGCGTTACACTCCGCGGATATTCTTTAATACCGAAATAGGCTTGAAACCGTTTCGTTTCAGGGGTTAACCAGGGTCCCTCGAGTACACGTCTGGCAGTTCTGCGGTCTGAATGGCTAGTTAGCGCGAAGATTGGTTTTCTCCGCATTATTCGTCCCTTCTCTTCGAGCGGCGTTATTGGGATCACCCAAACACACGGCAGTAAAATCAGCTAAGCTGGCGGTTATTTATTGCTCGCGGTGGCACAGGTGAAAGAAACGGGCCTCACTCACGCTCTACCATCCTCCGCACGATCCCTCCTCTCTCTCTCACCTACTTTTTCTAATGTCTCTTTTTTAATCTCTCCCTCTAAAAAAGCGCGTAACGTGCCGGGATTCTTACTGCCTAGTGCCTGACTCCGGAGGAATGTCTTCGTGCTAAGAGGAATCACGAGTAAATATTATTACCAGATGCAATAACCGAAACCGTTCGCGCAAGAGCTATCAATTTTTATAGGCGCATCGCTATGTATTTTACGACTTCCAATGTCATCGTCGTTGTCGCCATTGTTTCCAAAATTAATATTATACAAGAGGTCTGTATACATCTTCTTTATCACGCTTGCAAAATTTGACGTGACTGTATAATATATGATCTTAAATATCCAATGCGATCAATCATTGCAGATGTTCAAGAACTGGCGTTAGAAGTTTTGACCGATGTGTTTTAGCATAAACTTTCTTAAACTGGAGAATTCCGTGAGAAAACCGGAATGTCTAGTATCGAAGTCGATTAGTGCAACATATAGTGTTTAGAAAATTACATGTATTTCACGCCCTAAATCTGCTAGAAAATTATGTATCTCCTTATTAATAACTATAAGTTTATATACGTGAACTATAATCTATCTATTGAGGCATATACCTGTAAAATATTATTATTTATTCACCATGTATAATAAAACACATATAAATATTACAATCATATTTTATATGTTATATATGTTGTTTAATTTTTAATCTCAAACATAATCTATACCCTGTCTTACAATCGCTAAAAATATTATTATACGTATTTTACAATACTTCGTCGTTGCAGAATTGGAGAAAAGAGGAAATGATAATAGGGCACCCGTTCTTACTGCCCGTTTGTATTATTGTACGTTGTGTTGCATGATTTACGCGACCTGGTTGAATTTCATTTGCATATGCCCTCGTTATAATCTGCGCGCCTTATAATTTCCGAGAACATTCTATCCAGATCACGGGGATACAGGTTGGAGGAAACGGGCTTAATAGCGATGACAACGTGGCCTACCATCGATCTTATTTCTTACCGGCCTCTATACCCCCCGTGCGCCGCCGCTAATATCGCGGTAACGAGCGTTGCATCATTTTCAATGGAACCTGCTCGCGAACGGCTATCAGCCGTTTTTTTTTTTATAGCTGTTTAATAACGCGGGCCAATCAGAAAACACCGCGACATTTCCGTTTTTCGCTTCGGCGCGCAGCGACGCACCGTCGTCCGGGAATGAATAAGTTAATCTTGATTAGAGCCCGAGCCCGATGATATATACGCGCGAGCAGATTGCGAAATGTGTTTTCACGACAAACTGCGCGGATTTCATTTAATTATACACGGTCCGCCTGTTTTAATCTCTCGCGTAGGTTGATCTGGATGACTTCAGGGGTGGCACGTGTACCACTCTTTTGTGACGCGCTTGATGGAGTTGGCGAAATCAATCCGCGTTTAATACCGACTCCTTATTCATGTTGGAATAAATGATAAAACGTCTCGATCAATCTTTCTAACGTCGATGCCGTTTGAACATGACTTTGCGTTAATTTCATCAATTGAGTGGTTTTTGGATTCTATGAACGTCACACGTGTAGACTAAGATTGCGTGAATCATTCGAAATTTGCCGGTGAAATCATCGAGAAATGACGCACTCGAGGAAAAAAAATCGGATTCAATTCAGTGGAATCGAAAAGCTTAGAGAAAAATCAAGTCAAAATACGGCTGGTTGTGATAATTAAAGAATAATACAAATGGTCACTATTTAAATGATAATTAATGTTTTCTGATTATCCTTCTCTTTCGGCTTATCTGCCTGTAGCAGCTTTGAAAAAGACTATTCTGTTTCTATCATTATATGGTTGATTACAAAGCGGAAGTGCGTCATTATCCTTTGTAGAGAGAATGTTATTCGGAGTACGACATCTTCGACGCGAGCAGCAAAGCCGTTGTTGACCGTAAAGAAAAATGCTGCGTGCAACAAAGGTCGGGGGAGCAAAAGACGAGGCGCGGTTGATTGAAACGTCAGCTAAGAGGAGTTATGTGCCTGTACTATGGTTCCCGTCTACTCCCGAATGCACGATGCAAAAGTTATATGCACGCACGTGCAATATCGTCGCGTATTAGTTCGCTCCGATCGCAGCCACGTATGTGTGCATGTACATGTACATGTACAGAATGCTTCAAGTTTCAAATTTATACAGAATTATACAGTCTTACACACACATGTTATTAATTGTGCAAAATTCTACGTGCTTTATACAGAATACATATACTTATCTTGTGCCCGATTGTGCCCGATTGTGCCCTGTTTAAATAAAAATATCAAAAAAGAAAAGCAAAAGAACGTGTTTTTGTTAAGGGGCGAAAGAGTTATTGGCACGGTCACTGTGAAAATTTATGAAGATTGTATCTACCAAACTGGATTAATTGGCAGTTGTTCTTCGATCCTTTTTTCTTTCAATCTTATTTTAATTTCGAAACTATACCGAGTATATCCTGCACCTTTCGAGCGATCTTTCCACGAGGACTCACCTGCCGCGGTCTCACGTTCCCCGATTTTGGCCAATCCCGTGAAAGCACGCGGTGGACCGACGACGTCCGTGCGTGCGCGTGCACACGCGCGCGAGCGCGCGCGCAATCTTGGCTACGATACACGCCGGAGTAATTGGCGATCGTAAAGCATCGAGGGCGCTAACAGGAACAGCGGAAATGTTGCAGGCGAGTCTACACCTCCGCCCGCGGACGTGTGACGATTAACAACCTAATAAGAATTCCGCCTCGGCTCGCAGCTTTCGATCGCAGTCAATGCGAAAAGTGTGCACGCTGATAAATTCAATTACAAGATATGCGTGTGTGTATGCATGAGTACGATAAAAGAAAAATTTAATATATTTGACATAAAAGTTTTCTCGGAAAAATAAAAGAAAATATAATTTATTTATCAAAAAATATAGCGTGGGTAAAAAATATGTTTCAGCTACTTCTTGAATTTATTTAATATTATATGTTGATGGGGGGGGGGAGAGAGAGAGAGAGAGAGAGAGAGAGAGAGAGAGAGAGAGAGAGAGAGAGAGAGAGAGAGAGAGAGAGAGAATCTAAGACTTTGATTTCTTCACGAAATAATTCAATAGATGGCGAATATCGCAAAACTTTAATCTTCGATATTCAACATTTGAGTTAAATGTTAACTTAAGTTCTCTCATTATCAACAAAAGTTCTTGTTTCTACATATTCTTGTTGTCTTGATTATATTTTCTTTCAAAGAAACGCGCGTCTCCCTTTCTTCTCGCGTAGCAGACTACTTATTTTTTAAAGTGTACCCGAAGGACCGTAAGTACGCGTTTGTAGAATCGCATCGCGATATTACAGTCAAGGTAAATTTGTTAAATTTGTTAAATTTACAGCATTTAATGGCTGGTTTGTGGTAATAGCATTACATTTCGCTTTGTCAATATTGAAGCCGCTAGTCGATCGGACTTGTTAATTTGATATCAAACATTTAACTTCAGTTGGGGGACGCGGGCCTATTTTGCTTCCATATTTACAATAAGATTTAATACACAATCGGAACTACGCACGTGTAACAGAAGATACAATTAGTACAAACTCAAAAGATTTATATTATTTACTCCAAATAAATAATGAGAGAAAAAACTTCTTCTTGGTAACATTTTTTTCATAGTAAATCGGGATTAAATAAGTTGATTAGTATCAACACGTACATTCTATTAATTTTAAAATACATAAAAACATTAATTCTTCCACTTAGTTTGATTATATTATATTTATTTATATTAAATTATATATTTTTTTATATACTTTTAATTACCAATTAAATAAAAAAATACCTGATCTATTAAATTTAAGCTAACTTTCAAAGTAATTATCTAATTTCAGCTTAATTTTCTCCTAAAGCACTCAGTGTTTATTGACTCGTCAAATTAGGCAGTTCTTTTTTACTTAGAGAAACTATACGGATTATAAAATCATACGATACAAAAACTGAAAAATCACATATTGTATTCTATCATTTTTTTTTACGTCAAAATCGCTCTGTCTAAAAAAACAGCAAAAAAAGCAAAAGTTGCACATGTTCAAAATTAAATCCAATATTTTGCTACATTAATTGCGGATAGAAAAGAATGCTTTTCGTCGTATAGATAATTCCATTCGTATAGTCGCGGGAATCGGGACGTGCAGTGTTTGCCATTTGCCAACAGTCTGCCAACAATCGCAGTGAAAACGCGGCGAGAACGCGACCAACATCGCGGAATAATTCCATTGTACCAAGATTTTACGAGTCGCTCTTAAAGCCTGTCATTACGGCGGCGCGTATTCCCGCGCGCGCGCACCCGCACGTAGTACGTCCCAAAGAAATCTTCAATGATTTACCGCTCAATTTTATGAACTTGTATTCCTTAAGAACTCTGAGACGTATCTATTTCACTTAAACGCGTCCTCAGGGCGCGTGACGAATTGCGTGACGCAACGTCACTGGTTAGCCGTTCATTATCCGCGGCCAGGTATACGTTTCAGATTTAAGATAGTGCCAACTATATCTTGTAGGTGGACTCCATATAATTCAACGCTATCTCTAAGTGTACCTTAGTCATTAGACTCAATCGTTGGAGTGTGATCTCAGGTGTAGGAAGATGTTATCTTAAAACTGAAATTCCGTTCTCACATTTGAAGTAAGTGCAGGCGCGTATACAAATTTTAAAAGTGTTTCGGATTAAAGAGCTCCGAATTTAATATTGATTGTTACGGACAAGTTCATGCTGCGCATGAATAAAACATATTTAATTGCATTATCTTTTTTTAGTTACTTTGACTCACTATACGTTATGATATTAACAATTACGAGTTAAACTTTGAATTTACCTAAACTCGTGACTCACAATCAGTCTCAGACCATCAGAGTAAAAGATCCAAGACTTTCTCTCAGCGTTGATCATAACAATCCTATATACTTATATTCGCCATACTTTTCGCAATCATTACGAACGATCGGTAAAACTAACGCCTAAGTATATTTTGAAAAGAGTTTACCATTTGATGCATTCTCGCGGTGTTGTAGTAGTCTAGGTTCGGCATTCGGTCGCTTCGTATGAGGCACGTCTACGATAAATTAAACTTCCGACGATCGACCCACCTGGTCCACCTGGTCCACGAACGCGATTTCGATCGACCCGCGATTTCGAGTCTCCTACGATCGCTCGAAGCGCGAGAGCTGTCCGCCGCGAAAGCACTCGATGACACCACTGTACATGTAACACTCTCAGAATCCAACAGGTACTTGGCACCAGCGTGAGATGCGAGTCATTGGAACCTCGCGTTCACCGACGACGAGACGGCGGCATCCCGACGGATCGGTCCGGCATCCTACACCGTGAAGATCCGTCACAATCGCGCGTCGCGCGGGCTCCCCCCGAGACGAGGGCGGTCGGCGGCGAGTTAAGCCTGCCGAAAACGATGCAGCACGTGGAACCCGAACCCGATCACTGTGCACAGATCATCTCGTAACTCGGCGGCGGGTCTCGATTCTTGGTCTCTATGTAAATTCGCGGTTTCGGCGGATTATCGGGGTGCTCCGAGCACCCCCGGGTTCGGCGACCGTTCGCCGGTAAAAGACGGGAAGGGAGATGAAGTAATGAGAGTAGGTACACAAAAGAGGAAGACGAGAAAGGAAAAGAATAAAGAGCAGAAAGAGAGAGAGAGAGTGAGAGAGGAAGAGAGATAGATGAGTAGGATGGGCGAGCCCGAGATATATCGAGTTACCGGCACCGCGCGCGGATATTGTTTTCCGATATCTCGACCTTTGTATATAGGTATTCGCCTTAAACCGTCGTACACGCAGGAGGACTCGAGGGTTACTGCGCCCGCGGGGCCTTAGCTACCAGATAGACGCGCCAACGAAGCGGCCGGGGTAGGAGCTGGGACGGGCCTGAAGGCCCGGTTTACTTCCCGCCTCGGCCGTATTGGCTGCTCGCAACCGGTCTGGGCCCAATAAAATCGCGCTGAATGCCTCTGGACGCGAGGGACGGGACGCCCAGACCGACTCGGATTGGCCCGCGCCCGGCACCAGCCTGCGCGCGGCAACTCTCGCGTATAAACTGCCGGATAACGTCGTGGAGATTTTATTTCTCGAATAAAGGATGGGTCGTCTAAAGGATGGGCTATCGCGGGCATCTGCCCCGCGCGCTCCGCCTGCATCACGATCGCCGGCCGATACACGAGGATCTCATCGCGCGATCGCAATCGCGATTGCAATGGAATTTCGACGTACGGTCGGAATATCCGATCTATTACCGTAATTTTAAAACTTTTCTCTAATTTCATCAATAAAACATATATTGCAGCATGAAAGATTGTATCTTCCAAGTTTCATACGTAAATCATTTGATCGGTTATGATTATATTGTACACATATAATATTATTCTTTTAATGTATACATATAGACGCAGTTTTATTCTATTAATATGCTAATACATATGTAAACAATATCTTTCTCCATCGCCGATATCTTTTCTCGTGTATAGAATAATTCTGCTAGATAATATTGTAAAATTTTTATTTTCTGAATGAAATAATTTTTACTAAAACTTTTTGAATTTTACTATATTCTCTTTTAGATTTTTTTAGATAAACTTGATGGTCTTTGCAAAATTACTTAAACAGAACACTCTTTTTTCACATGATTGTACTTTTATAGATAATGTCAATCACATTAATACGAAAATCGACAACATGCAATAAATTTAAAACATTAAATGTAAATTTAATCCATTATCACTAAATTATATAAATGTTACATTATTCTTTAAGAATACTATTTAAGCATGAGACACACAAAAATTCGTCATAATAATTCTATTAATATAATTTAACTCGCTGATTTATAATAATTTATAATTAGAGATTTTTATTTTTTCACAATAGTAATATATCCTAGCTTATAATGTCTCTTTTATCACAATTGAGTGTTACTAACAATTTTGAAACAAATGACAATGTGTTGAAATATATATACACTTAAGAAAAAACACGATAATGCTATAGACAACGTTGCTATAACAGGTACGCTAATGACATTAATACGGCAATAAATTTGTCACGTCGATATTTCTGGAAAGTGGTTCTCGGATCGTTTCACTAATTACACGACCGCATAGCTTCGATCCACGCGCTGACCACGCAAACACACCGCGCGCGAATGTGACCAGACCATCATTCTGGTCGACGACCCGGTTTCAGCCGAGGGCAGTCTCTGAGGGTAGATTTTTGATCAGCTACCTGAGCGATGAACAAATGAATGGAATTCTTTTGGCAATCTCCCGTAGGACATGCCCTTCCTGTTTTTAACTTTTGGCCTAAGCCCTTGGCATCCTAGACGCGCGATGACGTTAATGAAGACGCCCGGATGACTTCTTCTTGTGGTTTTAATTAACCCCAAAGTCGGACCCTCGAAGAACTAGGGCTCTTCTCACTATTAGAACAGTCCAGCTCTATTTTTTACGAGAATGAGGAGTGATAACTGAGTTTGCCAATAATTCATAAATTCTCACTTTTGTAAAGAACGCTTTCCTTTGTTTCGCGTTATTTTTCACAAATTATCTGTTGTTTATTTTTCAATAACAACAAAGATTTTCTTACTCCAACAATATATTAACAAATTATTTTAAAATTGATGCTTGAAATTTTTATAATTTTATTTTTCTATTGATTCAAAAGCTTATCCATTTTAAACAATATGTGTCTAGAAAGTATTAACTTTTTCGTTTGTTATAATTTTTTTCGACAATGTTACGTAAACAGTAGCATATAGGCAATCGTAATTTCAAATTGTGTACTTTGACTAAATGTTTTAAACTTAAATTGATGCTATCTTTACTCGCCCTGTTTTTGCATACAGTATCGGTGATAAACAAGTCATCAGAAATGTGGAAATTATATGCACAATCAGTAGGCAGTCAGACTTCTTGCTTTTCCACTCTCTATATCTTGCATCGAAACGATAACTGTAAAAACAACCTCTAATATCTGCCTTCCGCTAAAGTCCGCCTATTTTTATTCGTATATTCCGCGCCAACAGCATATCGTGTAATTCCTATATGCGATCGGGACTCGTCACTTCATAGACACGTAAGGAAGATTAAGACGCTCTTTACGGGCTCGAGCGGCTCGAGGTACGAGTGGTATGCGTACGAGGGGCAGCATGAATTCCAAAGATGAAATTACCTTACGAGGAATTCCTGAATCGGTTATACGAACGCGGCAGTTAGGTCCGAATCGTGACAGCCCAGGGCATGCACGCGAGCTTAGCAAGAAAAATTTCAGATCGACCTAGCGAAATTGGAAGGGAGGCCTTTTAACGAGATACGGTCATCATTGCGGTCCGACGTGTGGTCACCTTTTTGCGATCATTTTTTTCGACGCGTGCATTCACTATCCGTCCCTACCTCCCGCCTCTCTCTCTCTCTCTCTCTCTCTCTCTCTTTCTCTCTCTCCCTCTCCTTCTCCCTTACCCCGCATCCAACCGACCGATTGTAATTACTTTTGCGATACTTCATCTCCGCGGCTTTTCAATTGCGCACCCGCTATCGCGCGACCGGCGCTTGCAATTTTTTCTCTCGCTATATGCTTCACACGTACACCCATTTGCAGAGACTTTGTTTGTAACGTATCGCATCTATGTAATGCAGTTCGTGTATTTTCGCGAATGCACTATGCGCGATGGAAAATTGTTGTTCACGTTTAATGGGTCACAAACAAACCCGCGTATATTTTCTGCGAGTACCATATCGTGTTCCCCAAGAGTATACGGCTGTATATGAGTAACGGTTGACACATGGAAAATGTTACGCATCGCAAATCGCGAATAATAAGCGTATCGTTGTTGTCATACGGAAGAACCCGAAAATTCGGGATCGAGTTGTTTGTCATCAAAATGAACGAACCAAAAATTAGAGACAAAGGTATTACTTCGTTAAACTTAATTAAATACGTTCATAACATATATACTTAGCATATACTTTTATGCATTAATGATAAAATAGTATACTGATAAAGTAGTAAGTACTGTTTTAAGCTTGTTACTATATTCTATTTATTATTTAAACTATTTGCGTTTTTATAAGTTTAACTCTACTGAGAATATTAATACATACAATAAAATTACTTTAAGGAATAAAGTATTATATATTGTAAAATTCTTTTTATCTAAATGATAAAACGCGATAACATGCTTTATTATATAATACCGATATACCGATTTATGGTCGTCTCTAAGAAATTTCGCAAAAAATTCTTTCAAGATAAAATCACACTATAGAAAACCGGGTGGAAATTCTTCCAGTCGTCGCAGTTCCAGAAAGCTCCTCGTGAGATATATTTTAAGCTATCGTTCTGGGATTTCACGCTTATTTTATACGCCAAATAATATTGTACAAGCCGATCGTCGGCGAAGACGGAAACGGGAACGTCGTTTCGCTTTGGTACCCGACTTGCTGCGGGACGCGCGGTGCGCGCCTCGGCTACAGTATATACAGTATATGTATACATATAGTTCCTGTTCGCGAATTTAAACCGACAACGGTATATCTCAGGGCGTAACCAAAGAGGTAGGTAGGTTGGTAGGTAGGTATAAAGGGGATCTTATTGATCTGGTAGCCCGGGGCGTGTCATCCTGGGCTGTTGGCCGCAGGGAGGACCGCGGCTAACCCTAAAGCAAAGGGGGATCCCCGTGGCGTCGCGCATGCGCCCGCGAAACCATTTTCTCTGCCCAGAGGGCTAACTTACACCAATCACCAGAAGCTAGAAACCCTTTTCGCCGAGGGGCCCTGTAAGAACTTCCCTCTTGGAAGGGGAGAAAAACTATATATTTTCCGTTTCACCCCCCCCCTCTCTCTCTCTCTCGCTATTTCTCTCCGCTCCCTCGCTCTCTTCTACCCTCTACTCCAAATCCACCGCTGTTCAAATATCTCGTCCCATGAAATTTCCCGAAGGTGAAGCGAATGTGAATCAACGAGAAACTCTTCCGCAAGAGCTTTTGGCAGATCTTATTGTCTACAAATTATTGCTATGTCGCGTACTCATTGTACGTCGCGACTTTCGTACAAAATTATTTAAGCTGTACCAGCCACGTTTGGAAACGACGACTGAGAGTCTCTGCTTGATGTATCAATCTCAATCGCGAGAACCTACAAGAAATATAGCATGATTGTACATGATACATGCGTTATTAACTTCAGTAATATGTATTCCCCCTTCTTTCTCTTTCCGGACGGAATAACATAGTCCAGTCACTATGTACATTTAAAAAAGACATAATTCTGACCCAGGATTTTTCTTTTGGGGGGTGTTGGGGGGCTCAAGAAAAGCTTAATCTCAAGTTTTCGACCTCTGTTTCCCGCTTGCTTTTTTTACGGGAGTAAAAAATGTGAAAAAATGGTTTTTTCGCGATAACTCGGTTTCTAATAAAGTTACAAGGTCGAATCGGATCTCATTTTAAAGCTTTTTTTACGCTCTACAAATTATGTCGTATGACATTTTTACGTACGATCGATTGTTTTTGAGGCATCGAACAAGAAAGGGAAATAAAAAAGTATGATATTTAGTTTTTTTCTTTTTACTCATTATTGTCGTCCGAAATTGCAAAAATGCTTCAAATAAAACTTGTAGAGCGTAAAAAAACCTACAATATTCATTTGTTATTCATTTCATTTAGTTGAAAATTACGCCTTGTAGAGCGCCTCAAAGTGGAGAGTCGTCGCCATCGCGTCAGCGGCGCGTTGGTTACGTCGATACGCGGCACCGAACGCTTTCGCTAAGATTTCCGATTTCATTGACGCAAAAAAGTTTTTTTTCTATTTTATCATTTTTCGCACACGAATCTGTATAAACGCTTCAAATAAAACTTGCACAGCAATAAAAATCGTAAAATGTTCTTATTTATTACTTTAATTTCGTTGAAAATTCCATATCGCACTACGCCTGCAAATAAATCTTGCAAAGCCTGAAATTATTATATTTTGAAACCGTCAAGTTTTCTTAAGGGAATCAAACACGTATTTGCCATTGCAGATAGTTGTTTTAAAACAAAAATTACACTTACCGTTTCATTGAAGAATACATGAAAGCGTGCAGTTTTATATCTAAGTGACAATATTCTTGTTCATTAATAAATAACAAGTTATTCATGTCTTGAACGTTTTGGTGGTGGCTGATTGTCGCCATCGTCTTCTTGAAGTTGAACCTCGTTCGGGTGTTGCTCGTCGTCTTCGTCGTCGTTAAAATAGTCATCCATCTCACTTGCCATAATTTCTGCCGGAGTTATCGAATTCAGGCATGTTTGTCCGGAACAGTGATAGCAAATCATCGAACATTTAATGCCAGCTTTTCGGCAACCACACGAGCCACTGCAGTTTCCCTTGCATTTACATGAAATTAATTGCAGTAGCTCAGCAGGCACTTTTGATGACGATTCTTTCGCTTCTTTACCGCAAAATAAGCAATTTTTCTTGAAATGGAAATCTGGATGACACTGTTCTTCTCTTGATGTTGATGGTGATTCGCCATTGCCACTTCGCCGAGAAGCCAACGAAGCTAATCTTTTATTCGAATACGTTTTGTAACACGCCCCGTGTACAGCAACTTCGGTCAATGTCTGCAACTTTCGATGATATTCCGCATCTCCTCTTTGCTCGCTCGCCAATAAAAGAGATTTAATACCTCTCGATTTCACCACTTGAACGTCTGTTATCAAAGGTTTTTCACATATGAAACAATCCGAGTCACTCTCTGTTGTTCACTAAAAACTGAACTGACAAAATGTCCAAAAACTGCATTAACAAAATGTCCACAAAATTCTCGTTTCGAAAAGCATCCGCTCGCTGCGATATACAGAAAACGACTGGCAAATGCAATAAAAAGGACCGGCGCCGCGGCGAGCAGATGTTTACTATATATAGTAAACATTTGCTAGTATGTTTACTTTATATAAAACCATGAAGAAAACAATGAAGTCTGAAAGCGTTCGGTGCCGCGTATCGACGTAACCAACGCGCCGCTGACGCGATGGCGACGACTCTCCACTTTGAGGCGCTCTACAAGGCGTAATTTTCAACTAAATGAAATGAATAACAAATGAATATTGTAGGTTTTTTTACGCTCTACAAGTTTTATTTGAAGCATTTTTGCAATTTCGGACGACAATAATGAGTAAAAAGAAAAAAACTAAATATCATACTTTTTTATTTCCCTTTCTTGTTCGATGCCTCAAAAACAATCGATCGTACGTAAAAATGTCATACGACATAATTTGTAGAGCGTAAAAAAAGCTTTAAAATGAGATCCGATTCGACCTTGTAACTTTATTAGAAACCGAGTTATCGCGAAAAAACCATTTTTTCACATTTTTTACTCCCGTAAAAAAAGCAAGCGGGAAACAGAGGTCGAAAACTTGAGATTAAGCTTTTCTTGAGCCCCCCAACACCCCCCAAAAGAAAAATCCTGGGTCAGAATTATGTCTTTTATAATCCGTTTTTTTGTACATAGTGACTGGACTAAACATTGGATTAATGAATTTCGATAAAACGCTGGTGCAAACAGCGTTAGCTAATGCCGTGTCGCGAAGTTAAATAGAACACACAGGATTCGAAATGCGCGCATCGCCTACGACTTAAACCAGTTTCTTCACGCGCCGCGCGGCTTATGAAGATATTCCGGCCGTAACATCGTAATTACGGCTGTCAGAATAGTCGTAATTTTACCGAATGCATTCTTACGCTCGCAGAACCGTGGGGGCCGCACGTCGTATCGACGTGCAGAAGTGTTAAATGGCGCAAGTTTATTGTGGGTAATCGATACCGACGAGTGCGTGCATACCAGGTGCAAGACCGCGCTCACGGTGCATAGAAAAGAGATTGTCGACGGGAACGTATATTCTCTAAGTCCCTGGGTATTTATCATCGTGACAAGGTCCAGGAGTGAGTTATTGCGAATTTACATTACGCATATTTATATCCCTCCCGATGCGCAGAATTATTTCACGTCAGCGCGATACTCGCTGGGAGTTATCGCATAATTTGCGCGAAGCGTTATTTCGCGAATACCAATTCATTATCGCTGCGTGCCACTTCCGCATTCGCGGACGCGATAAACAGGCCGCATAATCTCATGGTCGGCGGATTGCCATTTCTTTGGAGATAAACCGCGAGAGATTCGACGAAGAAGCCAACTGAAGAATCATATAGCAGTATATTTATTCAAAATGAAGTCAATAAAAAGATAAAATTTCACGAAATTCTAAAAATACTTTTAGAAATTTAACAATCCTGAACCATTCCTGCAAAATCAACTACAAGCCGTTGTGTACAATTAATGCTTCCGAAGGTTAAATCGAAGTCCCATTGCCTCATTCGCAAAGAACGCAACGTTGTCTTCATTTAAAGCCCGAAGACACGACCCTCGACTCGGGTCGTGCACGTACGCACGCACGCACGAATGCACGAATGCACGAATGCACGAACGCACGCGCGCGCGTGTACAGGGGTTAACGTAGCGATAACGTTACGGGCTATTAAAGGGACGTCATCCGCGAAGCGAAGCGCGAGCGGATGGCACGAGGGCGTGAGTGCCGATATTTAACGAGCACGCTAACTATTGGTACTTATCCGCCGCGGTGTTTACACGCACCGCGTTATGGACTTCTTTCGAGAGCTGTTCCTTCTTGCTCCTCCGCCTCCGGAGAAACGTCGGCCCACGGCGCGCGCGGCAGTCGTAAATCACCGTGGAAGTCGGCGTTGCGCTTCCACGCATGTATACAGGATGCGCCTATCGCGAGGTATCGACCGGAGCTCCGCTCCGAACGAAACAGCTCAAAACAGATCGTATATATTGGTAGAAGGATTTTATTCTCGGGAGAGAGTATATGGCAAATAAGAGTTGGGTCTTGAGAAACTCGGACAAGATCAAACAACAGATGATCGTGTAACGCTGAAGCTTTTTAAAGTCGCAAAATTTCTTCAATTTCCTCACGTTCACGTTATTAAAGTTTAAAATCAGATATCTTGTGTATGAGATAAGTCCTGTGTATGAGATAATTCCTCTATGGTGGATTTATGTTGGTGTGAAAATCAATAATTGATCTCCGTGAAAAAAATTACAAAGTAAAAATTTGTATTTAAAAGGAAATAGTATAATCTATGCAAAAGTATCAAAATACAGATTTGAAGTTTATGTATCCTGTTTCATAAAATAAAACGTATTGACTCATTCATTAGCAAAGCGTGCATTACTTGCAATTGCATAATATAAAATATCAATCTGATTTTATCTAAAATTAGACTTGGAAATTGATTTAAATTATTTGACCAGACGATCGGTGTCTTTCAAAGGCAGATACCTCTATGAAAATGTAGCACGCGTATTCACGTATTCAAATTTGATCGCCTTCGTTCTGCATAATTATCTAAATATGTATCAGCCACCCAGTATTTATTTTCGCACGCGGTTGCTTATTAAATTTAAGATCGTGCACTGCTAAATACACGATGATAGCACGGTACGCTAATACGAATTCCAATGCAAATCGTCCGCAAAGATCGTCCCGATCGAGTGACGCTGTGTAACTACCGAACCTAGTTTCGATGTAAACCTACTGAAATACGGTTTTGGTAAATATCAACTTCGATTCCGGCAGTTCGGTTGCCGTGTGTGCCGAACTCGGTTTCGGTAAATACACTGGGCGCATTTAATCGAAAATTTCCGCTATCGATGTCTATTATGACATGCCTACGTTAACTTAGTCAAATTATACAAACTGCAGTTTACTGTGTTGTAAAGTGGTGAGTATAAAAACGTAATCATTGCTAAAATAGGATGTATTGCGCTTTTCTATATAATTTTTCAGAGATATTTCTTTGAAGCTAATAAAAATCAAACAATGTTAAAAAAGTTACGTAAGAGCAAAGTTTAAGATTTGAAATTTGCGTAAAAGATAGGAAAAATTAAATCCAAATTTGCAAGAAATACAGGCTTATCTTTTCCACTTTATATTCTTGCAAATGTAAAAAGAGTTTATATTATAAGAATTGGATGAATCTTCGAGAAAAAGAATGTTAAATTATAAAAGCTATAAATAAAATATTTTAATAACTAAAATCGCACCAACGTCATATAAGACGCGGATCGAACAGATTTTGCTGGGTGTTTTTAGAAATATGTAGCCGTCACTCGCTCGCATATACGCAAGGAGAAACCCCTATAGTATTGCCTACGGCGTTCTAAACTCTTTCCCTCTCTGTTTCTCTCTGGCGATCGTTATCGTATCTCGATAAATCGGGCGCGGTTTATCGTTAGATACAAGTGTGAAGATAAGCGTCGAGAGCCATCGTACTCGGTGCGCGTACAGATTGCCATGATAAAAGAAAGCGGAAGATATTGTGCATAGAGGCAGGTTGTAATTCGCGTCGAGGTGTTTCAAGAAAAGGAATCAACGGCGCGAACGACAGCGAAACTGACTAATGATGGAAGCTGCAAATAATTATTAGATCTCCAGCATAATGCTGAAGTTAGATGAAGCAAAACGTTCGCGTGCCTTACTTTCGAGTAAGAAATATTACATTGCGTAGGAAGTTTTGACCACGATAATTTATCAGCGTCTGTCAAATAAACTTTTCGGCAACCAACGAGCTTAATATTAAAGTCAACAAAGAAATCTCTGAGTAAACCGACATGAGCAAACGACCGAGGAATTTCAATTTAAAATACGAATCATCTCTTCCTCCCCTCTATTTGATGAGTTCCTCATACGTGACGGAGATTGACGTTAAAAAATCGACGCTATCGCTATGTCATTTCTGGAATTCAGAGTTCATAAGCGGAAGGAGGAGATATGGGTGGGAAGGCAACGCCGCTCGTCGTTACGTCCGACGCAATCTGGGCGCCGAATCTTCGTGATCCACGAGGTAAGAACCGAGCTGCGGCGAAAAAGATAAGTCGCGATACCCATACTCTCGAAAATTCACAACGGATCCCCGTAGACACCCTCATCAGGAGAGAGGAAAAAGAAGGGAAGAAGGAGAGGAAGAAGCACCGACGTTCATCGCACCCTTCCTCCCTTCGGCGTAATCCACTTCGTGTATCCTCCAGTTGCTATATAATGCGTTGTTCGCGATTTCCTCTCGAAGCATGAAGAACGGAGAGGTGTGCGAGAACGATGAGAAGAAGAACGAAACGACGGAACGACGACGACGACGACGACGACGAAGGGCTGCGAAGAGCGAAAGCGTAGAAGGGGCGGTCGACCGCGGAGGGAAGGAGAAGGAGTTAGACGTCGGTGCATAATCGATGATCACAGTCATAATAAATGAAGTATGTCTTGGTAGGAGGTGGGTAAGGGTGTAGGGTACCTGACGACGGCCTCGGGCGTCCGCAGGAAGATCATCTTCTTCGGCCGTAATCCGAGGTGTGCGTCGCGTATCGCGTATCCGATCGGAATCTCCGGCGCTCCCCGGGACCGGACCAAAAGTAGCTAATCATAATAACGTGCCGGTACCCTAGTACCCAGGTGCGTGCACGCCCCGCTACGATTACCCGACATTATAAATTTCAGTTGCCCTCGAACGGACGCGCATACGCTCCTCGCGCTCGCCGTCTCCCTCCGCCCTCCTGCGAAGATGCGAAAGAAGCTTGCGAAAGAAGCTGCGAATGCACAGCTTCTCTGTTTCTCTTTCTCTCTTTCTCTCTTTCTCTTGCTCGCTTGCCGCTTTAGCCTTTTTTCACGGTCATCGTGACGGAAATGATCGTTGGGCGACTAGTAGATTATTCGGTATCATCGCGCCGTCAAATTTCGACAATAAATATATAAATTCCAGAACAAACAATTGTAAAGCATTAAGCACATCAGCTTAACTGAAGAAAGCTTTGTACACAAAAAGTATTACATTAATGTATATTTTGGACGAGTAATAAAGAGAGCTTTGAAACAAGATTATAGGAACGAATAATTCACCAGCGCGCAGCGTCTGTTATGGCGATCCGTGTCTGGGAGCTGCGCACTCTTTCACACTTCTATTATTAAAGGAAGTAATGAAATTACCCCAGAGCAATTTATATGCTCGACTACGATTTATGCGATCCCGCGGCGTCCCCTTACAGCTTTGCAAAACATGTAAAGTCGTAAAATGGACGTATCGTATTCGCGTCTCTTTAGTACCACAGCCATCTTTGGCTAAAAGTATTGTATTTTTTTACGCACGTCTATATACAAACCCGCGCATCCGAAAACGAAATACAACAGGGAAAGTCCTTATATTTTAGTTACACCGCATGAATGCTAAAAATCCATCGCAAAAAACCGGAATGTATTTACATAACTGTAAATAAAATTTATATAAAACTGTACTAAGAAAAAATGTTCTGGATTTTAGGAAATATTAGTTTGCATACAACTGTGACTCCATTTACTAAAATAAAAAAAATTTTCCTTTTTATTATAGTATACTAGAAAATTAGAAAAATTAAAAAAACCGGTTTCCAGAAAATCGGTACCGAAAAACTATATACACTTTATGGTACTCCCCGGGAAATTTTACCTCTATTTCATATACTTTTAGTAAAAATTTGGTCCACTAACGAATGAATAGTTCGCCGTCAGACATACATACATACATTCTGACGACGGTACTTATAATAATAGATGTGTATTCACTAAGAAAAAAATATACTAATAAAAAGGAAAATTTTCTTTATTTTAATAAATGGAGTCACAGTTGTATGCAAACCGATATTTACTAAAATCCAGAACATTATTTCTCAGTGTGGTTATTAGTTATTACGTAAATTAAAATAAAGATCGCGTTGTAGTCTTGTAAGTACTTACGTCCTCGATATTGAATAATTCTGTATTTATTAAAAAAACAATCGCTATTTTTTAGTTTATTCTATAATATCTATGGATAAAAACATTCGACGGTTTTAAGAAATCTTGCTTCATACGTCATTCAACCTGTTTCCTATGCAAAGCAGTGCCTGACGAGTTTCTGGATCAAATAAATCAAAGATAGGGAGTCGAACACGGACAACGAGGGAAGAGGAGAGAGAGGACTGAAGTACGTACGGAAGGTAGAGAGGTAAAAAGATGAGATATTCCGTCGAGACACAAGGGGACAATGAGACATATGGACAAAAGCGCAGGATGTAAGACCGGAGCGCGGAAGGGAGAGTTGAGCGGAAAGAAAGAGAAGCGGAAAAGCGTATACGAAGCGAGGAGACGGGCCCCTCGACGAGAGAAGAAGGATCCTCGACGGAGGAGAGGGAGAATCGAGTTGGAGAGGCACCGAAGTTGGAATTGATCGGAGGAGGAAGGATTGCAGGGACGAACGCGGAGGGTCGCCCGCAGCGCAAGCGCCCCTCAGGCGACGTCACATTGATTCCTCCGGGAAGAGCTTACAAAATGGCCGCCGGCGTTCCATTCCTTCCTTGCTATTCGTACGGGGTAGGCTTCCGTCTATCTAGGTCTCTTTGTCTGACGAGGGTGGTATGTATGCGCGGATATACGGGGCGGCTGCCGTGGCGTCGGGCGAGGGCGGTGTGAGGAAATCGATGCACCTTGGAAGCACTATACGAACTGCCGTTTCTCTCTCGTATAATCTCGCTAGCTCCAGCCTAGAAGAGACGACGACCGGATGGCTGGCTGGTTGGTTGGCTGGCTGGATGGGCGAACGAAGGAGAGTTACCAGCGCGGAGGGAATTGAATTATCAACCGAGGCGGAAGGTGCAACCTCTAAAGATAAACTGCCTGCCTAAAGTGAATCTTAATCTGATACTGACGATGTAACCGTTTATCGGATACCACCGGCAAATAAGGTTGCCGTGGCCCACCCGGGGTTAGACGACACAGTAGAATGCACAGCTCTCTGTTCGTCGATCGGCAGCAACGCTGCCGATTGCGAAGCTATAATATGTTGCACAATGCCGTCCGTCTGAGCTGTTCTTGATTGACAATTAAGTATAACAACGTGTAAGTGTAACTATGCTGAATAATACGTACAAAGCGAAATTTGTATCAATGATTTGATCGCCAAAGTTTGGAAATTTAACTAGTCGCATGCAAAGAGATCAAATTTTAGTAAACAAATTTAGGTCTCGTCGAAGAAAATACAATTTTATATTGGAGATAAATTAGAGAAAAAATTTGGAAGTGTCTGTAATAGGACAATATACAGTGCTCTTAAACTAAGCGCGACATTGATTTTCAAAAGTGACATATAAACCTCTCTCTCTCCCCTTCTTTATCTCCCCTCTGTTCGAAGTTATTTTATGTCTTCGTGAATCTCGTTTTTGCTCTCTTCGAAGAAATAAAGACACCGTTCAAAGCGACATTAAATTCGTATCAAAACGCAACCGGACAAATCCGCTTCCTCGACTCTCCCGATCCAATCCGAGTTGCAAATTTCATCGATTACGAAGCGCGTCTGCCACAATGCCTCGAGAGCAGCCTCACGGTGCGCTCGCATCGCCCATGGCCTCCGCACGCACACGCACACACATACACACGCGCGCGCGGTCGAACCGGAACGTCGATATCCCGTCGCGCCATAAATATTAAGAAACCCTATAAACAAAGTCGCCGATTATAAATAAGACGAGCGGTAATGTCGTGCATCAGGTACGCGCACCTGACGCGAAGTCACGGTCAGCATTATCCTATGAAGGCAGGATAATTGAGCTTAAATATCGCGGCGGTCGTGCTGGAGCGCGAGGCGGGCATTCGGTGATTCGGTGATCATCAATGGAGACGAGCGCGTTTTGTTTTACAACCGGAACGCGAGTACTTCGGCGCTCTCTCTCTCTCTTTTTTTATAAGTGCAAGAAAAAAAAGAAAGAAAAAGAAAAAGAAAAAAAAACCGGAGATGCGGAACGCAGGCATTGCGAGCTCTATCACGCGGAAATTTCAGTTATGTTCGTATCCTATCGACATGTACATCTCACGATTGTCATACGTATTTGTCAGCGAGATTATAACATTAGGAGAATATCGATAATAATTACACATGTTCACACGGATGATATTATGGACGATCAATGCAAATACGTTCAAAACGTGTTCGATGAAGTTTACGACGTTATAATTTGCTGTTGCTATCGCGACACCTAAACGCGATGAGATAGTCACGGAAAAATATATTAGTTTCGTTTTATGACCTTTCATCTTTTAAAGTTCTTAAAAAAGAATTCCTAAGGCAGTAATTCGCGTTCCTCATTATTAATATTATTTCTTAGCAAGAGATTACGCGATCAATGTGTAAAATACGCGCTGTAATTTATTATAATGTAAGATGTAAAAAAAAATATTCAATAAAAAAAAATTAAGTGTTTGCAATTATCTCGCAACAGGTATGTTACTGCGCGTATTATTATAAAGTAATTGAATGGAAATTAGTGGAGAAATTATTGGAACGATTTTGTGCGATCGTTATTATGACGCGCAAAAAAGTAGAGAGAGAGAGAGTAAAGCAAACATATTCGATAGATAATACCTGCACACTTCCAGTACAATTTACACATCGATCGGGTCACGATTTAAAAATTATCTGTAATTACACTATAAATATATGGCGTACGTCGATATTTATACATGTATCACATGTATCTCTCGTCCGCTTGCGCTGTTAACATATCATAAAAAGTGGCGAAACGTGTCAAAATTAATTCAAAAATTTCGCATCTAATAATTTCACAAATGCCATTGACATTAATAATTCTAGCTATAGCGATACACGATAATTGAAAGTAAATCCCTATGGATTTATTTTTTAACGATAAAAATGAACGTGTACTCATTCGTAAATATTTTCCTTGAAATTGCAACGCGATTCTTCAGCTACGTATAATAACCGCGCGAACTGTTAAAACTTGTTTTCATATGGAAAAAGGGCCCTTTCACTTATTATCGCATCACGACAAGCGAATTGCTAGGTATTCGCAATGATTGCCCGGTATTACGATATCATGATCCACATGTGTATCCGTAAGATAGAGAACATTATACGTGTTATGTCATAAAATGATTTTTGCGGATTATGTCATAAAATGCTTGATTTTTCGTATTTTCGATATTAGCGGGTATAGTTATTAAAAAAAATAATGTCTTCGAGATGTGTCGAGTGCCGATCATTTTAACACAATGTTTGACATATAAATAATATCTTTATAGATGTACGATCTTGCGAAATAGTGATAAATAAAATATAGCTGTTTATTCACGTAATTGTTTGTAAATAAAAACATCAGCCTTTCCATAAAGTAAATATGGACATTCAACAAAACGATCCGATTAACATTTTCAATCAGAACGTTCCCGATATTATGTGCGCGCACGTCTGTTTTTATATTTATTGGAAACGAGCTCGCTCGTGGCTTCTACCTGCAATTACGAACACTTGCAACACACGAAAAATTATATAACGCCTCTAATTAATGTGGCAGAGTACAAAAGATGGCGACGCACTCTCGCCTTTTCTCTCAACCGCACCGTCCGTCAAACGCCAAATCGTTTGAACGTTCCACACGATCGCGTGCTGATATACGCGTCATTACCGGCATACCCAGCGAGAACCCACCCTCAAGTGGGGACTTTCAGTCTGCGGTGACCATGAAATGACGCTTCAATATGCATGCGGTGCGCCGACGTTCTTTCACCCCTTCGTTCACCGCGATGTCCCTTTTCCTCTCTCGGTTTCCCTCGCTCGCTTACCCGTCTCTTTCTCTCTTATTCCCCTTTTTTCTCCATTCCTATCCTTCCCTTCCTCTCTCTCTCTCTCTCTCTCTCTCTCTCTCTCTCTCTCTCTCTCTCTCTCTCTCTCTCTCTCTCTCTCTCTCTGCTTTGTCCTGTTCATAGTGTCTTCTCTCTTTGGCTACCCGGCAATCGTGATTTTCCGTCCCCGCACCGGCGCCCAACGTAAACCGAGATCCGCCGCCGCATGAGAGCGGACCAGATGTGACTACATTCCGCTTTGTGTCCCGCGGGTTAGCGAAATTCCCGCGCGAGCAAGCGAGAGAGCTCGCTCGCCGCTGTCGATGGTGTATCGCTGTGCATTCCCCGCATGATTCTCCCTCTATTTCTCCTGCCCTCTTACTCCTCCCACTAGGTGCATCTGCATTACTGCCTCGTTTCCTGGTCGCGTCTTTCACACATTGGCTATCTATTCTATTCTACAACGATCCCAAAAATGGCTCGCGTCGTTGCAAAAACGACTCGTCTACTATGAAACTCTATTCTAACTCAATTTTAAGATCTAATAAAAAGAGTCTAATTTTTAGAATAAATTATGTAAATCTATTATATATTTTTAAATGTATTGTGCTTTGTGTGTATATAAATTATATAGGTAAATATAGGTAATAAAATATAAATAATAAAAATTGTTATTAATATTTAATGATAAGACACATATCCAAAATATTGTGTGTGTTCATATATCACTATAAATAAATAAATAAAATAAATTATTAATTTTACGTCATAATTTTTAACTTAACATTATTATTATTATTTCAACAATTAACTTGTTTATCGAACTTTGATATTCGAATTGTTTTCATGTAGATTTTAATTTGTTTTTTTTATCATTACATGTTTCTTTCTCGAAAGTGAAATATTCGATATCGTATCGTACGATATCAAAGAAATACATATCTTTGATTGTAATAAAAAGAAAAGCAGATCATTATAAAATTATAATTATTATATCATAAAGTATATACAAGACCATACGCGAGACTATATATGTATATGTGTATATATATATATATATATATATATATATTATATATATATTAAATTCTGATATTGTTACATGGTAATATATGCATTGTTATCACAATGTATCGCATAACGAACGACGTTATTATATTGTAAAGTTGTTGCACGCGCACACAAATACTCGTAGTCCCATTTGTGCATCTAAAATTAATATCGGCGTCGACGAACAAACATCGAACACGGCTAGGTTTTCGTACCTTTGAGTCTACTGATCATCGAGCTGCTTAATCATTGGTATACATGTGCCCACGATGTAATATCTAATAAAGCAGAAATGATTAAACAAAGGAACAGTACGCACCGTCGTTCCCTCAGGCAACGTATACATTGTAGTTCGGTACGCAGCTGACACAGCTATTGCAATTTCAAAGCAATAATAATACAGTTCGTAAACACGGGCAATTACTAAATTCGGAGGATTACGTTTAGAACATTAATTTGGCGTTCAGAAGATTATCATTGAGCTAATATCCTTTACGTGTTCTGGAACTGTAAATTTCGCCGGTAGAACTGCAACGTTAGTAAACTTCGAGTGCCCTTGCGCATGTTTGCATGCCAATGCGTTAAATGTAATGTAACATAATTTAATTGGACATTTCATACGTAATCGATGTGATATACATATACATACATTACAAACTCATATTGCGAATATATTGAACCTTAGTATCTTTCAATTTGTTAATATAATATCACAGTATTACGCGATGATAATAAGATATAATTATGTCTTATGGTCTGCTTTTTAATCAATACATAATAAAATATTCTGACTATTAATTTCAAAAACAATGATTTTATACTTTAATTTTTTTTTTCAGAACTTAGAAATAAAAAATATTTTAAAAGAAGCTTTTTACGCGAGACCAATAGTATTAAAACTATTAAAAAATCTACATTTTGAAATTTGATCTCTGAAGGATTATGAAATATATAATTAAATATACAACAATATTAATATCTTTATTTATTTTTTTTAGCAAAAAATTAAATTTTCTAAAATAACGTTTTTTAATTATTTTACTGGTGCACCAAGCCTATAGATACTTATTAGAATTCCGATAAGAAATAAAATTTCGCCGTTCGCGCATTTATCTTTCTCTTAGCATCGCCTTCTCCATTCAAACATTCTAAACAATACACTTTTCTCACGGAAATTACGGAATCATACGCAAATACTTGTTGAAGAAATAACCGCGGGTAAATCCGCGCGTAGACATATACGCACAGCCACGTGCCGAGAGGTCGTGCGGCACTACTCACTTCCGCCGCGGCCGTCGAAATCCAGCCGTGTTAGCGCCGAAAGCGGCAAGATTGATGTGCCAGGTGTCAGAAACGTAATTGAATGAGTGGCTGGTACCTGCGTCGGTGCCCGTGGCAAACGCCGCCGCTGTCCTCGCTCTTAATTCCGCCGCTCGCGGGTACGCAGGGGTTTAGGACCCTAAAACCTTCGATCAATTAACGGCGGCGAACACCTGGGACGCACGTCCGCACGTCAGCCTCGGAATCCCCGAACGTTTTCCTCATCGATGCAAGCCTCCCATCCCACGGGGGTCATTACACGTTTCTGCTGATTCGGACGACGGCGATTACACGCCGATAAAACGAGTCTGTCCGACGGAGATCCTATTTCGTACACCTTCTATTTCGTGGATCGCAAACTCCCTATATACTCTAACAATTTCACGATTCTACAGATCATCATTTAAATTTTTGCGTTCGTATTGGGATTCAACGATAATAGGCTTTCTTCTTTTCAGAGTTGTTGTCATATATTTTTCCTCCAGAAATTCTTTGGCTTCATGTTTAAAGCGGATCTTTTGCCATTATATCTGTTTTGATCATTAACTAGTTGAGTATAAGCAACATTACGGAACATTCTACATATGATATGAATTCCATAGTGTCGGGTAATTTAGTCCAATTGTGAATACAGTTTACACGAAATTATGCCATTTAGTACACCGGAAGCGATAATTCCAATTACATTTAGTAATGATTCAGGTCGTAAATTGAATCAAAATGTGTTAACAAAGTTTAGAAATTTGGTGAATTTATACATCTCTACGTGGATTAGAAGATATATTTTATGTTAGAAATGTACTTCAAACTTTAATGCTTTCATATTTTATTTTGTATCAGTAAATTTGTTACTATCTATTTAAAAAATTGTGTTTCAAAATTTAATGAAATTTAAGATACTAAATGGAAATAATTTAAAAGTGAAATATTCAAAATATAGGTAGATAAAATTAGCCAAAATAAGCCTTCACAGAATTTTTTCTGATTGATAATACCGGAGGCTAATGTCAAAAATCGGTTATTTTGCAAAAAAGCCTTTCTGCGGAGTGGTGAAAAACATAACGAGGAAGCTCGCATACCTTTGGCGACTCACGAGTTGATTCTCGTGTTAAATGACATGCTTGTACGAGGCTCGGATTCGTCAAAGCAAACGTAACCGGTCGCTCACCGTGCCCTATTTCTCTTCTAATTCTACAAGCTTGTGAAGCTATTTCAATTACCGCGCTGGGCGGCAATTTTTCTTTGATCGGGGAACATTTAAATAAAAGATCACTCGGTTTGAGCGCGCGCGTGCATGCAAAAGAAAGAGGGAAAGTACCTACGTATGTTCTTCGCATTTTCTTGCAAACGTCGTTCACTGTGTCCCTCAATAAGCGGACCCTTTTATACGTTCACCTGACCTACAATCTCAGTGGCGTTATTCTTAGACGGCTTTAAAAAACTTCGTCGTATAAATGTTTTGAAGAGTGCACCGCGTGCCGCTGTGTTTCACCCTATATCCCCGCTTTTCAACGAGCAGTCCGTTTTTTGCAAAAAAGAAACAAAGTGAACAGAGTTACCGGAAGCTTGCGAGGCTGCTCTTGTGTGTGCTTTCGATCGTCATCAGTCAGTGCAAGTAATTGATTCCGTTTACGTTACAGTTACTATTAGCGCCAGGGCAATTATCGTCGCGTTTGTTTAGCAAACATGTATGTAGTTGCGCCTAAGCGCTATCGTGCATTTGCAATTCGTCCACTATACGTAGAAACTCGGTCAGATTTTATAAATAAAGCTTTCATAACAAATTCACAAACAAGAGTTTGATTGCTCTTGTTTCTTTTTTTTTTAGTCCGAGCTTACAGCGTTGTTTACGATTTTTTATGATTGTCAATATCCGTTATTTTTTCCATCATATTTTTTTCGAAAGCATCATAAAATTCAGGATAACATTTTGACATAGTTTGATTAATTTAAACATTAAAAATATTATTGAATAATAATAAGAAAAATACAGACTCCGAGGTCAAAATAGTCTTTATACCGCGCGTACTTTAACTCGAGGAAGTTAAAGGGATACGCAGTGTGGGAATCTCACGTACGCCACGAAGGAATGTGTGGAATGGAGGGCACGAGTGGGCTAACCACCCATTAAGAGGAGCTCTAATCTCTAATTATTTAATAAAAATATGTTTACGACGTGGCGTATCGTACGCCCCCTTCGAGCTCGTCTTGCACCTTTTGCTCGTTTCGTAGAACGTGGTGGGGATCGGGGTCTTCAAAGGGGTCGGAGGTCGATCTAACGAGCCGACGAAGATACGAAGGGCCGAAAAGAAAAGAAGTCATGCACGCGCGAATATGTGCCAAATTTACGATTTGATTGGGTAAAAACCCACGCGGCAAACTTTAACATACTTGCGAAAGACATTTCAGTCACCTTGATTTACGGACTGTTCAATATTTTCATTTAAAAACAATTTATAATAACAGATCGACGATACATAATTCCATGTTAATCTTTCTTATCAAAAATGTGTAATAAAGTTTAATTATATATTATATGTGCCATCGTGTAAACGTAACGAGATAATTCCGTAAAATAGTGTATTTCATCTATTTAACAAATTTTACTACGTCGCACACGTCGAGGATTATTCGAGACGACGAATATCCCAATCTATATATATACTTTTTTAAAATACGTAAGCGGGGGAGGGAATGCCCGGCGAAACATTTGCCTCATCACGGATCGCCGCGTATCTGAATTGGAGAAGCCCGGTGTGCTCTTCTGTTCAAACACGCCAAGGTGCTGTGTGCATATTGGTTTCGTTCACACACGTCTTTCCGTCTACACACGTACAGACGTACATACATATGTGTATAATACATATACGTATTCTCCACCACTCGCAAAGGGGTTCCTAATATCGTACTCCGCTTTGTCGCACTCTTGTTTACTTTGGACCATTCTTGTCGGTATCGATCTTGTCCGCAACTCGGCGGAAGATCGAGAATAAGAAAGAAGAGAGATGAGATAGACGGAAAGAGAGGACATGGCGAGATTTTCCACGGCGTTGTCCCCATTTGCCTTTTGCATCAGAAAACGAGAAATTTTAAGAGAAATCTTCACTAGATCGCAAACCAATATACCGCTGCGAATGCAATTCTGACGATACATTAAAAGCAACGCGCTTATATACGTCAATTTTATACAAACACAACGTAACTCCTTCACCTGCTGTATACATGAGAGATTGAGATGAAAAGAAAAGCTGATCACCGGCTCGAATCAAAGCAACGGACGCATCCAGCATCCTCGCGCTAGCGAGTTTTCCTAGAAATCTCATCCTCTCACAATGTTTCACTGCTGGTCGTGAAACTCTCCCACAAGGATATTGTAGATTCCAAGAGAATTGCATCTCTCGGAAAGCGAGGGAGGCACAGAGAGAGAAAAAGAAGGAGAAAGAAACGACGCGGGAGAGAGGTAGGGGAACGGTTGCCTAGCCGAAACAGCCGAAAACTGTGGTTATGCTCTTCAAGAGCCACTAAAAGGGTGCCTACCTGCCAGAACCATTGATTACCGAAACGCTTCCCACACAGTCTCGCACAGTCGGAACAAGTCAAACTCGGTTAAAAAGCGCTAACGGAGTTCACGAGGCACGGTAAGTATATCCTTGCGCCACTTAGAGACCACTGTAATTTCCATTAAGGATTTCGGCGTGTACTCTTCGCTGCACGAAGAATAGTCTCGGCTCGCGATTTCTCTACGCCCCGGAATGCCATTACGCGGAACCGCGAATTCGCGATACAAATTGGAAGTTCTCCCATGCTGCTCAAAGGAAAGTGAGAATGCAAAAAATGACCTTAAAATATTAAGAAAAAAAAACATACACGTTTGCAAAGCGGAGATATAACGTCATACGGGAGATAAGCGAAGCGGCGACGCGCTAAATTACATAACATTTAATGGGGGATAACTAATATTATTTTACTCGTACTTGTAATAATCAATTCAAGAAACTCGTACTTTTCCTAAGAATGGATTAAGAAATAGTGCGAAAGCTAGTAAGAGGAAAAAAATATCTATAATCGCTGAAAATATTCTAATAAAACTTATAAATTTTTTTAACTGCTTATTAATCAAATTTACTGACACAACTTATTATTACTCCCCGCAATATTCACGTTATAATAATAATGATATTTTTCCTCAGTTATAATAATATTGTTATTTTTCCTAGTTTTCTATGATTATATTTGACATATGGAATTAATGAAAGAGTATTCCTTGTGTAGAATATAATCAGTAGAAATTGATTGCACAATATCGGTAAATGGTGTTTATCTAGAAGCGTCGTCATCAGAAGCGACGATTATCCCATATTTGTGGGTATATACGAGACGGGAGAAGCGAGAAGTTTTATTCGCGCGAAGCCATGATTCAGTATCGGATAATGTAAAGGACGATCGGAGGTGCTTCAAGAGGTGACGTAAATAAGAATTTACAGCGATACGTATATCTGAAGAATCATGACGAAGGATTAATCGACGATTAGCCTCGCTTAAGTCATTCTGCATATTTGCAATAATTCCATAAAATTCAATTAAATGATAATCGCGATTCCCCAATTATAATATCATTCTAGTATTTCTGCAAACTTTTTTGTTAAGAAAAGTGATTGCTCCTTCTGCTACCATAATTTTAAAAACATGTTAATATCGATCTAAATTCGTGTGTATTATTATTAGAGCGTTTCTATGTAATATATAATATATATCTGCCGTAAAAATATGAGCTTTAATACAGTTATTGTTTACGAATAATAACAACCATTGGTTCACAAAAATAATTAGTTTTATTATCTATATCTGTTATCTATTTGTTATATACATATAATTTTACGATTTCATGTAAAACCTATTCCAGAAATCAAAAAAGCTACTGCTTTCATGTCTAATAAAACAATTTTCATATAAATAAAATTTGAATAATTAATCTGATAAGAAATACGATGCAACTAAAACTTTTCCAAAATTTCTTACGATATCAAAGAGATGAGAAATCACATCCCTCCCTCTTTCCCCTTATCTTTCACTCTGGATACAGACGAGTGCGAGCGACGATGCAGCACAAAAGTTAAATAAAACGTCTCGACTGGCGGTTGTAAAGATTCTAACATAAAGATAGGAATCTAGGAGCGTCTACGTGGGAGGTGAATTTGAACGTACCACGCCATTTCCTCGATCGGCGGAGCGGTGATTCGCGGAAACCCGAGACTCCGCGGCGAAATTTCTCATGAGCTAGATTAGCGGTGTTCCTTTCGTTTCGGATCTCTCTTTTTCCCCCTTCTGTCTCTCGCGGCAAGTAGACGTATACCCGGGGCCAAGGGGGATCCCCGGCTAGAGAAGAAGGAGGCGCCAGGGCGTTCTGGCGGGGTCAACTAACCTTTTCATTAGCTAACCCCGTGCAGGCCGCATCAACCGCGGCCTATAAAGTCCTAAAACATTGACGCGAGCACCGGCGAGCACCGGCGATCCCCTACGGGACCAGCCGGCGTAGCCACGGACATCAAGTATATAATTACCAGCGTGCCGCGGATAAGCCTAATAATTTGGTGGCGCCATGGAACACACGGGCGTTTGGAGACACGCGAGCGGTAATTATCACCTAAACCAGATGGAGGGATCCCGTCCCGATCTCTCGTTCTTCATCGCGTCTCATCTCCACCCACGCGCCGGCTGGCGATTAAAGCCGCCCTGAATTATTAACGTCGCGATCAGTTCGATTGTTCGCATTAATCATCTTCCAGACGATCGAAAATTCAAAATCATTATTCAAAATCTCGACAATTCTGCGTATTCTTTTATCGTTCGTGGAAAGTAAAAATATCGAATAGCGAAAATTATGATATGTCCCGTAGCACATTACACATATGTATATAACGTCATTCAAATTAGTTATTTGTTATTTAGTCATAAATATTTAAACGTACGTCCACGCTATCTTTATTCCACGAACGCAAATACTGGGCTAATTCTCATTCCCTGAAGACGTTTTTTTAAATAGGATTAGATTTCGCGCGAATTCCATTCACTTGTAGATTTATTCGTCACTTACCTACAAAGTGCAATACGCAAATCGTTTCTCTTCTCTAATATCGAGCAATTATCCCCATAATGTTTAAGGCCTCGTTAGCTAATATTACTGTTATATTGGCTTGTCTACATTGACTGAAATCCATTTCAGATCTTATCGTAGATAAGTCGTGCGATTACTTAACGCATGCACGCTTAAATGCTCGGAGACACGCAAAAGATAATTATATCGTGTACACCAGAACGAGCTTTGCTCCGATTCTTTTCGCAAGATAATGTCACCTTCGCGTAATACCAAGATATACTTATCTTGCTATGTTTACGTTCCTTTATGTTATATAATTTATTTCACGAGACATTGACAGAACAAAAAGAAATCACTGCGAGACTATTTAGTAGTAGGCGTAAGTCAGAATTTAATTGATTACTAATATTGAGTTTCATGAAATTTAATTTGCAATCCTAAAATCATATACTTTTCTTCTGTGTCTGTATTTTGCAAAATGTAATTTTGACTAATTATATAAGCAGACATCAATTAATTCCATAAATTTTGAAGTTCCGACATCGAAGGATATCATTAACTTAATTTACAGTGCTGAAACAACGTGACAACGCGATAATAAGCGCCTTCAATGTAGAAATACGTCTCTGTTAAAGAGCTACACGACCCGCGTTTATGCATAATCGTCCAGTAATGCGCGCGAGCTTAACTAGTAATGATCCGGTGCTTGGTCACAATAAGAAGTTCGCCTTGGCCACAAGCGAGACGCTTAAAAAGCGATGACGACGCAATTTCCGCCGCTTATAAATTGATTGCGAGCAAATCACGCGAGCGACATGTTCACCTTTTCGCGATCAATTACGAAATCCATTTGCTTCGCGAGCGAGCATGAAAGAGATACGCCCGTATTCCGATAACATGTTCGCGTAAACCCCGGCGTAAACCTAACTTCCAGACGCCGGAGCTTTAACACTTCTTAAAGTCGTATCTATACCGTGTTGCATTAACGCGTAAGCGGTTTTCACTGTTACGCTTAGCTTGTCGTCGCTACGTTTAGTTCTCTCGCGGATTTGCGGCGTTACATGGACGTATACGTGTACCGGAAAACGTTCTCCAGCGTCGAACGTAAAACAGCGGTTCGCGGGGTGTGTCGCATCAGCAACAGATAACTATAATTAAAGGGGCCACGGAGGCACGCATCTTTGCAACTAACAATTGTTATTAAGTGTATCCGTATGTGCAACGTAGCCATAAGTAGACAAGTTAACAGACAGACAAACAGCAGACAGACAAGCCCTTGGCCCGAGGCGACGCGATGTGGAGCTGACTATCTACTAGATCCAATTGCTCTCTGTCATTTATGCAAGCAGAAATTCGCATTGAAATTCGATTTACCTAACATGCATAGGTACGCTGTGTTAAGATACATTGACTGATTTTTACTTTCAGCTGTACTCGTACTTTAATCAAGAATATCGCGGAGTTGTGTCATTAAGCGGAAGCGCTTTAATTAAACTTGATGAACAATTCGACGTACATAATCATATTAAATTTTCTGTGTTTATTCATAATAATTTCAGAATAAAATTATGATACACTTGTAAAATCATACTGAGATTTATATTCAAAGAAATTTATCAAAATTGAAATTTATATTCAAATTATCAATATGCAAAGATAAAATAATGCGCAAAACGTATGTATATTGCATAAATAACTATACTTTAACAAACACTAACATATGTAAAAGAAAAAAAATGTATCCTCCTTTTTTTAAAAAAAAGGCATGTTAAATCGATACTCGCGTCTCTCGAAGTCTTCTCGATAGTCTCGAATTGCTTTGTTGGCTCTTTTCCGCGATGCTGATCGATTCTGTTGCTGCGCTAACTTCGTGAGCGGCTGTCATAGCATATTTTGACAGTTGTGTGTAATATTAAAGCTAAATAGCGCGCGCGAAGCGCGCGTCTGTGATGTCTAGTTTTATATAAAATGACTTATATAATTCAATTTCCTATGTTATAATTATCTATACTATGTAGCTAAATATGCTCAGAATCCAAATTTCTCTTCGATTTTTTTTTTAATTTTCCGTCGAAAGATTTTACAACTGCAGAAAGCGGATGTCGCAAGAATTGAAAGAAAAATTAAGCAAATATTCCTCTCGCAACTGGGTATAAAAATATATTCGTATCGTCCGTCGCAAATGAAGCGTCGCTTGATTTTCTTGGAAATGGAGCGAGAGCACGCGCATACGCGAAGCACCTATAACTGCTCCTACAAGTACGTATCCGCGCAAATTGCCAGATCCTGTATCGGCAAGCCCTAAGGATATGCACGTTCTTCGTTCTAGCAAGAGCAGCGGCAAAGGACGAAGCCGACGGAACGGACGGACGGACGGACGGACGCTTGGACGGACAGACGAACGGATGAACGGATAAAGGTACAGAATGCGCGTGCGTGGGCGGTGCTACGTCTTACACGTGTTTCCACGTAGAACCCCAAGCCTATAGGTTGGAGAACGAGTGGCAGTTGGCTAAGGATAAACCACTGAAACCTGCTGAACGTCGCTTGAAGTCGAAAGTCTTGCGCGATCGCGAAAAGCGCCAATATTTCTACAGCCGCGTATCTTAATTCTCTTCCGATAAGTTGTACAAAATTGTCTTATTATTTTACGTGTAAGACATCCACGTTCGACGATCTGTAATTCGCGTCAGGATTCAGGATAGAACTTTCTGTATAATTTTATGCGACGCGTACGTAATACGAAAATCACTTGAAGAATCAGAGAGACTGCATATGTACATATGAAACGTCAAAATATACACAACGTATAAAATTGTAAGTACAATTTTCTTCTGAAATATGATTGATACGAGTTATAGATCGCCAAGAATAAGTTCGATTTTAATATGTCATAACATTATTTTTTATACGCAATAATACATAACGCATTGTAGTTATCAAGAAATGCGACGCAAGTCGTAATTAATTTCAGAAATAAATTTCTAATGGTTTTCAATGCGATGCTAATCGTGTACCTCAGTAAAATAAGGGCAAGAAAAGAAGATAAAAGTATCTTAAACGAGATTACTCTTTAAATGCTGGCGGGTAAAAGTGTAGGAGCAAACGTTTAAATCGGAATTCCGCGATGAAGGGTTTCGATATATATCTCTTAGACGCAAAGTTGCCTTTTCCCCAAAAACTTTCTGCGCTTTTGCCCAAGTGATTTACCGTCACCGATGATTTATACGCCATTCAAGCCGCGGTGGAGGTAAAGGGAGACCAGGTAATGCCCAACAAAAGGCCAAAGTGGAAGATTAGAGGCGATTATCATGGATCAGGTGCGCGCATATTCGACCGTAACTCAAACCAAGCCGATGCGTGGGTGGCTTACCTGTGACCAGATGATAAAACAAAAACTTCATTATGCAAGTTCCGAACTTCAGCTTTCAAAAGTCAACTCTGTAAAAAGTTCTAATCGATCGTGTATAGTCGCCCATGCGAATAATCGTTTGAAAACCACGTCCGTGAAAAAAAAACATTTTTAAAAACTTCTCTCACGCGCTATTCAATTTTCTTTTCATTCAAAAGATAATGCAACTGATTGCGAAGATCATCACTTTTAGTAATCAAATAGTAATAGTAATAGCAAGCAAGTAGTAAGCTCACTAATTTAGTAAGCATGGTATAAAATAAAAATCTTAAGATTGACACATGTAGTATAAAAAGAATATAATGTATGTGGAGGTTATTTCGATATCCATCACAAAAGCAAGCATTAATTTATATTGTGTGCCTTATGTATTATTATTGCATAACTGTTACGTTACTTTGTTATAATATGGACGGGCACAGCCATCAACAAACAATTCAAGTGGTCTTGTTTCGAGCCTTCGATCAAACTATAAATTTCCTATAATCGATTACCTCTCTAGATATCCGCCCCCTAATTGGGGTTTTCGGAAGGACGATTTTAAAACACCTGACCGTTTATAGACTTATGGTTGTCAGTCTGGACTAAAATCTAGAATCGATCAATCGTACAAATTATATCTGTGATTTCGAAAGTCACGTAAAGTCGGATATTAAGCGTGTGGCCTTAATTAATAGTAACGTCGGCGGAATAAAGACAGAATTATAAGCGGCGGGTTTACGCGCCGGATTTCAATCGTAATTCTAGTTTTAGAGATTCGTTTAATTCGGGGCATTTTGATTGGAATTATAAAACGCAAACGGTCGTGGGAATACCTGATGCGCCTTTCCTTTCTCCGACTAAAAACATTTTCACACATGTTACTTTTTAACATTTAAATATTAAAATGTAACATTTACATATTAAGAGTAAAATTATATGCTTATACTATATATATATATATATATATATATATATATATATAAGTATATATATATATATATATACTATATATATATATATAGTATAAGTATATAATTTTACTATATATATATATATATATATATATATATATATATATATATATAAGTTTCATGACAAATATATAATTATCGTTATCACTATTATTTGTTTAATAAAAAATATTTGTATCTAAAAATTTAGTAATATTCATTAATTTATTCAAATCTATATTTGTTATATTAAAGATTTAACTCTTGATTTAACTGCACTTTCTAATGTAGTATAACCATAATCTGTCTTCAATGTAAATTCTAGTAAATAAAAGCAATGAAAAATTTACCAGTTGTAAAATAAATTATATCTGATTTTATTCTTAGCTTTTAATTTCCTTTCTCTACCATATAACATAATACATATTTTTTAGTTTGACACAATATGAAAAAAATAGGGAGCCCATTAGTTAAAAAAAATTAGATAAAAAACAATTAGGCGCCATTAAAGCCCATATAATCGCGAGCATGAAGGGCTTCTCTGGTGCATCTCTCAGCTTCTCGGTGATTCCAGGCTCGATATAAAAGAGCCGATATAAAACAGCCCGGATTAGAATTGCGGAATGGCAGCCGCGGGAATACGAAATAATCCTAGCCGAAAATTCGTACAGGTATCATCCGTAGGTGGAGATTCGAATCTCTCTCTCTCTCTCTCTCTCTCTCTCTCTCTCTCTCTCTTCTCTCCTCTCCCCTCTCTCTCTCTCCTCTCTCTCTCTCTCTCTCTCTCTCTCTCTCTCTCTCTCTCTCTCGGTGGATCCTTCGCAGGGTCAAGGTGGGGACTGTATCATTTGGCAGATTAGCATAATGACCGGGGGATTTATATTGCGCGTCTTCGCGAAAAGGGCGCGTTGGTAGCAAACGCGCCGAATGAAATAATGAATAGCATAGTTTCTGGTATTCGATGATTATACGCATCGCAACGGGCAAATTATGGTATTGTAGTTTCGACTGTGCGTTTCCTCCGCTACCCAGACCAAGCCTCGTCGCATCAAATCGAGAAGTGGGAAAGAAGAAGCATGAGAAGCGTATAGCAGAGAAAGAAAAACGCGCGATAGGTAGGACTGTATAATGGGACTATGATATAAAAAAAGTTCTTTATTAAGCTATAATAAGGACAAACGGTAAAGATAAGAGAAACCAATAACTATAAAAACATTATAAGAACTTTACGATTTAATGTTTATCATAATATAAAGCTCAAAGAAATAAAAAAAAGGAAAGTGTATATTGTGCAAATTAAAAAATTGTTTAGAGATATTTGCGGTTTATTTATATTAATAATTATATTAGCAATAGGCAATGTTAATAATTATAAGCAATAATAATAGTAATGGTAATAGCCGTATTTTAGAAAGGAATTTTTGAGAGAAATCTATTACAATGGAAAAAAAGGAAACCGGAAAAACTTGTATCTAAGAAAATAGTCAAGAGCAGGACGGAAATAGCGATATCTGTTAAAATGAGAAAACGGATGATAAGGTAGAAAAAACGGATTTAAAAAAAAAACGGATCTGTATCCGTCAAGGATTTAAAGTATGAACGCGGCGAAGACATTTGCGCAAGTAGAAGAGGATAAAGGAGATCGGAGGAAGACAAATAAGAGGAAAAGAAGCGGAAGAATATCGCGGGGAGAGGAGGGACGCAGGCGGAGTTTCTTACCACCCCGCGGAACGAGTAAGAACGTCGTTACTACCGAGGAGAAACAAAAACGCTGCTTTGCTCCGACGTACACAAGTTGCCGAGCGCACCGGAGCGCTTTATACATA
Source organism: Temnothorax americanus (assembly GCF_048541705.1). Classification (NCBI taxonomy): domain Eukaryota; kingdom Metazoa; phylum Arthropoda; class Insecta; order Hymenoptera; family Formicidae; genus Temnothorax; species Temnothorax americanus. The sequence goes on along the minus strand of NW_027509442.1, from coordinate 2,296,478 downwards.
TATGATCTGTTAATTATATTTTCCATGAATTACTTCCACGTTGTTCCATATCGTTACGCCATTGCCGGCGGTATGATTTCTCGGTGATACCACCGAGTTTGTAACATATCGTCGACGGCACAATCATAAAAACAGTCGAATGATAGTAGAAACGGTCCATTAATTCGGTCTAAAATTTACTAGATTACGCCAGAGAGTAGCACTTGGCATTCAATTTCTTTTCAGTTTGTTTTTATTTCACTTTTGTTCTATTTGTTTTTATTTGTCTTTTGTATGTACAAAGAACAGAAAAATACCGCGCAATAATTTTTTTCTATTTACGACAGATATAAAAAATTGATTGCAAAAGTAAATTTAACGTTATTAACGAGTAATATTATAAATATGATATTAATGTAAAAAATTGTTGAACGATGGTTTGTATCAGTTAGCGTGACAGGAAATATTTGGAGGCAAAAACGTTTCGAAATTACGTGGTTCCTGAAAGAGAAAAGAAGAGAGAAAAATAAAAGAGGGAAGAGGTGAAAAGGGTAATGTGGACCATACTATTGAAATAGAAGGCAAAATGACAAAACAAGGGAAGGATGCAGAGAAATACCAGGTATTAAACGTGAATCTCAGAAAATGAGTGTTTATGGCTCTTATATGCCGTAATTATTATCGAATAAAGAGTCGTTTATGAGGGCTGCCTGCAAATGACACACGAACTTTATAACCGGTAATTCTAGACTTGTTTTCTGGACTGTGCTTTAAACTTCGCAGGATTCACGCTCGATCATGTCACGTTATACAATAAAATTTCTCATGTTTTATTTTTCCTCTATAGAATCCACGTATCATCTTATTAATTTAATTTAATCTTAAATGTAATTTTAAATAATTGCGTGTTGATAATTTAATTTAGGCATTTTTTAACAAATTAATTTAAAAATTGTTATCTATTTTAAACAGCATATTATCTCAGAAAAAATAGAGTTGCTTTCTGTCACGCTAATGATGAAAATTAATGGCGCTCGGAGATATCACACATGTTAATCAATGCAGCTATCCTCCCGTACAAAGATATAGCAATCAGCATTATTTTCCGCGCGGCGATAAGTGGAGCGTGCATTAAGATTCAGCAAAAGAATTAGCGTGCGTAACGATAAACACGTTTTTGTAATGCCGCGGCCATTACACGTTTCTGCGTCCGAACGCACGCGGTCGTGATAAGTTCCACGAAGAATTCATCGATTTCATCTTGCGGTGCGAAGGTTGAGAAGGTTCCTTCCAGTATGTCTCATTGTTAGTGTCAGCCCAACGGCGGAAGATGAGGGCGGACTGTTAGGAAATTATCGGCAAAACGAAATTGGAAAATTATAGGCGCGACCGGGGGTGGGAAATTATTCTCTCGGTCGATTCGTCTAAGGTATTTCGTAATAGTTGCGAAGTTCCGAACGATACAGCACGGTGCCAATGCCGTGACTAACTCTTGGGAACAGGTGGGTTCGCCTAGGCCAATTATACGCCGGACTATTATTAAACCCGAGCAACGAAAACGCACGTTGGCCTGTCCACTCGCTCGTCGCTCGGTACCGCTATCGAGTTTTTTCCGCGACGCTTCGTTCCGCGACGATAATCAGAGTATATATCACGTAACATAAACTGTATAGCTGTATATATTACGTACGATCATCACTTTCAGATTTTATTAATGCTTGTAATGAGCATTTATGAAAGCAAAATATTAGATCTATAACATTTAAATCAAAAAATCAAGTCAAAAAATTTTAATATATATATATATATAATAAAAATCAAATATTCAATATATAATATAAAAGCATTATTTTTTACGAAGCAACATATAGTCTTTGTACTTATAAAAGCTGTCGATTTTGCACAATAAAGAAGGAAAGAAAAGTCCGAGGTCTCCGCAATTCATTGTAACGCCTGAACGAGTGCTTTAATAATTCAATTGGCAAAATGTCGCAAGCCGTCATTTTCTCCTTGAATGAAGCGAAAAGTTTTTGTCAGAGCAGCTGGATATTGCTTATTGTTCCACCTGCTGGCGAATGAGACCTATCGCCTTCGCTCGGCTTACCGGTGATCGGATTATGCCGGTAATACGCTTGATTACCTTGACGTCCATCTTTGCCAAGTCCGCCATTGGCTATCTCTTAAGAGGCTTTTAAGGTGACGCGAGTAAGCGAAGTAATGTCTTTGTGCGTGCTATTGTTAACAGAAGCTGAAATCGTAAAATTTATAATGACAATAGATTTGCATCTATTTTTTCACTTATGCAATAAATGGGAATGGCCCATTAAATACCAGAAATACTGAACTAATAATAAGTAGTATATTAGAATGGATATGAGAATGTTAAACACATGTTAAACATATTAAACAATCGAAAAATAATGAAGGATATCAAATTTTGCTAATGCAAATGTATATATAAGCATATTATTTCCTTTTATTATATTAAAAGATTTAAAGCTCAAATCTTTGAATCGAATGTTACACGCAAAAAGCACGATTTTGTATCATATTATAGAAATAAAATTACGTGCAGTAAATATTAGAAGTAAATGCAATATAAAATGTGTGTATAATGCAAAACACACAAATTACAGTATTATAGATATAAGTAAATTATTAAGTAAGAAATCGATGTGATTGAAAAAAATGTAAAATTATAAGACAAGTGCATATATTTATATACACTTAACATCACATTGCTGATATGCCTCACCTTTTGAGGTGCTGCTCTCTATTACTTTATCTTTATGTAAAATATATCTCTTGCACTTTAATAAAATTATTATTATTAATATTTAGATATATTTCTATTTCTAATTGGAGATTATGTTGTATACAAATTAATAAAAACCGCCTTTAATCGTATATCTCGTTACGCAAAATTAGCGTGCAACACTGTTATCTCCGGCACTAGCATCTTTCGTATCTTACATTGTCATCCATGACTACAAAAGTCGGCGATTCATTCGCGATCGGATACGGACTGCGCGGGCGACGGGGCCCGAGGAAACCGCGGCATCCAGTAGGGAGAGAGCCAGTATGGGCAGGGGGACTGATGGACCGACCGACGGACCGACTGAGCGCCAGCTCGGCGAAGTGGGGCCGGAAGGGGTGGTGTGTAAGAGGGGCCTGACACGCGATGCCTGCCTCGGGGAAGCAATCACGCGGCGGGCGGCGGGGGCGGCCCTCGAGAGGGGGACCACGTTGGCTCTTCCACCCTGTCCGCCAACACCCCTCCCACACCTCCGCGATCCTCCTTCCCGCGCAGCCTCCCCGTCCCCCGATAACCCCCTCAAACATGCACCGAAGTCCCCCTCCGGTGGCGTCGAGCCGCCTCGACGACTCAACCTGCCAGCCAGCGCCTCCAACTCCACCTTGTCAGGCCCCCCTTCTCCTCTTGAGGGGGCGAATATCTCTAGCGAGAGTAGAGAGAGAGCGAGAGAGAGAGAGAGGAGGAAATAGAGAGCGAGGTATAGATGAGAGAGAGAGAGAGAAGAAAATAGTAGTCGCATCTCCAATCTCTCTCTCTCTCTCTCTCTCTCTCTCTCTCTCTCTCTCTCTCTCTCTCTCTCTCTCTCTCTTTCTGCTTGCTCCGTCTCGATAGGCAGCATCTCCCTCGCCCCCTTCTATTGCACGCTGCAGAGAAAAAAAAAGAGGCACAAAGAAAAAAAATAATCCCCCTATCTCTCTCCCGTGGCCGACGCCGCCGCCGACGCGACCGCGGCCGAGCAACCCCTCGATCCACCCTGCCTCATCCCTTGCCCTGCCGCCGTGGGTTACTCAAGGCCCCGGCGTGCACCGCTACGGGGCACTGTGATTACGCCGCGTAGAGGTACGACCACCGCCGACAAAACGAAACGCGAAGCGAAGCGAAGCGAGGCGAGGCGAGGCGCGGTGCATTGCGTTGCGTCTGGCCACTCGCGCTCCCTCGTCCGTTCGCGTAATGAGCATCGCCTAAGTGCTGTTGGGGGCGTATTGCGACGTCCGGCAGGATTTGTCGCTCTCCTTCCCGTACGCCGATGCGCCACACCGACACCCCACCGCTGATCGTCCCCCCAGCCGGTGAGAAAATCGGCGATTTGCATCGACCGACTGGTCGACATGTTTATCGCTTAAGCGCGTTACCCGGCGACGTAACGTTCGCGGAATAGCTACGGCGAAATGGGGGCAACGTGAGTACCCGCCCACGAATGGAATTAGCCGGCGCAATTAGCGAGCTGTTACCCGCGTGTGATTTGCTTCACCGTTCCCCGAAGTTCCTCGTAGAAATAGCGAAAGGCTGCCGCTTCGTTATATTCGAACAACTTCGGTATTCGCCAGGGTATATTAGTTACGTTGTCTCATTCGGCGAACCGGTACTTCCATTCTCATGACGAATGTATCTACGCAGACGGTTATACGAACAGAACCACCGGCCTCGATTACACGCATCGGGGTGTCTCCTATGCGTCCAGTTTATATCCCGAGGCGTGCTGTCCCGTTCGGCGGGATTTGTTAGTTAACTCGTCTTATCGGCACGCCCATAGAGATTGGAATTGATTTATACATCTTCGAGTGTGTCTTCGCATAGTTTCGTTACAGGCGACTGTTGACTGGAGTATGGAAGCATGGCGCTTATACGCACACTCGTCCTGATATCTCAACTATACGATAACGGAGAAGCTTTTAAATAACTCACTTATGACTCCAATCGGGGTCATAAATTTACTTGCAAATCTACACGAATTTCAAAGCAATAAAGACTACATGAATTAAAAAATGTTTCATATAACATGCTCAACCACGAAACAATTAAGATAAGCTATATTAGAGAAATTAATCTGTATATGAGAAAATTTTCTGTAAGTTTTTACAAAAACGTTTTAAATACAGTTTTAATATTAAAACTACTTGAGATAACTGTATTTTTATATTATTCAAAAAAATTATATTTTAATAGAAAATAACTCATATATTAAAATATATCTTGCATATGAAAACATTTTCGAGCGAATTTCAGAAAATAATTAGTAGTAACTAAACACAGAGAACAGATTAATATTCTCACGCTAAACTTTGATATATGCAATTTAGCCTCATTTCCTTAAACATATCCAAGCAGCGATTCGCGGAAATTCTTCAAGGTAGCTATGCGAGTAACAATTCACCCTTAGCCCGGAAGACTATAATCAATATGCAATGAATGTCGGAATAAATGCAGCAAAGTTAGAGTTGCCAGGAGTGTCAAGTGCGACAGAAGAAAACGAGAAACCGAAGAAGTAGAAAAACAATAAGAAAAGAAGAACAAAAAAAAGGGGAGAAGGAGAAGGAGAAAAAGAAGAAGAAGAAGAAGAAGAAGACAGAGAAGAAGGCAACGAAGGTAAGAAGGTAGAAAGTGGGGGAGGGCATCTGCAGCTCCGGGGCTAACTATGTAAATGAGAACGGAGAACGGATCGCCTCGGTTCAATAGACCTTCGACCCTTGAGTCCGGATAATTTGTTTATGAGCAACGCACGCGGCTATCCTCCGTATCCGCCGCGGGGTAAGAATAAGCCGCACGGTCCATCTCGCTGCAGATTCTATACGGGGCCCCCTTCATCCAGGCGGTCGCGCGACCAGGACGGGAGAGATCTGCTATACGATTTACATACGATTACCGGCCAAAGTGAAGGCACGCACACCCACGCCACGCAAACGAAAAGAAGGGAGCACCGGACCGGACCAGCAGTCAGAGAAGCGAAGCCCGAGGTAAGGAACACCGGTGACGGGGCGGGGGGGAGAGTAATGGAGAAAGAGAGGATTCAAGACGAGCTACAGGGGGAGAAAGAGGGTTACTCGCGGTGCTGGAGGAGATGGTGGTACAAAAGGTGGAGAATGCTGCAGAAGACGAAGAAGAGGAAGAAGCAAGAAGGACGGGTCCGAACATGGGGAGGATCGCGAAGAGCCGTTCTGGATTTGAGTCCCGGGGCTGTCGGGATGTCGATGAGCGGCAGTCGGCGTGGGCCGCTCAGTAGGACGCCAGCAACCTGAAGAAGCCCGCACCCTTCGGGCGAACTCGCTCGGAAACAATGCCCACAACCTGCGGGACATTGCACACCTACCCTGGTCGAGGCCACCTGATTTTACTTTGTAGGAAAGGAGACTTTAACGGGCGCCTTAGAAACATGCAACATTAAATGTCGTCTAAAGGTGCAGGTATTCTATACTTGTATATCACGCACTATATCGAACCACGTGCACCTATAATATGATAAAAAATTTACGAAAGGTAAACGCGATTAAATAAAAAATTATTATGCCCAAAAATATTAATCATTATACGTTACATATAATTAACGTGGAATTTCATTGTTAATCATATTCGACAACTTGACTCTCCGTGCGAACCAAAAAATGATTTTTAATTGCACAAATTATCTCGACTTTTCGGAATTGGTTATTTTAATATGTGGATTTATATAACCCTTTGACTGTAATTGGAAAATCGCATAAACTCCCCATAGGATTTAAAATAATTCCATAAAGTGTTAATAAAAAGCAAAAGGCTTTCATGCGTTTTTATATGCAATTTAAATATGCATAATCGACAATTGAAAAAATCCGCATACGACAAATTAATAAGTAAAATATATTGACAACAAATTAATGGAAATCGATCTATTATACAATCAATCTATAATGCACTGTGAAAACATTTTCTATAACCGAACATTTTTTAATATTATGAAGACACCGTTCACATTTTACTTGATTAATCTTGTGATTTTTGATATATTACTTCCGGGTGAATTACCCGCGCGATGAATAAATTTCTCTCGCGCATTTTGCTCTTCTCATTCGGTAGAAAATCTGTCGAATATGCATTCATACATATGCATGCCCGTATATACATATTAGAGCTCTCTTGTCTCATCACTATTCATCCGCATATCTATTTGTTCCTGGTTCCCGTAGGAAAGCAAGAGATTCTGTATTTTCGACTACCATAGCAACCATCTCTCATAAATTCCCTCAGCTGCCTTTATCGACTATATAAAAAAAAAAACGTAGAATTTTTTAATATTTGATATTAATAATAAATATTCTAGAAAAAAAAGAATAATGATGATATATTTATGGAAAGAATTTGTGCTTTATGTGCCGGATAAATAGTTTCCTTATCAATTATATCATTACTTTATCTTCAATACAAAAAATTAAATTAACGCTTTTAAAGAATTTTCATAAAAAATTCTATAAAATTTAATTCTCAGGATGCAATTTTTATACGCTTATTCGTTTATAAAGATAAAATATTACAAAATATAACAATCTTTTTATGAAAATAAATATTAAATATCTGTATTATTTAATAATTATTAAATAACTGTTATATAAATATCGATATATATAAAATAAATTCCTATTTTCAAACATTATATAGCATTATATAAATTCTGAACAGAGTTCTAAAAATAGTAAAATAAATCATAAATTAAAAATACAAATAATGGTACTTGTATTCTGATTGGGTTTCTGATTTAAATATTTATATCTGCATCAGAGAAATATATTTAAAAATTAATACATTAATATAAAATTTGTTTTAAACACACTAATTTTATTTATGCCTGAATCGACTGGTTGAATATGGTTAAGTTTCAATGGTGTACTTGTTACGGTTGCATCCGTAATTCTAGCTGACGAGGCTTACTGTCAACTGTGACATTAATCAAATTCACATTTTCCAAAGTGCATTAAAAAATTAAAATAAATCCTACCGCTCATTTTTTATGAATAATGGCGAGTCTTCCATAACACCGGATTAGAGTACTTAGAACGGCAGCGTACTTTCACTCAGTGATTCACGAAAGTTCAAATGTCAGGTAGAGAGTACGGTAACATTTACACACCATTACTTGATCATTAGTCCTCAAACTTCCTTGTTCAATTAAATCGTGAATGTCTGCGTGATGAAACACGCGATTTTCAATCAAAATATAACAGTAATAGGTTTACAACAAAGATTTACACTTTTTAGTATGATAATTTACGATTGTGTTAAATTCGGATCATTCACGGACCCCTTACATCTGTAAATTAATAATTGAAGTCGATTTTGCTTCCTCGAAAAAGAATTTTAAAAGTAATACATCTGTATGTATGTTTCAAATAATTTAACAAGGTTTTGTGACGCTTTTTCCTTCGACTTCAATGTACATATTTCTTTTAAATGGTTATAAGATATATTTATCTTTTTTTTTATACTATCAATTTACTATGATACAATAACGAATCGATTGATTATTTTTCAAGCTATCAGGGGTTTACTTTGTAAAAATAATTATTGAAACTTAAAGGTATAATTCTCTGTTCAACCTATATAATGTGATACCTGATAAAATACACTTAGAATTAAAGGCCAACAATATGCGCAAATTTTTCTCGAATGAAAAATGACTCGTCGCGATATTCCGTTTGTTTTATGCCAATTGAACGTAACAAAAGGTGCTGTATCGCGTACAATTATCTTGCACCGTAAGATATGCAACACGTGCTTCAAGACATTGTAACATTAAAGTCGCGGAACTTTTAATTACCGAGCGCGTTAAGAGTACACCCACGAAAAGAAAGTAATCCTTTTCGCGAAGTCGCTTACGCCCAGGCGAAAGGACAAACAAGTCGGCGAGGAACGGTAGACGCGCACACGGCCTCATATCGCATAAGTTCTACGGACGCCATGTAGTCGCGCCCGCCATCTTGTAATTAGGGAATCAAGGAGGCATCGCTTTAATGAGCCGCGGGCTCGGCTGGCTGGCAATGCGCGGAGCGTGCAAGAGAGCGAAACTCGTAATATAAAAGCGCGCGGCCAACCGCGGGCGCAGAAGCAAAAAGGTGTGCTCGAGCAAAGTATTTCATACACCGGGACAGAGACAGAGTCAGGAGGAGAGAGAAAGAGAGGGAAAGACACCGAGAGGCGAGGACTGTAGAAACGTGTACCGCGAGGGACCAGCGAGAAAGAGAGAGAGACGAGGAGCCGAGAAGAAACAAGCAAAGACGCAGCGTTCAAGAGATACAGAACTTCGTGGCACAAAGAAGAAGAAGAAGTAGAAAAAGAAGAAGAAGAAGAAGAAGAAAAAACAGAAGGGCGGAGAAGGAGAAAGAGAAAGAAGTAAAAGAGATGGAAGAAAAGAAGCGGATATGGTAGGAAGCGGATGAGGAACGACGAGAGAAGCGGCGAGCGCAACACGCGGAAAGAATACGCCGGAGAGAAAAAAAGGAGATAAGCGAAGTCACTCCGGCGAGAGAGGACGAAGCGGAGGGATGAAGAGAGAGGCTGGAGGGAGGGGGCAGGGGACCGAGGGATTCAATTGCAATAAAAGCACCGTGTCCGTAATCTTAGACGGCGAGGTGTAGGAGAAGGAGAAAGGGTAGGTCTGGTAGGTCGAGCCACCGCACGAGTTACGTATGAGGAATCCGCCACGGGCGTGGCCACATCAACGAGCGGCGCGAGCGAAGCTCTCCTCTTTCCTGTCTTGCGAATTTTTTTCATCCGCGCGCGCGGCATTGCACGCGGGGATGCAACACGAAGAGAGTCGGAAGGGAAATACCTAGCGATACGTTTAACCATTACGAGAGATCGAATGTAACTGCAGGTCGACGCGTCGTCGACGACGCTTTTTCGCGTAGACGATTTATCAATCGAGACGTATTAAAGCAAATCTTTAAGTATTGCGAGCTTACGATTGTTACAAGATATTTTACGCAAAGAATTTATTGCGATTTCGACGAATGTACTGTTAAATTCGTAGTGTCAAATTATACTCAATTTGATTTTTAATCATTCCTTTAATTTAACTAAACCAATGGAGTTAAAATAATGCTGTTTTGTGTTAAAATAATAAATTTCGACACACATGGTGGTTAAAAATAAATAAATGTTATTTAACTCAAGGCATTAATTTAAATTTCATCCATTAATATTTAACAGTGTATCGTAGATCTTGTTATGAGCGAAAGCGACCGAGCCAGAAATATCAAATAACAAAGAGCACCGAGAGAGAAACGCCGATACCAAATAAAGTATCGATATTTTTCTCTACACTTCTAGCTGCACGCCATGATAATGATGCAGCGATATATATAGCGACGATCGATATGGCACCCTGGCATTGAGACTCGATTGTAATGAAGGAGTCGAGTTGTGCATAGACGATCGGGTACCTATACGAAGCCGCCAGCCGGTCGTGCACATACGCATGATACTCCGTCAGATATCGAGCTGTCGGTGCGTATGTGTGCGCGATCGCTGATTTGTGGAGTCAGCTAACAGGGCGGGTTCCAGTTGTATCTAGCGTTACGTACTCCAGAGTCGTGTAGAATATACTATAGGTATATATCCACATTTGGCCTTGAATGTGACTACATAAATCGAAGTCCATGAAAATACAGAAAGGGAGAGAGAGAATGAGAAAGAGAGAAATACATATGGTAAATACTTCTGACCCCAATTAATGAAACAACTACTTTGAAAAAAAAATGTAGATGAAGATATTAAAATACAATAGAACAGATCGTTTATAGTTCTTAATTTATACGTTTTTCAGCAAACATTATCTTTTAATTAGTCTTTTAATTAATATGACTGTATATAAATTACCTTTATGGTTATTAGGTTTTTGACTGAAAAGAGCAACAGCTTTAAGCTTTCTTTGTATATATTAACTTTAGAATAGAAAAATAAAAAATAGGAAACAAAAATAATTGTGTGCATATTAAATCGCCGCTAAACAATTGGAAAAGCATATAATTATCGTAGCACATTGTTCATCGAAGATTACAAATTTTCAGTGCTAAGACACTACGGCCGGTTGTAAAGTCCTATATACTGGTCTGTCTCGCACATGCACGCAAGCTCGCCACGGGTTTCGCTACGGGGCAGGTTACAAGTTACGTCCGAGATACTGCGTATATATCCCACCGATCCTGTGCGTCGTTCGCATCCAGACAGCGTGATTAGACGTGATCTATCGTATTTGCAACAAAATCTCGCATGTTACGTATCCCACCGATTACACGATCTGCCGCGACCCAAGGCGTTATCGAGACGTGCAATTGCGCCCATTTCCAGCTGCAATTTACATGCAACCTATCCACCAATCTGCACCTTGTTCGAGGCGATTGGATTAGAAATAATCTCCTCGGACTGTCGTAGACGCGGCGAGTCGGGGAAACCTATCGATCTGTCGATCATACATGTCTCTCTATATGACGTAGGTAACATTGAATGGCAATCGCTATGCCAATCGTGTTGCAGTTATACTTCGCAATTCAGCTGCGCGAGTCTACACCCCGCCGATCGGCAAAAATTGATACAAGTGCGACTGCCAATAAAGCGCTATAATAAACTATCGGACAATCTAAATCGCCGTAATTTATCCTATATATAGTACCATTTCCTACGCGTGATCGAAGTTAATAAGAACATAAACGTGCGGTATTGATAAATCCATTAAGTTATTAAATATTATTCCTTGAATATATATATATATATATATATATATATATATATATATATTCGTTATATGTTTATTATATGTTTATAGCCTAAAATGTTTAGGAAAGTTTATCCCCTTTTTGACGTACACAATCAATGACGCACACGCGATATTTATATAATTCGTCCGGTTGAAACGCATAATAATAATGTACATACAATATGTAAAGTTCGACACGCGTGCGATAAACATTTGCCGATAAAACAATTGAACAAGCGAGCGATGATATTCGTAACTGATTTAGCAGGCACTAATTATTAATGGACCTAATAAACGCGCCAACACCTCTCAATAAACGCATTTCTTTGCAATGTTTTTATCCTTCATTATTTTTCCATCAACCATTTCTGCGTGTAATTTATACTTCTTGTTATCTCTACGAGCATTCATATTGCAAAATCACAATGTTGCAGGTGACAATTAAGTATGTGCCGCCGTTGTTGCAAAGAGCGGGCGCGTATTATAGATATGATTTTGCAATAACCGCAGCTGTCAGTTTCCTTCCTGCGGTACGCCCATTGCAATTACATTGTATCTTACGCTATTCGCCTATTTAATGTGCACGCGATATTAATGATCGGTAGGACATACCCTAATATCAGCCATACGCAGGAATGCAGATGAGGACATAATCACGTGAAGATAACCGATGTAAATTATATGGTTAATTATCCTTTTCGGCAACCACCCGCTGATGAATTTATCGAAATTTTTCTCCGCGAATTCCGAGATATCGTGGACAAAGATCTTATCGGGCTTACCGATCGCGAAACAATAAAGGTTACATTTGCCATATTAACATGTTATTCCGACAATATGTCGTGTCCCTCCCACACTTTGCAGCGCGAACATTACCGCTACGGGGTTAAATGATATGCCGCTTGATGGCCACGCCGTTCCCGGTTGCAACGCCCAAGGAAAGTACGTTACACACGAACACGCGGTTCGTAATTTTCTGTTTTCGAGGATATTGCGGCAACAAAGAAGCGTAATTGAGCCACGCAGATGTCGAAGTCACGAATCGCTCCTCATCATCTGCTTATAACGTGAACGTTTCGATGGAATCGACGCGATTATCACCCTCGATGGCTGAACTTCGAATATTCCGAAGTTGAAGGGAAAAAATTGAACAGTAAGGAATGTATTTCACCATGGATTTTTGATTGCGAATCGGTTTCGAATTGCCGTGATAAAGTGGGAATAAGTAAGTCCATGAATCTTATCGAACAAAATAAAACAGTTAACTTTTAAGATTTTAAATATAAAAATATAAATTATTATATTTATACATGTATAAAACTTCGAAAATTTGCACAGACGTGTACGGTCGATACTCAATGACGTAAAAATCTGGGTTCTAAAAATATATCCAAAAGAATTTCGCAATGTGTTGCAAAAATTTGGGTAAAAAACTAGATCTGTTTATTGTTTAATAATGAAAATAAATGTAATAATAAAAATTAAAGCTTTTGGAATTAAAGTAACTTTTTCGTTCGCAGTTCCACGTATTAACAAACTCGCACGAAAGAAATGAGATGATTCGCACAAAAGATTAATACAAACTTTTCAAAGACGATAATGCTTAGGGGAAAAGAGTATTTCAACAAAGATAGTTCGTTGAAAGTTCACGCAGAGAACGACGGGACGACGAAGCGGATAGAGGAGAACAAGAGCGCGTTCGAGATATGTATAGTTAGCGCGGAGAGTAGAGTTTAGTTACGTCACAGTCGGGATGTAACGAGCAGAGCTCGTGTATATCAGGTCACCCGGAGCCGTCGTCCGCCTTCGCCGTGTTATTAGCGAATTCCGACGAATCCGTGCCCGACGAAATCGATCGAGCGCGGGCGGTCGGACGGACGGAGTTATCGAGAGATCCGGCGTTTGGATCTCGGAGCCCGCGCGCGAAAAAGACCCGTAGGAGGCCCCCGCGCGCGCGAGGTCCAGGGTCCAGGGAAACGAGAGATAACGGACGTTTTGCAACGGGTAACCTTTGGGATACACTTTGGGCTATTCAAACGAAACGTCGCGCTCGTCGAGTGTTATTTGTCTAGTCTAGGATATAGGGTGCAACCCCGGCGTAGGTATCGCCAATACCGGTGCGGTGGTATAGAAACGTGCTCTTAACGTTGAAAAAGTTACTCCGTTTACGCCAGCTTCACCTCGTGAATCAGATACAGGTATCTGCAGCATAATATATCACACAAGAACGTTTGGCTCGAGCCCCTCGGGACATGCGGGTGTATAATCTTTGGCCGGCCGAGCGGAGCTAAGAGTTTGGGCCCAATTACAGGGCCAGTACCACCGAGCGGACGGACGGACGAACGCTCGGACGCTCGGACGAACGGACGGACGGACGAACGAAGGAACGAAGGAACGAAAGAAAGAACGAGCGAACCAACGAATGAACGTCTCGAACACGTCTCCACCTTCGAAACTTACGAAGCGAGGTATCGCGATTGCGGCGACGGTGTGTGTGCATACGCGCGAACGTAAGAATGCATATTCACTGTCGTTTCATGATGCTGCAACGATGAACGATGAACAGGAATTTGTAAAGAGAACCCGTCGGGTCGGGAGAGAATAAACGATAATAGCCTCCGACGAAATTTGAGTCGCTCATGTCGCTCTTACGACCTAATCGCTGTTATCCTCCGTGTAGAACAAGCAGATAAAGAGATCTGCAAACTTCTTCACGAAAAAATCAAATGTGCGAGATAAAGCCTTAAAATTTCAAAACATTTTCGCAATTCGCTTTCGTTTAAACAATTGATCCCTCAATTAATGACTGCTTTCTAATTTCGTCGTTTTTTAATTTGCCGTTTTATATATATAAATGTTATAAAATATTAAAATATTAAAATATTAAAATATTAAAAGACAATTGTACATAGAAAAATAATAATTCGCTGTTGCATCATATATATATATATGTCACTAAACAGAAAAGTTATATAAAAAGGCGATATGAGACAATGAGAAACAGCAGTTCTATCGTTTAAATTCTCCATTAAATTTGATTGCTACGTCTGGAAACTATTTCACCAGTCAAAAATTTGCTGAATAACATTCTGTCTATTTTCGTAAAACATTATTTACCGTAAGCTCGTTAAACGTATTAATTAATGCATTATATGATACGGAAAATCACGTGACACGGTGCAACGAACGTTAGAAGGAGATCATTTAGTGGACGAAAGTGAAATTGTAATTTTGGCGAGACATTAAATGTGTTATTGGATGAAACAGATTCACGACGAGAGAAGCCAATTAATATACCGGCGCTAAAAAGTGTTAAACACGGATAGCGTTTCTGTAATTGCCAGCAAATGAGGTATAGGTAATCAACATACATTATAATCGAACTGCGTTATAATTGTGTAAATTAACCGTGGGAGGTGCCATACCCGTAGCAATTATCGAAATATTAACAAATATTAACGATTTTACAAGAGTATTTGGAATATTCGCGCGGAAATGATAGCCGTTTCGCGAATGACAGTGGCGATAATATTAAAGTGCTTCTATCACGGAATAATGTGTGCGCCACAAACTGAAGGTAGAAAGGATTTATACAGCGCGATATCTGCGCAAAGTGAAATAAACAAAACAACAAAGTTAAATAAATAGAATAATGTTTTTCGATGTTAAACGGTAAATTGGTTATTATGATCTGAATTAAACAAAAAGGGAAACTTATGCTCTTTTTTTCTAATTAAAACAAAGTTTCAAGACCTTTTCTCTATGTGGCGAACTCCCTATAGAGAAAATTTTGTGTTTTATAATATTTAAATATATGATTAAACGATACGTTTGAAGCAATATTTATGCTATATCTACACAGATTCGCTTCGCGATTAAATGTTTTCGTACAATTTGTCTCCCTTTCGAGATTTTCCCCATCAGACAAATTTATCGCAATGCATGTCCGTTCGTCGAACCACAATTATATGTCGTTATATGCCGCGACATTTTTACGAAATCTATGAAGCGACTTTATTGTCAATGGGTGGTCGCGAGCGATACGGCGAAGACCAAAGGGCGAACGTAAGGAAGGGCTTCTCTTCCTGGCCAGACGAAGCCAGAACTTCTCGGGCACATAATTAGCCAACATCTATCAGCCCGGAGCTATCAGCTCTGTATCCAAACCACCCTCGAGACAACGTTGTGCATATGGCATTTGTGTCTTCTTATAACGGGAAGTTATCTATCAGGTGAAGGAAAAATGCCCGTAATGCTTTCAACGAAACAAACGTATCTCTCCCGCGAGGTTTCGATGTCACTGTATGCAACAACATAATATGGAGTTTCTATGAAACTTTAAAGGTTCCTCTTTCAAAGATAAAAATGGAAATAATGACGCAATAAATATATTATGCATAGTTGTAAAATAATAAACATATTAGATATATCTCATAAAGAACATATATATCCTCCTCCTCCATACCCCGAAATGTATCAGTCTCAAATCAGAACGTCATTGCATTAGACTGTAAAGGCTAATATGTTCACAAATATTTACCATGCAATTACGGTTATTTGTAATTTAATATATTTTTAAAATTATAAATTAATTGATAATAGAAAATTCTTTATGATACATAATAATTTACAAATTTATCAATCAGTCAAATGTACTTTGATTATCAAATAAATTTTTTAATTTCAAGCAGGCCTTGATAAAAACAATATTATTATTCTTTTAACTAAATACCTATTTGTATTGTAACGCTTCAGTTCAGAGTTAATCTTACAAAATTATGTAAGGTGTTTATTACGTAATAAGATTTCGTGACACTCGAGGTTTAAATGCCCGTCATTTCGTACATGTAACGATCTAACTCTAACATTATCTCTCATTATCGCTCCACTCGATGCATATAATTGATATAGTACACGTTAAAGGGAGCGTGCTAATTGCGAGAGATGCGGTTGGCCTGCGCTCGCCGGCAGGTGCGTAGAGCACGCTTTTTTCTCGTCGAAAATTCCGCCACACGCGATTTTGACAAACAAAACCTCTCCCGTGCGCGCGGCGAACTTCCGAAACTAATTATTTTGTCAGTTACATTTCGACGAGCCGTAGCCAGAATCGACAGTTGAACACTGGAGCCGATTTCTCATCCGTCAAACGATCCGTCCCTCGAAATATTGAATTCACCGTTTAACGAAGCTCCGCTCTCCGCGTTACGGATATTAATTTTCATCTATTGTCTACTATTGACATGTCTCGGCGCTGAAAACCTTGCCAATCATCGACTGTTGATATTATACGAGAGGTATCCGATTGTTTACATGCGCGTGCAGAGAATTGCAAGTTAAGAAGCATTTTTAACGCAGGGACACTCTCTAACGTCGCTTCAAAATAGTTATTTTACAAATATACAAGTACAAGGATAACTGTACTTTATAACGGTAGATCGGGATTATCTTAACGTATAATCGAGACTATCTTTTCAAGCGCGTTACATGAAAATTCGATACCTAAGCGTAAATGAACTTTTATTGTTTCAACAAACTAATATCAAATATCCAGAGCGTTATAAAAGCCATCTTTTCTGGTAAATCGATTGACCCTAAAATATTCTGATATAAAAGCATATGTAGAGAATTTGCGTAAATATTAAATTGTTTAAATTCTATACTGTGACAAAAGAGGTACAGAAAAAAATGTTGCAATGTATATTAAACAATTAAACAATATCTTCCACCGTAAAAAAAATAGCTCCGAGCGTAAAGGCGCTTTAAAATTTTTAATTATCGTTTACATTTAGACTGGGCGGGACGGGTGTTTGGAAAAACGGTCGATTATCGACAGCGTCATTTGATGTTCGAAAGTGTAACATTGTTGATTATCTGCTTATCGAACATACGCAACGAATTTCCCTGAAGCGATCCACCTTTCACGTCAATGGAGACACCTGCGTGCTGGTTGTGGGAGCGAAAACCATATAAAAAAATATATATGTATACATGGCGACGTTAAAATTTCTAAAAGAAAATTTCTGATTGGAATCTTAAGTGGCATCTTAAAGTGGCACGTGCTACATTATATTAATTATTCGTGGCGTGTACGGTACGCTCTCTCTGTCTCTCATCCGCACTATTATGAATATATTTCTATACCGCGGAAATCATTATCCCAGTTTCTGCTAACTTATCAGATGGCATGATGTACAATGCGTAATAAGAGCCCTGAAACGACCAGCTATTGCACCTGCAGCCAATCATCCGTAAAAAAAATATTATATACCTGGCCGTCTCTTCTGCTGTTGCACATTGGTGCTCAATCTCAAATTTAAGATATCCACAAAGCAATTTTATTTTATCGATGAAGAGTTTCACCGAACGCCGAAAGTCTAAAAACGAATGTGTATCCAAGCAATTGTTTCATTTAAGAAAATTATGAAGTTTAAAAATTCCTTTGATAAATTATTAAATTAATAAATTTTAAAAATACAAAAACAATAGAGCAACTTCTAAAATGTTAAAGTTATATCTTTGTATTAAACTATAAGTAACTAAAAAAATTTCAGAGTTTAAAAATCACCAAGGACAAAAGAGTACAATTTTATATAGGCAATATTGCACTCCTTTTTAGATATTCACATTGCTTCTGCTTAATCCCTTTCTGTTATGTGAGACGTGCCGGCTACAAAAGTAATAAGAACATACGAAATGGTGAAATATATACCCGTACGTGCGCGCCGTGGTGTGTAATTTCCAACGACATTAGCGAAAAATATTTAGTTAACCTTAGAGGCCGATTGATCTCCCGGACGATTATGCAAATTATGTATATTACGGCAATAACATTGTTGGTTATCTGGCGAATCGCGCGAGGGCACGCACGTATAGTTTACCTTTTGCGACGCTTGACACATCCGCGCACGATACGAGGAACACCTGCGGGCAAACCGCATGCAAAAATTCGCCGCGGTATTAACATTCGCGCTGCCAGGCACATCTGGCCACTGGCAACGGACGGACAAAATCTTAAAAGAAAGTGAAAGCCCCATGTATACATTCATCGTGTGACTTCCGTGACCACGGTTAACATTAATTTTCATAATTAAAATTCCACGAATGCTTGCGTCGCACGGACTGAGAGACTAAATAATACTTCTAAGTTCCTTTTAGCAAAACCCTAAGCCGAGGTCTCACATTAAGCATTTATTGTACATATTATACCAAATCAGAAACCACAATATACTGACACATTCTTTGGAGTATATTTTTGATTATATAAAATTTTAAGTGTCGCAAGTATTTAATGTTAATTTTCAGTATTTAATGTTAAACGCAGAGACACTTGTGATTAGTAAAAATTTTCCGTTGACACTGTCTCTCAATCTTTTCTAAATTAACGCACGTTCAAATGATCGATAATTCAACCGTTCTTCCAATGACATTGTCCGCCGATTCGAGTGATTACACTGACAATAACGATTCACTCTTAAAACAATCCGCTCTGAGAGAAACGGAAAGCGACACCTGCGACTCCCGATGCAAAAATGCACGCCGATATATTCGGCGCGCCGCGGGCGACGCCCCAGGATCCATAACCCGCGTGTGCTTTCGTATACATATATATATGCGCGATGCCCTGGACGATCCCTTTCGGTCCGGTCCGCGAGCGTTTACCATAATTCATGTTAATTGTCCTCAGCACGCGCGCAGCTGTCCCAAATCCCACGCGCCGTGATTGCATTTCGCTGCGGGACAAACATTTCGAATAGTTTCGGAGTCTGTACTTAGGCGTACCTCGGCGAGCGGACCCAACGGGACATTAGCGTCTCCGCACGGTAACGCCGCAACCCCTATTGTGTCCGCGGGATATGTTTTTTCTGCATCGTGCATTTCGTCGAATCTCGTTAGATCTTCGCGAATCTAATAGCGTCATTATACGGTTTCGCGCGTGTAGAATGTAATGCGATTAACAAGAAATGGCAAGGGAAAAATTGAACAACGAATTTAATCCTATACATTGCTCAGATAAAGTCCTACTTTAAAAGATATAAGTATGCTTTTCGTTTTCGGAACTAAAAATGGCGAATTCCGTTTCTTTTTCTTTCATATACTCTTCTTACAGAATAATCTATAACGTAATTTCGTTGTAACGCAACGTCAATATCTTTATTCGTTATTTGAAACTGCATATAAAATTTCAAAGGTAATAAAAATGGAAAATTATTAAAATTAGTATTTTAATCATTTCATTAATAGATCGTTTATAATTACAAATCTATCGATGCCGCCCTCATCAAGTTTCATTCTTATATTTCGCGATTTCAATTTCACAATACGCAAATTTTTCTTCGCGAGTCAAGAACGAAGCGATTACAGAGCGTAAAATTTATCTATCGAAAATATTCGCGCCTCAAGATTCATGATTAGATGCATAAAGCGGGTTGTTAAAGTTTCGCAATTAATTACTCGTTCAACGTGAAACCCTGTGTATATGAAGCTGCCGTAAATCGACGCCGCTCGGCAATTTCATTATTTAATCTTACCGGGCGATAATGGGCACTCTCCGTTGTCGAAGCGCGATGAATTTAATTGGTCGATCGTACCATCGCATCGCTCGGTTGAGGCTTTTATATATTCACGGATGAATGTCCATCGCCAGATCAACTATATTATTATACATATTCGCGGAGACGCGCGATGCGTCCCGTCGATATACAATTTTGACAGTTTATTGACGCACGCAATTCTCATTCACATGTGTCCCTTCATTGGTGTACTATAAAGCCCAAATATATACATCCATGATCTAGCAATTAATGTGTAAATTTGATTTTTAGAACAGATAGCACACTCGATCCCAAAAAAACAGTGCAATAATAAATAATATAAATTTACAGTGATTTAAAACGCTGAAAAATCTTCGCCTAGAATTTATATATATTTTTATTTGCTGAGAGATATTTTTCAATCAATATTAAATTGTACGTTTATATCACTTTTTTGTACCTTTGTTTTTTTAATCGTTCACGATGCGTGCTGTGCGCATAATGGCGCGCAAGTATTAGTGGCGGTAATCTGAACAGTTATCGCTACTGCACGAGAAAACCCTTGACACAAGAGGAGAATAAACCACGAGAGTATCGTCGGGAGAGCGAGCGCAGAACGGCGCGGTGTAAATCGGTGCGCGACAATTTCATTATTTAATCTCACGGGGCGATAATGGCCGCCCTTTGCTCCGGCAGGATCGTGCCGGGCGCTCGTTCGTCCGCGAACGCTTCTCGTCCTAACGCGGGGCAGGAGGGAAACGATGGCCGGGCATATCGGTAACACTAACTCGGCCCCACACGAGCCGTGAGTCGGTTGCTCGTTTCCTCTTCATCGGGGTCGGCGGTGAAGCCACGTGGCGGCGCGTGCCGCAAACTAAAAAAGACCCTTCGTGCTCTCGAGTCCAAGTTCAGTTCGCGGGACGAATATAATTAACCATCAGTTTTGGGTTTCTTCGGAGGAACAACACCCGTGGCGGCGCGCACACACTCGTGGCTGCGAGTTCTATTCAAAAGAGGGTAGAACGGAGACGGTCGATCGGGAAGAGCGGGAGAGAGCGAGGAAGAGCGGTGAACGTGAGCAAAGAGAATGGCGTAGCTGAAGAACGGGGGGGGGGGATCGGTAGGAGAGACACGAGCTAGAAAGGTGGAATATATTTCGCAGGTCGGAACGCAGCTCGAGCATAAACGAGATCAGTGAAACGAGAGAAGAGATCGGTCGAAGAGCCGCGGAAAAATTGGTTGTTGTGCGTTTAATAGAAGTGGGAATCATACCGGACGTATGCAAATAATTACTTGAAACTTAATCCTTGCCTATCTCCCTCGAAACGATAATTAGCACGGCATGTGAGGCGCTTAAGCTTTGGGACGCTCCTTCTAAACCTAATTTCGTAATGGCGTTGTATGTTCTATCAATTATCAAAAATCATGATATTAAACGTTCTTCAAAAATTAATATATCTAAAATTCTAAAATGTTCTCATAATTGACTTGCTAGCCAAATACTCTCTTAACTTGTTACTCTTTTTAAACACAAAATCAAATCTGTTTTCCACGACGCGATGTAACCTAAAAACTCGCTATAATTAAACAAAATTTACTTAAACAATCTATATGTACTCGGAAAAATGAGAGAGGAACGATTCAAGAAACATCTGATTACAAAAGCGATCTTGATTTAATTAACAAAGTAATTGCAGGGTCGAATCTTTCGATATAGCTCAAGGGGACGTTGACGGGGCTTGATTGAAACGTTAGTTGAAAAAATAAATAAATAATCCAATTTGGCCAAGGCGGTCGTTATAACGCTAATTACGTATAATCTCAAACCCTAGAGCTATATCCGTCGAACCAAGTAATAGTCGTAAAACTACCGAGACTTTCGAGTCTTGAGAAGTACCGAGAAGCCACAGATCGAATTTCTTGTATTACTGAAATACAATTCTATTTTTACCCGTACGCATGGGAGGAACGTATATTATTATAATGAAAATAATGTAATATATATAAAATGAATAATATAATAAATTTTGTATTATGTAGCCTTGTTTGCATGCACTATAAATCAACGAGTATAATTGTTCCAGGATTAAATAACTATGTTTTATTCTGTTCTAACCAGTTCATCCAATTCAAAATAATGGGTTTTTGGTAGCTCACATTTATATTTATATTTTTATTGTACGTATATTTATATTTATATATACGTAGATATTTATATTACATATATGTTATTAACTTAATACATGCACATATTTATATACATCGTACATACACATCTGATACAATTGTCACAGATCCATTATCTCAAAATAAAACATGATCACTCATCGATACGATGCGTAGTGACTAGTGACAGAGTTGTGATACGTAAGTGTTACGCGTCGAATTATAAAATAAAAAAAAATATACTCAAATTAATTTAAATATGTATTGATATAACTATCAATGTTCAGAAAAATTAATATTTCAAGATAATGCATACAGTAATTATCTAATTATCAATAATATTATTCTACAAGTAATATAAATAATATAATAAAAAATATAAATTATTTACCCCATGGCTTCTTCGTTATCGCCCGATGTTTCCCTGTGTTTCTTCCTCCTTTATATGACACACACTCACTCGCGAAAAAAAGGTTAATTACAGTCAATCTAATCGTTAGAATACGATAATTACATTTTGCACGGTACTCCAGACGCACACAATATTAATCGCACACAATACGCACTTTGCTTTATTGCGACAGAAAAATAACATCACAAAAGAATATGATCGCGAAGATATGGTCCGTTTAAAACGCGACATTTCGCAAATGGCTAAATCTCGAAGTCGAAAGATTTTAACAAACGGCAAACTTATGTGACTGTAAAATATCAATATACAGAGTTAATTGTGGTTGGCTTATTAATTAAATACAGCGTGCAGATGCTATTCGTAATCGATTTATTTTATATCAGCGACGTTTCATTAATAATCGGAAAACTTAGATATATCATCGTCAATTTCACCTTGATACGATGCAAGTGATGAGATTGAGGCTAATTCAAACGCGACAGATCGAAAATATCGGAATTCAACATTGTACGCATAATATTTCGAACGCGTAAATTCTGCAAATTACAAATATTATTAATGAATGATAATAAATGATAAATAAACGATAAACATATCAATTTTCCCGTTATTTAAAATTAATCGATCCGGCGATTCTCCCTCGCTCGCAATCCGAAAAGAGCAAATTATATTTACATCCTCCGATAGAAAATCAAAGCGCGATACGAGATATATTCTGATGCATAAAAACTTACATATCGCTAAAGGAACAATTGTCGCCTGTAGATATTTACGATTTTTGTCGCTATACTTTCTATCGTCACAGTTTTTAACTCCGAATAAATAGAGCGAAATATCTGTCCCGATAAGTGATCGTTGCCTATATACAGTTACGAGTTGTTAATCTCGCGTTAATGTCCCGCGATCGCTAATTGCAGTGAATATAAGGTATAGTTGGCATTTCTGTGGCATCTTCTGATCGCGATCGCGTTCCCATGGATGAAATACGACGCGTACGGAGCAACACGCGCCGCTATCTGCCCGCTCGAGGCTCGATGCGCGAATGACAACACGAGTTGGCCTTGCGTACGCACGATGGTCTTCGCACGTTTGTACGCCGCAAAAACAAACACCAAGGCCATAAACCAGACGGTTTCGTCACCTCGAAATATTTAACGTATTGTAAAACGAGTTCGCGTGCCGCTTCGTGTCAGCCGCGGTACCGTTCCTCGCGTTTCGAAGTTTTGACGAATAATTCCATCCAACGGATCTAATACGTTTATTTGAAAAATAAACTTTGTGTCAGAATAATGTTAATACATTGGTACATTATTCGTTGAATTCTTGTGTTGTGAGAGAAGTAAATGTGTGTGATTTCAATAAATAAATAAAATTAAGTTAAATTGCCACAAAAATGTGACGATTTGCTGTGATTTATCAAAATTGTAATTTTATTTATCTCAGGACATAGAAATGTTTGGAAGATGGTGTGATTGGTGATAATAATTTTAATATCAATAAATCAATTTTCATTTTTTCGATCACGCAAAACAAAGATAAATTTCTTCAAAAATTCAATTTTGATTAGACCTAATTATTCCTTTCAAGTAAAGTATTTATAATTAATCACTTATTTATATTTTTATTTAAAAAAAGAATTAAATAATTTACGTGTAACAGTAACGAAACTATATCGCGATCTCGACATTTCGGTATTGAGATTTTAGGCTCTAATTAATCTCCATAATACGCTATTAACATATTATGCAATAATGTTCTCGAATATTAATAACATTATTTATAATATTATTTAGGAATAACGTTCCTATAACAAAGACTTCTGATATACTATATACATACACCTATTCGTATGATCGTTCAACATACAGCCCATCAATTATTACATCCGATTAATTAATCAAAAGGTAGGGTTCGTTGATTAGAAGAGATACGTGTGTCGTCGAGCCCACTTCTGGTCTCAAATCGGTGAACGCTCGTGGAAGAAGCACTCGAATTCGAATACCTCTTGGCACGAGCTTAGTAGCGCCGTCCAATAAACAACGGGGTTCTCTAGTGCTCTTCGCTTAGCAAACATAACGCTGGACACGTGCTAAGCTAAAATCATGATACTGTGCGCTCCGCTTTTGTTACAGCCGACCCCTAGTCGAAACTATCATGCCTCGAGTAGATACGCCAACATTAGAGCAAAGTCTAAAAAGAACTTTGTCCGAATAAATTTAACGAAAAGCCGATTCCGAAAATTAAGATCGAAAAAAAACAATATTATATGTATATATATAATATTACTAATAAATTTTTAACAATACTAATCACTGTCACGCGTCGATTCGATAAATTAAAAGAAATTGTCCATTTTAGTTGGAAGTTATTGCGAAGAAAACCAATTTTCTGTGCAAATCATTTTAGTCATTAAAAATAATATATTTAGTTCAAAATTTTCTAAATTTTCAGCATAACATTATTTAAGAAAGTTATTGTTAAATCAATCTGCACCTGAGATATATAAACATTATAATTTGTATTAAATTTATTAGTTATTCAATAAATTTGAGAAGTGTGTGTAAATTGAATTCGATGTCTATTATAATAGAAAAGAAATCAGTACGCGTCAAGAAACGCGTGTCAAGATTCGATTTCTTACTTCCGGCTTCCGGATTGCGTTCGACGGCCGGCCGGAGGCGGCCGTAGAGAAAGCCTCGGGGCTCTTGCGGGCCCAAAAATAACCAATAAGTGCCCAATAAAAGCGGACCGTTAAACGACCGGAGTTACGCTCTCGCGAGTAAAAGAGCTACCGGTTAATTACAGGTCTAACCCTACACCGTATACCCCGAGAAGAAGCTTAATAGATCCGTCTTTCGCTCGCGCCTTCGCAATCTCCGCGCCGCGCGCGCGCGCACGTGCAATTTTCGACGATTAAACGCCAGCGCACGAATTACAAAGCTGCATGCGCGCGGCCGGCGAATGTGTAATTAAGTAAAGGGCCCGTGTTACGTGGCGAAATACGATCCTGACCCGCTTTTTTCACACAGACGCGCCTGACGTTATCCTGAGAGAAGGAGCCGATAATCTCTTTAATCCCCTTATACATAATAACAACACTACCATAACTGCATCGCGCAATAGCGCGTGCAATTTCGCGTTTCCGTGAGAACATTCGCAATTAAATAAATGTCGCGATTTGCATCAATATAAAATTTCATGACCAAGAAAATCTTTCGTCGCAGAAAAATCGATAAATATCCTGATCGATAAAATATTAAAAAATCTTTTCAAAATAATATTTTGAGAAAACTAAAATTGCGCGTGAAAAAGATCTTTCTAATTTCTGGAATCTTTTGTGTTTTACTAATGATTGTTTGAGAGATGTTGTATATGTATTTTATCAATCAATATTAATAATCTGTGAAGCTGAATGAGAAAGCTGACAATATATGCTATTTTCTCTCTTCCGAGTTATTTTCCAAGTAATTTAATTACACGGGCATTTCAAATTACTTTGAATTTGAATAAGCCGCGTCTTTGAGTGCATGTTTCTGTCTTAACCATTAATTATACTTTTTTTTCCGGTCATGCCGTAAATTAGCAGCAAACGACACACGCGCGCGATTATTTCCAGACATTCGCCGCAATATTATACTACAAATCAATCGGGGAGTAAAGCCGCACGCGTACTCCACAAACCCGAACGCCCGACCGACCGCAAAACGCAAACACCGATATATCCGGTCAGCGAAAGTAATATATTGGCACCTAATAATGGCCGCAATCTATAATCTCTTTCAAGCCTCGTTCTTCATCAATTTCGACCGCCGACTCGGAGCACTCGGTCGACAGGTTGACTCCGGTGGACGAGGAGGCGCGATTCCCAAACGGAGGCTCTTTCGGGAGTCGTGTGCTCGCAACGGGGGTCGTATCCCGCAGGGCCTTAACACCGACACCTTCTGCCTCTGTCTCTCTTTCCCTTTCGCCATCCCTCTCCGAGATGGCTCCCTCGCCCCTCCCACCCCTTCTTAAAACGCATGACGCGAGACGCTCCCGCTCGATAGAGCTGCCTTCGAATCGCGAATATCTGCTCCGTCGTCATCCTGTGAGATCTCCATTTGCTCGCGACGGCTGCGACGCTACGTCGAAATTTAACGGAAATACCACATCGGCGCGTCTTTCTTTCTTTTCTTCGATAACAAACATCGCTGTTGCATTATACACATTTGAGCGTAATCATTTAAATAATACATTTATGCTGCATGTGATAACGCACGATAAAACATCATTGTTCGGTATCAACATTGCACCATTGTGTTAAATAATATCAAAATTATGCGGCTTTTAATACCAAATCTAAAACTGTTCAAAACGCGCAAATTACAATGCCGTTTCTACTATTGATATCACCGGATAATTAATGTAAATGTTATGTTATTTAAATGTAAACATTATTCAATGCTTCACTAATGTCACAATATGTCAATTTTATTAGGTATAAATATTCATAAGAGTGACTATTTCTCGAATGTTTTATGCCTTCTTATTATAATATACATCAATCCGTATACATATGGATAATTTTTATTTCCACACAATCTGATTCTAAAATCAAAAATTCTCGTTTCAAAAGTAGACGCGTAAGAAAAATCGTGCAAATAATCAGAGAGATCCAAATTATATCAACGGGGAACGAAGAGCGAAATATTCAAATGATATCGCGATAAATTTTGGAGAGCAAACGCATCGATATCTCGCGCGCGCGATGATATATATCCGCTGCAATTAATTAAAAACTAGCAAGCTATATTATATTCTCGCGAGGACATTTTTGGTGAAAACGTAAGCTGATCGAATATTGGAACTGGCCCGGCAGCGGTAGCGAGCGAAACGCACGAAAAAGCTATCTACGCGCGGCGTTAATGAATTGATTAAAACACAAAATGAATCACGGCCTGGTGAAACCACCGCCACTAAAAACTCATTAAGCTAAAGATTCCGTCGGTGATTTATCGTGGATTACCGTATCCACTACCTGCACCGTAGACACAGCATTAACCCGCGCGCGATATAAATTAGCGGCCGGGCCGGATGATACCGCGTTGGAAAAACAATCGCCAATTGAGAGGTCGAACGAATTGCTATTCGACTGCGCGCGGTAAAATGATTCGTCTCGAATATCTGAACAACTTTCTTTCATAATTATATATCTGATATCGCTAATAATGTTAATCACGGCGCGCTTTACATCAAAAATTAATTTTTTTATGATGTAAACAAATATTTATTGTTGTTATGCAAACAATAAATATTTTATTTATACTTGTTATTAAATATTATGCAGCATGGTGTTAACGAAGCGCGTAACTGGTGATAAAATATTTATCGATCGCTGCACTTCCGGCAGGCAAAAATATTAATGTAAAGATAAAAAATTAAAATTTAACTATCATCAATGCTGATAAATTCTCTAAAAATTGATTAGTTTTTTTCCTATAATAATTCACACAATTTCGAAACGTGGATATACAGTTTATATCGTTACGTATTTATAATTATTCATTAGTTGACAATAAATATGGTCCTTATAGTCGATAATTATGTTGACCAGAACGGTTATATATTACTGTACCACACAGTCGACATACCGATTTTTTATTACTGTAATAAATATTTTCAACGAAGAAAAATACTTATAAAGTATATAGCATATCTTGCAGCAATGACACATGGCCATGTCCGTGTTTCATTGAGATACATCGTGGTATCAAACAAAGAATATATATATATTTTATTTTATTATTTTGCCATAATCATATATATTTACTTTTTATTAATTAAAATTATTTAATTATTTTATTTTATCGTAGCTAAATTCCAGTAATGTGTCACGATATCACGTATCTCTACAAGACTCCCTGTCGATAAACGTAAGTAATAATTAATCTACGAAGATTAATAAATTTTAATTTATCGTCTTTTGGAACGCACTTGGGAGATATACATACGTATTTTATAAAAAGATATAGCAACAACGAAATTTACACACGCATACATATACGGACTTGAGTGAATATAAGATCATATAGATATTTTATATAGATATGCAAAACTGCTTTATATTATATCCCCGTGCAGTTAATTAGAATCGGTGGTAGTCGGGACATGTGTTGGAATGCACGGATCGAGCTCCTATTAAATCCAGCCAGCCAATAAATCCTCGCCGTTTCTTCGCACAATCGAAACACGGGTGCGGCTTAGAAAAATCGCGGCTTATTTCGTTTTGCATGGCACGGATGCAACCCCGTCCCGTCGAAGAAAGAGACTGGTGACCTCCGCGCCAGGTATATCCGTTAAACGACTCGTTAATTGTATTTTTAGGGGGCTTCCTGCGAGAGAGGAGAGAGAGAAGGTCTCTCTCAGTTCCTAATTTACCGACTCGGCCGTTTGGTTTATAGGGGGCCCCGATGTACCCCGTTTATAGTATAACCGACACCACACCTCGTTAAATCAAAGGACCGGAATATGCTTATAGCTTATACGTTCACTAAGAATTATAACCGTAGGAGAGGAGCGTCTCCTCTCTCTACGTCTCGATCGGGCCCGGGACGCAGACGCTATTTCCATTTTCTCCGTAACGGAGTCTGAGTCGGCATCGATTTTACCACCGTTCCTGCGTATACGAGATTGCCTAGGCTGGCGAGATACAAACTCGGGTTACTCTCGCGATCGGAAGCAGCGTAATCGCGAATATAATCTCGAGAAAGTACAGTTCGTCGAAATCCAATTTGTACGTTGTTCGAACCCCGTTCGCGTTTAGTCATCGTTCGGTAAATATCGGGCTAAAGTAAAACAGTGCATGAAGAATTTTGAGATCTTGATGCAACACACATTTTTTTCGAAGGGCCGCGGACGTAAATTTTCTCTCGCAATTAATATAGTACGCTGTCTGTTAATTTTTTCATCGAGATAGGAAGCCTCGAGTGGTATTTTGCCTAGGGCCCAAAGTGCTCCAAAAGTGAGTCCCAACTTTATCAGGTCACCCTGTACAGAAGTTCGCGAGCCGGCAGGACGACCGGACGCGGTAGAGGCAGCCCGAAGAAAAAGAAGAAAACGACGAGAGACGTTGGAGGCGACGGGTGCAACAGGAGGGGGAGAGGGCGTCAGCCATATGGACTTATCCAGCAACGTAGCCCGAAAATAATAAATCTCTGAGCGTGCTGCGGGATTATTAAAAGAGTCCCTAGCTCGTTCCCCTTCGGGAGTGGAGAGCGTGGTGAAAGAGAAACAAAACGCATTAGCGTTTCTTAATGAAGCTGAGGGATACGAACGAGCCGAGGCAACGAACGAACTGTGCAAACGGCAACCACGGACGGACGAATGGACGGACGGCCGTACGAACGGACGGACGGATGGACGGATGGACGGACGGACAGACAGTCCGACGTTCAGAACTAATTGGAGCCACGAGATATTAGGAGAGCCGAAGAAGGACAGAGCAGCGCTTTTGCGGAAGGAAGACGGAGAAGTGCGAACGACGACGACGACGTGGCGAACGGCGAGAGAAAGAACTGGGGTTCAAGTGGTTTAAGGGAGGAAGAGGAGGTGTCCGGGAGAATACTTAGATGGATGTACACGGATCGCACAACACAACCCACCGATACCCACATTAACAGCTAGTTTGTCCACGTTATATGAGTTTGTTTAACGATATTGCGTCGAGACGCCTGGCACGGCGCACAAACGTGAAACGGTGTCGTCGGGTTAAATGATGAGCCTCCGGATGAGCCGCGTGTTTATTTGCCCGGGTTTCGCGCGCGCATGTTAACACACGCTCGGTGCGACAGAATTGCGCAGCGCCGACCGAATTCAGATCTCGTTCTGTATAGAGACGCGAAGGTCCCAGTTCACCTCGAGTGCCGCAGTTTGTAATTGCCTGCTTTACTGATCATCGATTCTGAATAAACCAAACGTAAAGTAAGCTCGACCGCTTATTTTGAATTCAATTCACAAAGGAAACTAAATGTTTGTTAATTGTTCACGGGTTCGAGAAAGATTAGAGAACTAATCATCTGGCTAATAATTCTTTATTATTATGTGGAATTATGTATAACAGTCAATTATAATTTAAACATAATGGCTATATACTTGTAAAAATGACGTGTTCAACTTAAAACGCCTTAACTGGCAGCGATATATAGCGTCTCATAAATCTTGAATTCATCGTAATGTTCCGCCACGAAAATACTGAACAGATGAAATGTTAGAAAATAGATAATATTCATTGCCGAGATTGCATTCTCATAATGATCAGCGGTACGAAGGCCAAGAAGACAAATATATGCAGTCATCATTACCATTGCGAAGTGTGAGTTGACAATGAAAACGACCGCCCTGTCTTCTTGATACTCGGAAACGGTCTATGATGATATTTTAATACCCATTTTTACGCTCTCGCAAATTATAGTGATCTCGGGTTACGACAAAATCTGAATTAGCATGCCTTTATGATAAAATCCGTGCCCTCGTATCATTATCGAATTATGCTACGCCGAAGATCGTAATCGGACTAAAACGATTCGCCTAGGAGTAACCCTACGTTGTAACGGTACCTCCCCTTTTTTCGTTTTCGCAGCGAGGACGTAGTGATGCAGATGGCTCCTACTTTCTATGCGAAGATTGTATCGAGAGAAGCAGACAAAATGATTGTAGTGAACAAAAACACATTAAATAAATCTTGCATAAAACCATGAAAACGAAAGAATAAAAAAGTACACTATATTATATTTCTTCGTGCGTTCATTCACATTATATAATTGTTTTGTTTCCGTTCGCGAATAAATAACCTAACGGTAAAGAAAATTAGAATCGTATTTAAGATCAACTTGCGATAAATAGATTTTCTGTGGATAAAAAATTGCGATAAAACTTAAAAAATCCAGAGATCACATTTAGAAATAAAACATCTTTCGGAAAATTGATAAGTACTAATATATTATATTCATGAGATGCACGAAAACAAGTAGAAATTAAAGACTCCCACGACATATAGCAATTTGAAGACACTTTATTTGAAACAACACTAAAAAAAGTTGTGATTAACCAACGTACGCGGTCAGGAGGTCGACGATGTTCGTCACTTGAAAACGTATATTCCTTCAATTTTCTAGTCGAGTAAGCGTCGTTTGAAGGGCCCTTGTGCGTCTGGCAAAGCGTGCACTATCCTGTTACGCGATCTCTCCCAGCCCGCAATCAAAATTCAAATCACACTTTTACAGCCGAACATAAAATCAATATTCGCCCTTTGGACGCGCCCCTAAATTCCGTCGAAAACAAATCAATGTTCTTTTGACAGTTAAAGTCGACGTCTCGATACGACAATCCGAAAAAAATCTCCATGTCTATGATGACGATTATTTTATTTAATTCGTGGTGTAATATTTCTAAAATTAATTCAAAATAATTATCATGAAGTTTCAAACAGAACAGTTCGTTAATCCGAAAATATTATTATCACGAGATACAGTAACGTCTTGCGCGCTGTATAATGTAAATACTCCATCTTTCATAAAGTATCCTATATAATGTTATCGTTAACTGTTAAAGAACTGGTTCAAGAAATAATCAGAACAATACGTAATATTTCTTACATGAAAGTTGCCCTGAATAAAAATACATTAACAAACTAATTCTCAATAAATAAGCATTGAAAAATATATATTTTTTATTTTAATTGATATATTCAATTTTGTGAACAATCAATTCGTATAAATATTGAAAATGCGTAGGTGTCGATGTAATTCGCGATATATCTGTGTATGTAATACAATTACCCACATTTCCCTCGCATATTGAAAATTTTCATACAATATCGTAATAACCGTGAAACAGGGATCATTGTACATGCTGGTATGTACCTGTTGGCATAAAAAAAAATAGATCGCCTGATGGTTGCAAAGTCCAAAGTGTAGCAAAAAGAAAAGAAGTTGCTTAGGCATCCGGAATAGTGCCCTTATAAATGGTTTTTCTATATTGCCTCGTGTCTGGCTCACGTTGGACATGGACATGGGTTACCGGTTCATTTAAATAAGTTAAGGGTCTCGCTTAGTGCCTTAGCGGGTCCATTACAGCTGGGCAAAAGCGGCTAATTACCTGCCTGACGTGAGTTATAAACCCCTCTTCGGCCATCGCTCCCTCCTTTGAATATTTTTAACCGGTATCTCGATTTTTACAATGAAAACGTCGCGCGTCTGCGTTCCAGCGTTTTACAGCGTTGCGAGTCGGCGGGTGCAGCTATCGCGTGCAAAATATATATCACGCCCTTTCAAAAAATTTTCACTTGCAGATCGCGGTTTGACTTTTGTGGCTTTATATTATATTACATTATATACCATATTACATGGTTTAATAATCAAATTTACTTCATAATGTTTATTTTCCGCGTTAATTAAATTACATTGAATTTTGAAACATCAACCATGTGCTCGCATTTTTTTCAAACAACGTTAATATAATTTTAACGGTAATATATATTTTTTACATTTTATTCGAGAAATGTGTATATGCGATGTAGACGGCTCTGTCGCTCGAATTAGCTCGAGCGACAGAGCCGTCCAGCGTTATACCTCTGCCGATCGTAATGATGTTCCTCAAACGCGGCGAATTAAATGCCAATTTCCGAAACATGTTGCTGACCGCGATAAAGTAACGGCTGACAGTTGAAATTTCGTAACAAACGATCGCGAAGGCGGTACCTTTTGGACAGAAAATTAATCTAGTTTGTCATAACGTGGGCGGGTTAGTTCAAAGTGCCGCTAATGAGAAAAAGGCCGACCCGCGTCTTTCTTATTTGTCAATGGGATCATCGTACCCATGAATCACAGCCGGGAGACGCTCGCCTCGAATCTCGCATGCTGTAGGTGGAATTCGCTCGAGAATGAACGGACGATACGGCACATGGCAGTTCATTCTTGCACAGATATTAACAGCGTGCAACAGGAAATAAAATTATTTTTTTATAATCTAAAGATAATGGATACTTTATTAAATGATACTAAAAACTCATACGTCATTATATAGGCGGCATTGATAAATGTAAAGTTCTATTCTTCACGCTATATGTATAAATCTCTCTTATCAATTTATCCATATAACGTAATTATACATCCAGCAGAATAATGAGGTTTTTAATTCAAAATTCAGTCGGCTACTCCACTAAAGCAGAATTTTGTACATATTAATTCAGAATTAATAAATAATCATAGAGTGATCGAGAACAATGTACTTCCGTGAGAATGAATAGTAATATTTGTAATTATAACTATACAATATATACATATATAGCACAATATATTACTATTAATAGTACTCTTTACAAATATAATATTACAACATTCGTAGTACAAATATTTTTGTAGACTTCATCTGACGTTAATTCCGTTTGTTCAAGCAAACAAACTCAAACTTTAATTGATACACACATGGTAATGTGTGTAGCTGTATAAATCAAACTCTGATCAATTAATTAAATAATACGCATGAACGTTCAATAGAGCACATTGTCGAGTGCTATTATAACGCTAAAAGTTTTTTTTACGAACTTTTGGCATTTTAAACACATCGTGGTTTTCCCGCGTTCAGCGATGGTCGCGTTTCCTTTGGAGGCAAAGGTTCAATTTTGTGTGCAGTGGCCCTAAAAGGGCCTACGGGACTGGTTAGCTTTGGTTAGTGGTCCTGGAACGATGCGAACGACACGAGCGGCTGACGAGATAGACAGACACTAGGGAGGGAGTCTATTTCATGGTTAATTTGGCTAACTCGATTTCACCACCACCAACGTGACCAGCCCACCACTGCACTGCCACCACCACCACCACCACCACCACCACCACCACCACCACCACCGCCGCCGCCGCCGCCACCCTCGAAAGACCAGGGCCACTAAACTACGTACAGGGTGAATTCGTCGGCCACCCTCCCGTTAACGCATTGCTCGCGAATTTTTGTCTACAAGAGTGGTCGAATCGCACGGGTTATTCGAGGGGTTGGAAAAATAATTTGCAACTTCGTACGTGTCTTCCGACGGTAGAATAAGTGCGAAATAATGAAAATTAATTCATACACGCGAACACAGTTATATCTTTAAATAAGTACGTGCAGTCAATATTCATTTGAAAAGGCGCGTTTATTAGAATAACAAGAGTTTATTAAAGTTTGCTATAGTGCGCGTATGTGTGTTTATGTATGTAAATGTTAAGGTTCAAATACAATTTATAATTATTTCCAAAAACCTACATACATGTGTAAAAGAGAAAGAAAAGGAGAGAGAAAGAGAATATTTAATTGTGTACATATGTAAGTGTGTATTGCTTTTTTATTTGTATAAAATGATGTTGATAAAAACTGAGCTGTAATAAAAAAAATAGTATGGCATTTCGCAATTTTATTTGTACCGAAGGCAGATAACAACGGCCGGCGCCACTTCCAATAAATTGCAATCGATGGTAAGCAATAAATGCGAAACAGTAGATCTAATGAAAATCCCAGTGATGGAATATACCGTTAAAATATTTAAACTCCCAATAGCCACATGCATGTGCAGAAGAAGAAATAGTCGGCTATAAAAATATGCGCCCCTCTCCCTTCCCTGCCGTACTTAATATATTCCGACAAACGTGAAAAATAAAATGGAATAATGTGCAAAATATAATGAAATATAATACTCGTATATTCAGCGACCACCATTATGCAAATTAATATCGCTCTCTCGTAAAGTGAATTTGATCAAAATATTCAGACGTGTACGAGATACGTACTCGTAATTCATATTTAATGACGTTAAAAAAATATGTGCGCGAAATATGATAACGACGTTGCCGAGAAAACTGCGTTCATGTTAATAGTAAAAAATAGGAAAATCCTATATTTTATATATATACATATATGTATATTTTTGCACATATTTTTGTACATATACGTACGCCGCGCTATGCTATCTTCTGAGTCGAGGAAAAACGTCAGGCAATGTATACATTGCAAGTATCAGGTGCTCGCTTTTATGCGTAAACGCGTAAGACGACAAAGAGACACCTTAAGCATTGGTTTATTCCGCAACTGCGAGATATCCTTCCGCATTTGAAACGGGCAGAACCGTCTCCTCTCTCTTCGACAAACGCGTTCGCCGTCCTGTCCGTGTCGTCTACCGGCGCACGTTCTCCACCGGCAAAGGGAAACGCGCATACACTACCGGGAAAAAATCTCAGGGAAAAGTTAGACGCAAATATTAGTTGAACGCCGGACTAGTCATTATTTCTCTTTGTGCTCGCAAATGCCACTCGCTACTCCGGTATCTTTCGCAAAAGGCCGGAACAAAGGAGCGTGTCATCGCGCGGCGCTCTACCCCTGCCTCCTCGACTCCCCGTCCCACCCTTCCTACCTCTAATCTAACCCGGCCCCGATCTCCCCTAACCACCCACGGCTCGGTCGTCTTCCTCTCTTTTTTTAAGCTTGAGTCTTAATTACTGGAAGCAGAACGGGTTAAGGACTAAAACACAAGCCGACGTCGGCTGACTGATCATGGTGCGTCCCGACTGACGGCCATGCCAAATGAAAAACGGTCTAGAAAAATTATCATCGCGGAAGATACGTGGCACCTGCTATCCCTCTCTCCCTCCTAACCCCTTTCTTTATTTTACACATTCCCCTTCGCGTCTTTTCCCTCCTGTTTTCCATTGTTCCCAGAATCTCGCCGAGATCTTATCAGATTTTTCCGGTTTGGCGTATGATCAATATCTGCTATCAGGGGCATTTCACAAAAGTTGCGTTACAGTTGACAATTTTCAGATATAATTGAAATTTATAGATTTTCAGCGAATTAAAACAGTGGAAATTAAAAGAATCTGTATTTAAATACCTATAATGAGCTCGTGTTTGATTTATTATTAATACATTTTGTTTTAATATATCGTTTCTAATATGTTTAACATTCATCTTTTTATAAGCTTCCGTTAAACAATAAAAATTTTGAGCAAGAAAACGTACTTTCGACAGACATATACATCCTGTTCTTGGCAATAGCAACTACACATACTTAATGTCTTGGTATCGCAAGCGTTAACGTGACACCGCACGGCGAAAGGTCGCAGAACCCGAATGTATCGTTTGCATTATACCTATGGAGAAATGTGTCGTGCGACACGCACGGCATGTATAGACACGTATGAACAAAGTGCCGCGGCCCCTTTTGTGCAGTACCCGGGGGTGACAATGGGCCTTGCTCTCAGCATTGTCACATGGGTTAACCAACGTTACCGAGGGGGCTATCGTCGATGTTTGGCATCGTCCTGCTCGCCGACAGCCACCGTCTTTTATTCAACGCCCTGCGTACCGCGGCCTAACTGTAATTGCAGCGCATTAGATACACACTTTTACATGATTAACTCGCGCCGTCATAGTAAAACAGCAACCTCGACTGTTACCCGCTACAATCGCCTCGCGTTCGATTTCTGTGTATTTGAACAGACGAAGGTTTGATTCCGGTCAATAACTGCTCTATTTACCTGCTCTATCGACGGGAACAAATAATGAGTTTACAGGGCTTGAAGCCAATAATTTTTCAAGACTGTCGGCAGAATCGGATAAACACAGTTGTCGAAAGTAAAGCGCCTATTATTTTATCTTCTGTACAATATGGTAACTAAACATATAAATAAACATTCCTTTATCACTTTCCGAGACCATCTTGAAAGTCGTGAAAAGATAAAGGTCAAGTTTTATTAGTTTTCATTTAAATCCGCTCCGATCTATCAATAACCCTCTTCCGCAAAGTCCTCTGCACAAAGTAAAACAATTGGCTAAAAAGTAGTTTTTTATTCATGCGTAAATAGTAATGACACGAGATCGGAGAAACCTGATTTTATAATAGGGGAGCTATATGGTTGATTCATAAATAAGTTCCGCTGTATATAATTACTGAATCACTTTTTTATAGAAATTATTACTCACGATGTCCAATTATTTTATCTGCAGCAAATAGTTAAGAGTTAAGAGTATATCATTTACGAATCAATACTTGTAGTGTCACACATACTGTTTATTAAATCTAAAAATTTAATTTGTTAAGTAAAACGGAACTTATTTATAAGTCGATCCAATATTACTACAAAACTATAATTCATGTTTGTTGAACATGATACACCAATAACCACATTATTGATTAATCCTTACTTTTCAAGATAAATATTTTATAGCTGCTACACGTTAACGAGAATATTATCATAAACACGTTTCACGCTAAATAACGTAATTTGCTCGATGCAATGATAATGTCGATTTGCGATTAGCATTAAATTATATTGTATATACATGACAAGAGCAAAATAACGGAGCGTAGCGTTATTTGAAGGAAAACGATCCCATTCATTGATCGAGTAAACAATTTCGACCGCACGACTGATTCATTCTTTTTTTTTTCTTTCTTACGACCACCATTTCCTCATTCTCCGTGATGACGGTCATCTCCGCGCGAAATGAAATCGAAACGCAATTTGTCGTTCCCCACGTCGCCCTCTCGCGTTGCCGCGTATCTCCCTCGCAAAACCATCACACGATTACGCTAATTCGGGTATCATTTATTTTTCGTTCACCCTTCTTCGTCTTTCTTCTGCTGCCCTCCCCATCTCGTCGCGCAAACGAAGCTCTACCCTCCACCGTCAACGAGCCCGCGCTCGATTCTACGAACTTTGAAGTGCTTTGAAAAGCCCGGTGGGTTTTTGATGTAGCCACCAACTGTTCCCGCCATGCAAAATAGTGAATCACGCATTAAGCGGAGATAAAGCGGCAAATAACTCGACTATATATTGAACGTAACGCTCGGTTACACCGAGAACAAAACCGATCCGCGTTGATACCCCAGAAAAATGTTTTCTTTCGGTACGGCAAATCGAGCGGCGCGGGGGGACGATCGGACAATTTAAGTCAGTCAAATGCACGGTGACATTTATCAATAAAGATGTGTGCGTGGAACGGGTCAAGAATCATTGGTCAGCAATTTGAATAAAAGTATATCCTATGAAAGAAATATAATACTCTCCAAAGAGTTTAACCAAATAATTTTTTATTTCATTTATTATTTATCATTTAATTTAATCATATTCCAATGATTGTTGACCCCCATAGTAGTTCTCTCTCCACTCTACATTTCTCCAACTTCAACAAATCAAGTTTCATTAAAAAATAAATTTAACTTGTCTAAATAGAATTTGGAATGAAAGTTTGCGTCGAAAGACTAGAAAATTAACGAGTAAAAAGGAAAAATAACTTAATAAGGTCCTTCTACGAGAGAAAGAACCATCTTAAGCTCAGGCTCAGTTCTCATCAGTAACTCGTATAGCGAACGAATCTTTGATTTATTGTCAACACATTATTGTACTGTCGCCTGAATAAAGCTTATTGTTAGTAAAAAAAAACAGTGTTCTATCCTCCTCAATATTTTGAAATATTGCAGTGTGTAATGTTCATACAAATAACATATAACGAAATATCGCGAAGCATCGTATATTATTTGCAGGACGCGTCGTGGTTTCCCCGTCAATACGTATTCACGGCGAGATTAACGAAAAAAGAAGAGAGAGAGAGAGAGAGAGAGAGGGAGAGAGGAAGGAGGGGGGAAAGCACGAAAGACACGAGAGTGATCTTCGGCAAAGATGGCACGTGAGAGCAAAGTATTAACTCTCTCCTGCGTGGTGGGTATCGCACCCTTGTTATTCCAGCCACAAAGACACAACTCGCCACTCGGCTCTGCCACGTGACCAGATCATACTTTATTGAAAAATGTGCAAATACTCGTCACTCACCAGCCGCGTTCCCGCATTTTGACGACTTCCTTTCTATCGTCGTGTATTATTATTCCCTCCCCCGTATTTTTCGGTTACGAAGCTATTTTCAATATCCGGCAGTTTGCAGCGGCAGAACTGGTCCAATGAAGTAGTATTTTGATATATTTTGTTTTGTCAAAACCCGTATTTCCCGTGTGTAAACAAAAACGGTAAAACTGAATTTCACTGCAATAATTATTTTTGTAGAAAAGAAATGGCATTCTCTCTTTGTTTGGCCAGTGGTCGTTAACCTAGCACGCAGTGGCTGCGCATGCACAAATCACCATTTCGACAATATTTTTATACTCTGTCCAAGTTAATCTACGTCGTATCTCAAAATTGATATAATTCAATCGTAAAAAATTTGTGTTGTTTTACTCGCTGTCTAAAAATTATCTCAGGCATATATAAATATAATAAGTATGGTATTTTTTACATAACATTCTTCCAATTGGAAAAAGAGTTATTTATAAAATAACTGTACAATGTTCAGACAAAAGAACGATAAGAATTCGTATCTAAAAAAAAGTTCATTCGCATATTACGAAATACGAGAAGTGTAAAAATATGAATGATCCTCATGTGCGGCTTATATTTTTTATATTCGTTATATTTCGATCGGAAATGTAATGTCCTTAGCAGCACGTTAAAAACGCAATCTCAGAATTTGAATAAATAATAGAAGACCGAGAAAGCACACTCGGGGTACTTGTTATCAGTGGAACAAATTAAAGCGTTAGGATGAGGTAAGGTTGAGAGAACAAGTACTTCGACCGCTGCGGGATTGCCTTTCAGACAACATAGGCACAGCTAGCGAGAACTCGGCTAACAACATAATTCAATACGGGGCTACTACCTAAACGTGTTTCCGCTATCCGCCATGCTCGAGAACTTACATTTCCTGCTGTTACTATATGATTTCCGTGACCGCCGTGAAGGGGAGAACTGATGCGCGCCATACCGTGTCCAAAACGCAGTGACGATAAGTACGGCCTTTTTTTATCCGATCGAAGATTTTTTTTCGCCCGTCTCCTCTCCATTTGTTCGCGCGAGTTTTTTTTTGTGTCGTCTAAACGGCCGACTCTGCCAATGGCATATGCGGCTCACCAAAACGTAATAACTCCCAAAGTGGTAAAATTTACATTTGGTGCGTGTTAATAACCCCCCGATGCTATATTTTATCGTAATGCGATTAGACTGCAGGAATAAGAAACGTGCGAGTTACCGCTTCGCACAGATATTTAAAAAATGCCTAATTCTACAAAACTTATTAGGGAGAAGAAAAGGCAATTAAGAGATACAAGAAAAACGACAATTCCTGTAAACAGACATCGAACGTCGCATAATAAACTGTTGCGTGATTTGTTAAGCAAAATATTTTTAAACGAGGAATAAATCGATCGATGTCACGCACCACGTGCAATTACACGCGAACAGTAGAGAAGTCATATATACTTCAAATAGTTTTCCGAGTGGAGCGACAATTCTCTCCCGACGTATCCTAGATCTCAATTATCATCATCGTAAGTACGTAAGAACTGTGTGTGTACACAAGAACTCTCCCGCGTTTACGAATACTCTTTTCTAGATAACGACGTATAGCTCGCGGTAAACCACGGAGACCCTCGCGAGCCCGTTGCACGTAGGACCAAGAGGGGTTGGGTTCTCTTCTGTCCGGCTTCAGGACTTCAGGACACTTCAGGATCGTCTTTTTACCTACGGTACGGCATCGCGATCGCGTGCGCGCATTACTTAACCCAACGGCATCGTTCCTCAGCGCGGTACGCGCGCGCGTAATCGCGCAAACTCGTTCCACGCATCGCATGCGAAACGCCAGTACCGCGTGGATCGGTCATCGCTAATTTGCGTCGGTAATGACCGCGTCTACGAGGGGGAGAATTAGCCGGCGAGGAGAGGGATGCGAGGGTCTCCCGCGATCCATATCTGACGTCTGGTTGGCTGGTTTATGAATGGGGTGGGCCCGCGCGCCGATCGCCGCACGATCGCGGAAGAAGATTGATCTGTCCTCGGTGATCTACGATTATCAGAAACGCCTCACGGTAAATAGGGCCCGTTTAGCTCGCTTCGCTGGCGGCGTCGCGCGGCCGTTTTACGGTAGGTTGTACGCGGAAGTGGTTATAAGGCGGTTAAGGTATGCAGGAAGTCCAATCGACTGCTAACGCGATATTTTTATACGCTTTTTCGATAATCCAACGGAATGTTAAGAGAAAAACCTTTTTTAAGCGTGCGTGAGATGCAACAATTTTGCAGAGCGAATAATCCTTTGGACACCTTTGTTCTTCTCGTACTCAGACGTGCCGCGTGCCTATATCGTTTAATTAATACACGTGTAATAATTTACACGTGTATTACAAACGTATAATAATCACATGAATTTTTTAACTGTGAAAATATAGCGTTTCAATTTTTGTTTGGCCAGTCTGTGATTGCGGATACAAAGCGAACCGTTTATCGATGTTCGCCAATCGGAAATCGGACGAATTTTTCAGTTAAACAGTTTTCGTCCGCAGACGCCTCGTTAGAATTACATATTCGAAATAATAAAATAATGAGAGAGCGCAGCTTCCGCGGGCGGGAGAATGAAATGTTCATTGCGCGACGATAGCTCTCTCTCTCTCTCTCTCTGTGCCGCATATAAATATTCATGTCACACACAGCAGCATGGAGCTAGGATATCCAGGATATATTCACGAGGATAATGTGTTTACTGCGGCGACGTGTCTTTATACCTCGGCTAAGGTAACGCGAGCTTCAAATTCAATATTTCCATCCGCGCCGCTGTCGCGAAAATTACACGGAGATATACATTCCAGTATTCTTACGGTCATATTAGAATGACTGAGGTAGACACCTTAAATAATGTGTAAATCTTTTTCGCGCTCGAAACTAAAATTCAATTACGCGAGAATTTATAATATCATTCGGAATCGGTTTATAAATCCCGTACGTAATATCTGCTTTAAAATATAAATTTTTTTCCACGTCTTCCATTTTCCATTTAGTGCAAAATACATAGCATGGTTATTTCACCGTCATAAAAATGTTATAGTTGAAGAATTTCCCTCCGAAATTTAGAATCACATTTTAAGATAGCATTTCACCGCAAAATAAAAAAATATGTGCGAAACATATAGAGAAAATTAAATATGTACAACCACGATACAGAGAGAATTTAATTTGTAAAAAAAATATTATTTTTATCAAAAAGTGCATTATTCAGAAAAATCTAAATAACCTTGTTAATTAAATACGTATTTGCATTGTAATTTAATGTCCCGTCGGCAGAATGGTATTCAAAAGTGTTAGAAACTACCGTTAACTATTCGCCGATTGCGTATATAAAAAATATTTAACAGTTATTTATAATATTTCCAGGCTGTGTATTATTCCTAAGTCTCGCAGAACGCGGAAATTTGACTAAACGCCGACGTTCATTCCAGCGCGAAAGCCGACATATAAAGTCGGCATGACAGATGTAACACTTACCTGCCAGGCGTTGGAGTCCAGAGCGAGGTAAGACATGTTGCTGTTACTGTCCTCCGTGATTGAAAAATTTGTGGGGTACCCGGAAACTCCTCGCCAATCGGCACGCTACCAATATCCAGCTTGTCACTCACGTTCCGAGATGATCGGCAGGCGGCATCTTCCGTCGGCAGCTTCGTGAAGAAGCGAGCTGTACTGGAAAAAAAACAGATGTGTTATATTCGAGCGAATATATAAATATTATTAATATTAAATGGAATAAAAAGTATTTCAAATAACGAGTTTATCGAAAATTGGTAGATGAATCGATTTAAAGTCAAATTCACATATTAAAAAGAAATTATCATAATTAACCGGTGGAAATAATCGCTTCCCTTAAAAACATTAATAAAGTAAGTTCAGATACATATGACTTACAATTAGCAAAATAATTTTTTTAATCTGAACTTTCACATTCATTTGTCATTACTACGTTTCAACTATAAAGGAAAATTATTTAATGAGGACTAATTGGATTTAAAAAACCTATGCGCATGCGGTGAAATTGCTTTCTCAAAGAAAATTTTAAGGAATTTTCGCACGATCCTTCTTTTGCACGCGAACTATACACGAGGCGGAAATATCGAGTAAGATTTGGCGAAAATTTCCTGCGGTGAGTAACAAAAATGCGAATTACTTTCGTCGGCCGGAATCCCCGGGGCGTCGCGTCAACGGATCGGGAACTTAGTTAAGCAAAGTTAAATACGGCTCCCCGAGGTGGCACGACCGCTTTTTAATTGCAAACACTTTCACAAAACGAGAAGATATTCCAAGACGCTCGACAAGCGGGAATTACAGCCCTAGCTTCTTTTTCGCTATTGAAATGTCTACGAGTATAAATATCTGCAGTTCCCAAGGTATTTACAAGTACAATCAGACACTTCATGGAAATGCTTAGCATCAATTCAGCATCAACTTGCGGTATCGCGGAAAGTTCACCACAACGGTGTTTAAAGATTTATTTTACTGTAAACACAGACTTAATTACGAGTAAGAATACGTCGTACAATGCTAAGATTAAAAATTACGTAAAATTCAGACAAGAGGCTTTCCATATTCTGATCAATTAACGAATAAAACAATAACAATGCCGAAACAGTCTCACAATCAGTGCTAAACGCAATAAAAATCACATCCCTTCAATTCGCATGCAGAAAAATATATCCATATAT
Source organism: Temnothorax americanus (assembly GCF_048541705.1). Classification (NCBI taxonomy): domain Eukaryota; kingdom Metazoa; phylum Arthropoda; class Insecta; order Hymenoptera; family Formicidae; genus Temnothorax; species Temnothorax americanus. Next base: position 2,252,282 of record NW_027509442.1, on the reverse strand, counting down.
AAATAAAAAATATATAAGCTAACAAAAAAAACATAACCATTCAATTATATAAAAAGATTTATATTGGACGGAAAAATATGTGTATTCGAATGAACACTGTTTTAATCGCTCGACAAATCTTGTCAATAATAGTGAAATTGTAACGAAACTGTAGTGAAACTTTAGATAATGATTTATTACTGAAATATATATATATATATATATATATATCTCTCCCCCCCTCTCTCTCTCATCAACATTATATTCATAAAGAGCTATTGAACGCAATTATACCCGGTTCTCGCTTTCAAAATTAAAACACATATAATAACACCACACATCTTTCAATATACCCGGTGATTTATGCAAATCCGTGCAAAACAAAGGATATCATTATTAAATTTAAATGTAAGAAATATAACATATTTTCTGCATAGTACTGTTTCTACCACAGAATCTTCACGGAGTCCCTCTTTCCCCTTCCTTTCACCGTATTTAAATCAAACGGTGATCAAATACCGGCGGCACCGTCGACTTTATTACTTGACATCACAAAGTTCCATGCAACGAGTCAATCTGACCAACAAATTACTGCCTCTCTGTATTGTTTATTGTTATATCCGACTTACGTACCGTCCTCTCGCAGACACAAGCTTAAATTAAATCAGACGTTTACGAGCGAAATGATTAACCTTATACGTTACGCCAATAAGATATTATTTATGCACATTGTGCACTTTTTGTGCACAATGACGTCTATTGAACTCGCGAACTTGCATCTCCGAAGTAAAAGAACTGTTTGTTTATTCTCGAGAATCACTTTTTGCGAATAACATATATTTTACTTGCATTCTAAACATTTTTTGCTTATTGTATTTACTTTTTTTGAAAAAAAGAAACACATTTGTGTAGTAATAAATACTATGCATATGTAAAAAAAAATGCTAAAAAGTTTAACACTAAATTGGAAAACGTATTCACGCACCACTTCATCACACTGCAATAAAAATAACATTTCTATCATTTCATTTCTGTTCCCTTCATTTCTTGTGTTTACTGTGTTTAGTGAACCATAATTTTTCTATTCTCAAAGGTTTTTTACATTCACCGGAATTTATGATAGAAATTTTCAAAAACAAAGCGTAATGTTTGAAACACTATTACTACGTTTACGCGAGCGTTACTTCTGTAGTAACTTACGATAATTCCTTCGCGTAAACGGGATTTTGTAGTAACTTACGATACGTTACTCCGCGTAAGTTACTACAGAAGTAACGCTCGCGTAAACGTAGTATATGTGCCACGTTTGTTAAACGAAAGAAATTTAATCCGTCAATCGTTTTCGAGAATCAAGGTCGCTTTATCTACGTAATCCCAAATATATGTGACTGTTCTCGCACACGTACACACAGAGAAGAAAAGTTCCTCTTTCTTTATATTTTTAAAATAAGACGCGACGACGATATTCTAATGAACTCCTGGCTGTTGGAAAAAAAAACATTAATCGCAGACTGCGTCCAAGTGGCTTTTGCCTACACCGCAGCTACATCGTTAAATTTCTTCCGGCAGCTATTTGGCTTCGCGATTGCTCCAAGGACTCCACGTTAAAAAGAAACAGTCCAAGGTCACCGCCGCCGCGCCGCATTTCGCACAGCGTTCGCGGCGATCACTCGCGCGAGGCACGTTATGTCCTCGTCGTTACTTTCCGGAGCACACTCGATTCGTCGCTGGTGCAAAAGTTAAAGCCGGACCGCAACGTCCAGGAGATACACGTCGCAAACTCACCTCCTCGTCACGATCTCGCGGCGAATCACCGACGGGCGGACAGCGGCGACGGCATCCGCGACGGCCACCGATCGCGTTTTCGCGTCAGACTCACGATAAAAAGATGAAAATGCGCTCCCGCGATATCTGTCGCGAGCGAGATGACGCGCGCACGTACGTACACGCGTGTCCTTCGTAACTTAATCCGCAAGCGGATTATCGGAGGCTAATTCGAAACGCAGTCAGACCATCCCTCTCTTTCTTTCACACACTCTCTCTCTCTCTCACTCTCGCGCTCCTACCGACCGCCGGCGACCGGCTCGCTCCCTTCCTTCTCTCCCTTCCGTGATCTTTCTTTTTCTTACCCCCTCTTCACCCCCGCTCGCTCGTTCTCCGCGCTCGCGAACGGTCTACGTGTCTTCCTCTCTCTTTCTTTCTCTCTCTTTCTTTCTTCCCCTCTTGCAAGTACTGCTGGGCAGTATGCGGTATGTGTACTTGATCGCACCTTGGAATCACTCGGTGGCACGTCGAAGATGGCAGGCGGACCGGCGTGGCGGCGTGGCGCGACGACTCCGAGGACGCGCGCCACGCGAGAAAATGCACGAAAGCAGATGAGAGGACAGTGATGTCGGAGCGAAGGTAGCTTCCGGTCGCGTCGCGTCGCGTAGCGTTGCGTTACGTTACGTTTTCTGTATCTCGTGCCGTGTGTCCCGGATGTGTATTGGCCCACCGCACGTGGCGCCTCGCGACGTCGCACTGCGCTCCAGGCAAGAGAGGCGCCGCGGCGCCCCCCTCCTGCCCCTCCAAGCCGCCACCCCTGCCGCGGCAACGATGCGCCTCCGCCACCACCCGCGGCGCGGTACTATCGCCTGCCCCCGCGGGGGTGTGGTGCCTCCGCCTACAGTCACACGACGGACCCTGCGCGGCCCTGTTCCATATACCTGCCTCTGCCTGTACCGGAGCCGGAGAGGGATGACGACGGGCTAACCTAACCCTAACCCCTAACCCCCGAGCGCGACGCGACGTGACGCGTCGCGTCGCGTCGCGAAGTAACTTCGCGGGCCGAGCCGCGTCGAGAGATGTAGTGTAGATTTACGAGAGAGACGCCGGTGAATGAGTTACCGCCGATATTTGGACAGATATGAGGATGGGGGATGAAACGAGATGCCAACGAACCACCGCCGATGAAATCGAACCATCGAACGATCGAACGCCAAGAGATCTACTTTCATTCGTCTCAAACCTATTTTTTTTCGAATCTCAGAAGTTTAAATTTATCCTTCCGAACACGTCAGATTTAACGTGTTCGAAATCATTCGTGATAATCTGAAATTGGTATGCCGGGATAAACCACATATTTTAACGTGATATATTTATATAAATTCAGAATTGCCTGTATATGCTTAAAATGTACTTAATTTGAGAAACAAAGAAGGTTTTGAAAGATTATTTTTAGTTTTATTTTTTATTGTTAAAAAAAGAATTAACATTTTTAATCAATTTATAAGAAAGATTGCACGTATGTTTGTGATCGAACAAAACTTTTATTGAGCCAAGTATCTCGACGTGCCAGTATTATTCTGGTCCGTTAGAGAATTTACAAGATAAATAATACTTGCCAAATAACCATTATAGTATAGAACAGTACGAATAGTACAGCAATTATAAATGTGAAATTCAAAAGATTAAACGGAGCAAACTGTTTAAACACTTGCCTAAAGTCAAACAAATTCAATAAAACTTACAAAAAGTTTACAAAATTAAAATCGTCCTGAAATAACCAAGAATTAAAATAATTGGTAGAATTTTCAAAGATATATTTTAAGTCAATTCTTGTAATAAATTGTTGTAAATTTATAGATACAAAAGATCGGTTCAATTGCATGAACCTCTTATCCAAATCAATGTCTAATATTTTATAATAGATAAAAAGAAAGCAATTGCAGAAACTACCTAGTTTACGAAATCTTTCTCCTTTGCTTTTGTTTCAGAAGAGACATTCCCTTTGTAAATTTTTCTCGGACTTGGCTATCTTCCGAGGGACCCGCGTAATTTGTCCAGCAGAGAATTCGAATCCGCCCGAAAAGTCCTCGGCGCGTATATCGGGTGGCGGATACGTACGACGAGGTAAGAAAAAACCGGTGGAGGGTGAGAAGGGACGGAACCGTCGACTCGTCGGCACGAGACGCAGACGGATATCGGATGCGTCTGCCAGCTTGGGACTCGTATACGAGACGTTACCGCATCCCTGCTATCTCTCCCGGCAGCCAGCGTCGCGCAATCCACAGCTACATTGCCGCGCGCGACGTATACAGACGGCGGAAACGACGACGGGCAGGCGCAATCTGCGCATGGCCGATATCGATGTCCCCCTCGTTTCCCCCCTCCGGCGAGTATGCTCCTTGAATATACTGCCACTACCGTACGCCGGTCCACCCTTGTCACCCTCCCTACCCCTGTTATCCCCACTATGCTGTTGTGTGCACAGCGCGCTGCGAGTTACCACGCTGCAGCCCCTTTCTTCGTACGCCCCTGTCGTCGCTCTGCCCCGACTCCTCTCGCCCGTCCCACTCGTGCCTCGTGCTTTTGCCCCCGTCAAGGAGAAAACGGGAGCGGCGCAGGAGGAACAAGAGGTTGGAGGAGGTAACGATGAAAGAGGAAGAGGAGGAGGAGGAGGAGGAGTAGAAACGGGAAAAAGTGGAGGGAAAGAGAGGTGCTTATGAACAGGCCAAGACGACGCAGCTTCTGTTTTCCCTCCTCCCCCCCCTCCCTGGAGATTTCGGCGAATTTTCACGCCGGCGTTATTACGCCCTCTTCTTCTTTCCTCTCTTCGCTAGTAGAGTCGACTACTCTTTTCTTCTTTCCCTTTTTTTCTCGCTCCTTCTCTCTTCCCCGCGCGACGTTTGGTCTCGTATCCTATATGTTGAACCTCGTTTGCTTCCTACGCGCGACGAAGGGGTAGGCGTGTGATGACGAGCGTCGCTGATTTTAGGTTGGAATGCAGCCATTTGGAAAGTGTGTTTTCGTGTACGGGGTCGGTCGATATTTTCTCACAGCAGACGAGCAGTTTCTCGGAAATTTTCGCGGTTTTCAGACAAACCCCGAAATTTCTCACTCGGTTTTTTATTAGAGAATGTGCTCGGAAATTAGTGTCGTTCAATCGTCCCTTATTTTTTTTAGTTTGTAGTATATCTCATTCATTGCTTGTTTGCGAAAATATGATACAAATTGTTATAGCTAGATTTTAAACACGAATTAATAATTTATATATTTTTTATACAACAATTGAACAATAATTTATCAAAATTAATGAAAAATCAATCTCAGTTGTTGCTTTTATTTACGCGATTATATACTCGCAAGCGCGGACACGATATGGATTACAATATGAGAGAAAGTTATGCGCTGAAAAATCATTAAATCACAATTTCCATGATGAGTCACAATTGTTTTAGCGTAAGAATTTACCGCACATCGTTCAATTCTGGACCGTCAGGACGAAACGTAATGAAGGCCTCGGAACAATCAGTTTCAATCATCCTCTCGAAACAATTATTAACGGTCCGTATAGTTGTCTATAGCATTGTCGAGTACGTCACGTCCTGCTACATTCAGGAGGCCTTATATGGATCAATCAGCCGTGCACGCATATTAGATTCATCTTTAATAATCACCAGGCACAATATAACGCGGTTTATCATCAGGCCAGCGCCTATACCTGACGACATTAAATACTGATTATTTCGAATAAATAACGGTTTAGCGCCGCATGTATGTCAGATTCATTTCGATGTACTTAATTCTCTCTTCACTCGGGACCACGAATGTCATGACAGTTTCATGCAACGCGCGCGGTCCTCCAATGCGGTACCCTTGGGCGCCATGTCGCTCGCCGATCCATTTGTGCGCGCCCGCGACTGGCCATTCAAGCGATTCAATGCAAATTTAAATCAACCGTTATTATTAAAATTAATTGTTTCTTTTACGGGATTTAATGTCAAAATATAAAATATAATTCTCGCGGAACGAAGCCGTTCATGTGTTTGTCGTATCTTTTTCACTTTGAACACTTAACCAGCACTGGAGACGCCCGTTTTACCGTAATAAAATAAATTATAAATTTTGTCGTAATTATAGTGAATAGTAAATGTATTAATTGATCCGTGTGTTAACGTATTATACCTATACCTTTGACTCGGTATGTATCGTGCGAGTAGTTAAAGTTAAAACATTAAAAGCACTGCCCGCGGTTAAGCTCCGATTGGCGACACAAGAAAGCGATTTCACGGGCGGATGGCGGCGAATCGCCGTACGTGGACCTCGATCGTGGCGTCCAGCCGATCGGAGTCTACGTTAAAGTTACGAGAGAGGTCAAGCCGTCCATCTTCTTGCTGGAAAGCAATGCGCACCACGCCTATATGTTAAATCGTGACTCGATCGGGAATAAGGAGGAAGAAGAGGCGCCGGTGTTATTATTAGCGCCCGTGGAACAACCTGATGCGATCCCCGTCGGTATCCATAGGCGGGTCGTTCGTGAATCGCCCGGCGTGGAGCGAAAGGGGCGACTGGCGAGAGAAGTGAGATCGGCAAACAACGGAGGGCCGCGTTGCACAATTAACGAGACCCGCCGATTCGACTCGAGTCGAGTACGGATCGAGTGGTGAGGTCGAGTGGGGTCAAGTCGAGTGCAGTCGCGTGGTACGAGTCGTCACTCGTGCCACACGATACCGGCACGATATCCCGGGCGCAATTGCGATTCGCCTACAGATGGAGAATAACGCGAATTACCGCCTCTTTGGCTGTGCTTCGCGGTAACGCTTAGAAGGGAGGAGGCGGAGTTCGCTCGCCATTCTTCGCCACGACGATCGACCGCGACTTTAGTATCTAAGAGGTCTCCCTTTAGCATAATAAGAAATAAACATTATATCTCTCTCCCCCTTTTCCCCTTCCCCCCCCCTCTCTCTCTCTCTCCCTCTCTCCTCCCTCTCTCTCTCTTTACCATGGATATTATATGACGAACGTTGAGTTGTGCTGACACGATTACCGAATATATACGATAAAATATCGCAGTTTCACAGCTAGTTTTGTGCAACTTTTTCAGATTAAATGTCTTAAATTAAAAATAGAGATATCAAAAAAGAATCGAATATTGAAAAATCGATTTCGAAATTAAAAAGCATAATATGAATCATAGGAAAAAATATTAGAACAAGTGTTTTCAATACTAAAATTTCTAATCGGCTCCAAATTATTTATGATATTTCTTTATATTTTTCAGAGAAAAATGAAAATTACAATTCCAATAGGTAGTATGTATGTATGTAGTATCTATTTTTCGCGCATTATTTATATTTAATTATTAATAATAACATTCCTTTTTATTTTCAAGACATTGATATTGAAATTTTTAAATATTTAATATTTAATTTTCAAAATTGTTTTAAATCGTTTCATTAATAATATAAAAGTGTTCTGAATAAATTCATTTACTATTAGGATTTATGATAATATTAATGTAATGTTCTAAAACTTTTTTTAACGACTTATATTTTTTGTCAAAATTATATTGCTCTACTTCAGAAAAGGGAATAGTATCTTTTAAAGCAATATTCAACCTGTCATAGAAGATAATTCTCAAGAAATTCACTGTAACCTATTTTGTTTTAGGGGACGTGACGTTATAACGCCGCAACTCGTTCGTGTGATGCAATTTAACTACCACGTCATTACTCCCGAAGTTAAGCCGGTGTAAGTTCGAAATTACTAGTTAAATTGCATATATCTATGCGAGAGCCGAGAGCGCCGTGTAATCTGCCCATGTGTTTATCCATCGGTAGGTAGTCGTGCATATACCGTGCCTCTCCATCATCGGGATGGTCACCGGGACCATCTTAGCCTAATTACCTAATAATTCGAGGCGGTAACTTCGACTCCGTCTAAGTGGTTTGCGCCCGTCGCGAGAAGACCGATATATCTATAACGCTAAATTGCGATTGAACGTTCCTCGTATACACACCCAAATCCAACAAGTTTCCTCGTTGCTCGTAATTCATAGAATAAAATGTATATTTTGCATTATATGGTTATTTACATCGCGTAATATTTTCGCATTGATGACGCAGAAACCTTTGAAATTGCCGGTATAAAATGCGTATTTATACATTTACGACTTTAACGACAAAAAGTATTTATATAATGTTTATGAAACATATAGATATTTTCTATAATATTATTATATTCGATATTAATTCAATATTATATATATAAAACAACATTCCACGTTACATTCACAAAATGCGTGCGGCAAAAAAAAACATTTCAAAAACGGAAAGATAAACATAAATATGGACAAAAGAGCAATTTCTCGAAAACACATCACTGATTTATATTATTTCGGCGGACAAATGATGCTTTGATCGAAGGGACGTTCTCAATCCTCGGCTTGATAGCCGAATCCTTCTATGCGCTGAAGTGCTTCGGTAAAAAAAGAACGAGCGATCAATAGGACGTCCGATCAATAAATCCCCGGTGATCGCCCCGCGATGTAAAGGGATACACCCCAAATCGATCGCCTATTGATTTTGCGGGGACCGCAAACGGGGCGCGCATCTTCCCTTCCGAGTATCCTTTCACATCGCGAGCGCTTCGGGCTGTCAGGTGCCAGCCGCCAGGGCCATTCTTGTCCCGAAAACGTGAGGCGCGCGAGCTGATTTTTCTATAAACACGTCCGCACACACAAACTCCAGATCACGTTGCGTAGCCCCCGCCGCCTCCCTCTGTCTGCCAATCCCTATAAGCGCGACGTTATAGCGCTTGTTGACTCAAACGCGTGGCAAATTCGTGGGCCCTTTCAAACGTCTCCTCTTCTCGTCTCTCGACACGCATCGACGGGATTACACCTCACGTAATACGTCTCGCGGTAATTCGCCTCATTGTTACGTCAATCCACTCGTCTCCCCGTACGGATCGAAATCGTCGTCCTCGAAATAGCGCGAGATTCCGCCGCGGGCCGGATTGTCGGGCGACGCGAGACGACGCGACGGGGAATCGCGTTTGCTTTGGGACGATTTTTTTTCCTCTCCCTCGCGGTCGCGACGGCAACAACGGCGGCGACGAATAAATATTTACCACTACGAAAAAGAGAGAGAGAGAGAGAGAGAGAGAGAGAGAAAGAGAGAGAGAGAAAGAAGCGCGCGCGCGCGCGTAATCGGTATTTATTCAAACGTCCATTTCCCCGCGCGACTCCATTTTCTTATATTCTTCCGAAACTTCGTTTCGCGAAGTCCGCGAAGGGCGGCCGGCGGACAAAGGAAACGCCCGCGCGGCAATAAGGGCGAGCCGGGAGCCCAAACTTTCGTAATTACAATAAACAAGTCTCTCGCGGGCGCGGGGCAAAACGCCAACGCCCCCGCTCTCCCCCCTCCTCACCTTCTCCCGCTCCTCTCCCTGCCTTGTCTCCCGCGGCCCCCGCCCGAGAGTACAAACGCCTCGCGGTAATAACATGCAAATTGCCGGCTTACCTAACGTCTGGACTTTGTGAGGTCTTTTTGAAATGTGATTTCTTGCTACTTTGAATCCGCGAACGGCGCGCGACGCGCTCTTCGAAGTCCCCCGGTGTACTTTTATAAGAGGGTCAAAAGATTGCGCCGCGCCGTCCGCAAGCGGAATATCGATGACGGCTTTTTATCGCAGATTTATTTCGCGGCGGCTTTCGAGGAGTAAGTAGCGGCATCTGCACGTTTACGCGACGCTGAACGTCTTCGCGTCACTTGTTGCGGCAATTGCGCGATAGAACGATTATCAATAATTTATATGTGGACGTAAACCATCTCCAGTATATAAGTAATAAATATAGAATAATTGTAATATAAAATACAGTATAGGGATCGCGTACAATAATGCAGTGTGTAGATTTAGGAACTATATATATACACCTATACACGTATAGGGGAAGGGGGGGTATATTATATAATTATACATAATTTTCATAACACAATTATATCATTTTATATAAAAAGTATTATATTTTGATGAATCTTCTCTAAACAAAGATCTCTAAGCAAAAATTTGTATCTAGCTTGAATTTTAGGACTTCTAATTAAAAATTAAAGTAATTTAAATCGACCTCACTGGCAATATATATAACGTCTTTCCGATATGAACATTGAAAAACTGTGAGCCAACTTGGTTTGTCGGATTCACACAGCACTTTTTTCAGATCGATATCGAGACATTATTAATTTCGACCATGGTTTTGGTCCGTTGATGCAATTTCTAAATTAAATAGTTTTTTAATTTTATTGCGAAAAATATTACCCCAGCCAGGGTTTGAACCTGGAACCTCCCGTATACCGTGCGGGTGTCGTGCCAATTCGACCACTGGGGCTGTGGTAATATTTATCGCAATAACAACTGTAAGATGGAGCACCGATTACTAGGTCGACGGTGTATAATAAACAGAATAATAAATTTCTTTCGCCAGTATATAGAATTTTTCAATGTTCATATCGGAAAGACGTTATATATATTGCCAGTCAGGTCGATTTAAATTACTTTAATTGTTATTCTATATACTGGCGAAAGAAATTTATTATTCTTCTAATTAAATTTCAACGTATGTGCAGAAATGACTCATAAAGGAACACGCTTCTGCTTTTGCCGCACAATATTATAAGGGCCAAAGCACATATATGACAGTCGTAGTCGTGGGCGTAAGTAACGCACAAGCTCTGGCGTATCCTGATCCGGGTCAGGTCGGGGACTACGACCGTCTCGTATATCGCTACGTCATGTTACGTTCTTTGGCCCTATGTCGTATCCGTCGCGTATACGCGTCAATCCTCGTGCGTTGACTTCCGACACCAGCGCGGCGTATACGACTTACGACAGTCGTAAACGGTTACGACAATCCTTGTGCGTAGGCCCTAAAGCCTTTGTCAAACGCTGCACAATTCACGGTAAATTATTCACTTCTTCTCGCTTCGCGTTTCATAAAACGCGTATCTTCATTAACCCATAATTACTACGACTAAACCATGAGTCGTAACGCGAATATTAAGTTAATTTCGTTAAATGATCGGTCACAAAATAACAAAGTGAAATAAACTCGAGTAAGTATGTGGATTGTATCCCAGGGTTTCTCTCTCTCTCTCTCTCTCTCTCTCTCTCTCTCTCGATATCCGCGCCGGCTAAAAGACTAGACGCGACCTCGCCACGGCACTCGAAGGTCAATCTCCAACGCGACCGAGATTCCGTTCGAGTGCGCGCGCACGTAATGCAAGAATAATAAATACGACTCACCTCCGATGATAATTCGATTCCATCCCGTTCGGCCCTTCCAGCGATGCCGAACCTGATGTCATGTTTCGAATTAGCCGCTATCCCGCGAAGTGGAACGTGGAAACGGTGGGCGAGCGCGCTCTCGCCTCTCTCCTGCCCGCGACCGCGACCGCCCTCACCGAGGGCGATTCTAATAGCGGTATACGCCGTACGTCGTGGCCTCTCGTGGACTCCTCGCAATCCTCGCCCCGCCGATCATCTCCCCGCGTCCCGCCGCGTCCGCGTCGTAGGACAAGGCGAAACTCGTCGCCGGCAGCGCGCGGTTGCGTGGCGCTCGCGATCCGGTAGCGTTTGAAAAGGGAACAAAAGAAACATGGCGGTCCGAGCCGCGACTGCGGAGTGCGGGCGCGCGTTCGCCCCGCGCGGCCGCGCATCGTACTGATAATCACGCTAATGACCGCGTGTCAATCCCCCGACAATTTCGCGATTCCGCCGTGGGATGTAGGAGGCGGGGAGAACAGCCTAACGCTCGAGCGTGATATACCTGCCTCCGTCTCTCTCTCTTTCTCTCTCTCCCGTCTCTCGTTCGTATCGCCCGTGGTCAGAGCGTGGCGTGATCAAGTAGCGTTTGAAAGCCGACGCCGATGCGCCGTTGCGCCGTCCTCGCGCGAATTCCAACGTCGTCGTCCGGACACGAAACGAGCGGGCGGGACGGGACCCGCGCGCCCAACCGCGGCGTACCCGTCGGCTCTTATAATTCGCGATAAAACATTGGTTCGGTCCGTTATTGAGGGTTAGGGGCGGGGGAGGGGGGTAGACCCCGATCGTGCACCCACCGCGCGAACACGCTCCCGACTCCCGACTGTTCAGTGTTCACTGTTCCCCGCGGCCCGCGTACCGCGGACCGGAATTTAGAAACGGACCGGAACGGGGATCAATATATCGATTAATCTACCACGCGCGTATCCCGCGTGACGCACGATGCACGATCTCGCCGTCTCGCGCGGTTATTTCGAATTTATATCACGCGGCCGGCGGACAACTTATCTTTAATACGACGCGACGTTTAAACGATATAATTTACCGGTTTCTTCAGTTCTTTTTTGTTTCGAATAAATTTAGAGATATCCGTATTAAAAAGAGCCAGACGTCGTTCGTTGATTTATCGCGTTGGTGATTTAGAATTAATCTTTACGATTACGACAATAGGATTATGCGATATTAGTCACCACAACGACACGTTTTCTTTTGGTGAAACTCAATACTCGATAGCGACTTTTAGAAAATAACGAAATAGACAGATTGTTTATAGAATTTTTATGTATATAACTACAGGGCGACCCATTTGCCCGCGCTATCAAAAATGGTATTTTCTCGTTTCTAATTTCCTCCATTGCGGATATCTCTTTGTCTGCGTAACATGTTGCGGCTATGAACTTCGGCCAATGGACAAACTGGGTTATTGCAAATAGCAAACACACACCGTGGAGCTTCTTCAGCCCGTCGCTTCCGCGATGCATTCTATCCGCGCTCTACCTGCGTTGTCAGGAGAGCACTCTCATAAACAATACGGTACAATGCGTTTCGTTTGATCATAACTTTCTCGGTGGTTGGCGCTATAAGAGATTTATACTTTCATGACCGCACGACGTTACATGATCGTAATTTATGAGAGAAGTAGAGAGAGACGAGTGTATCTGAATAAAATATCAACGAAATATATCTTTTATGTTATAATTGTAACTTTGAATGAAACAGCGACAATGTCAATAATATATAAATATGATGAGTGCGTCTCCAAGTGAATTCAAATTAAGTTCAATTAATTTTGAAATTATCACACCATGTATTTCATATTTATAAAAATGTAGAGAAATATTGGGAAACAAGTAAAATATTCTTTCGCGCGACTCTCAATAACTTTCCCGTAGAAAATGTAAATTCCAATTAACCTTAAATTAGCGCAAATTCGTAAATATCAATTAAGCGTCTCTCTCGCGATTTAAAAGCGTCACGATCACTCGCTTGCGCATTACCTTCTCCTCTACGCTATATCATTATTCTTGAGGCGCGCAGTGACTTGCGCGGGACTTACGGTCCTTAAATTCGCTCTGCCCACGAAAACAGCGGCGGTGCCCCTGAAGAAGGAGCGGAGGGCATCTTCTCGTAGTGGTCTCGACGGAAACGATTCGGGCGTTAGTATGGAACGGGCAAGAGAGCTGGAGACTTTATCATGGCATTCGCTCGTCTCTCTCATTAGTTGGCTGGCACGCCGCCCCCGGGGCCGGACTGTGCGTGAGTTTAATCTGTGCGGGCCGCAGGCGCGTGTGCGTGAACGTTCTCTCCCTCTCATTCTCTCTCACTCACTCGCTCACTCACATCCTTGTTTCGTACAGTCGTACGTACGTGTCGGCGCGCACGCATATAACGTGTGTGCATATGCATATACGAGATGCAGCGTGGGCGGCGCGCACACGCTACGAAGGTATTCCGAAGGGGAGCATGCGGGACGCGAAAAGCGGCACGAAAGCCGCGTAATATGGGAATGCGAGGCGGTTCGATTTTAAGTGGAGAGAACAAATATCCCTTTCCTTATACTCTTGCCGGCTAGACCTCAATTATCAAAGAATCCCGCGGTGGACGGTGGTGTGGTGGCGGACGGCGGGACGACCGGCGGAATACCGGCGGGGGCGGGATAAATTCGAGGTTTAGAATCGCGCGCAACCGAGGGGGCTACGTATCGATGCTCGCCGACATGCCGACGAGCGGCCTCGCGCAGAAGGGGAAGCAATTTGAATAATCGTAAACTGTGTGTGACGGAGTTTTTCTCTCTTTTCCTTAATGTAGACATGGAGGAGCTATACGAACAATCGTCTAGATACGTTTATATAAATTTTTCTGACTACCCATTTTTAATTGTATTATTACCAATTTGTTTAAAAGTTCTTAATTTATTTATATAAAAAATGCATCTCTCTCTCGTTGTATAGGCTACGTATCCAAATAATCTTCATTGCAAACTTTTTACTCTTATAAAGACGCACATTTTATAGCCGACCAGTATTTATTATCGATATGATATACATATTGAAAATTTTCTCGTATTCACATGAAAGTATCTTCCCACGGTTAACACAAGTCTTGATAAATCAACGATTATAGTGCAACAAAAAATATCTCTATAAGAATTTATGTATTAATAAATAAAAATATGAATGTATTAAATTCCTGCAATATTGTTATAGTCTTCACACATAAGGGTTCAGACACAATGACAAAAATAAGGAATAAGATAAAGGAATAAGGAATAAGGGAATGTCGTATATCTCACTTCAGTACGCACGTACATTAAAGTGAGATGCAACATGCCTTATTCCTTATTTCTTTATCTTATTCCTTATTTTTCTCATTGTGTCTGAGCCCTAACTGTTAACAAAGAAATATAGGATAATATCGAAAATTCTATGGTAATTGTTACAATCAAACAAAGTAACCGCGATGCTTATTTAAGCTAATTTCACGTAATCACGAATCTTTTGTAAACGAGTGTGTATAATCATGTATAATAAATTTACAATTTATAAAATCGAGGAAAGGAAGACTCTCCGCATTAGGGTACAAATTAGAAGCGAGAAAACGGAAATACAATGAGCGTCTAAAAAAAAGGGCCTTTTCTAAAAGCTCTAACTTTGTGGATAAGTGGGTACCTGCAGCCATTATGCCATCGAATACGCCAATTTTTCACTTGAGCGTTCTCGCGTGACTTTCGTTAAGGGTCTCTCGATGGCGCGTTAGAACGGCGTTCTTCTATCCGCATGCGAGCGACGCGCGCGTCATTATTCGGACTGTGTGACGAAACGAAACGAAAAGAAGTATCTGCGGCATTTACGACGCGGCTCGCAGGATCGTCGCGCGGATGCGACGCAGGATCGATCGATCGGCGTTCGTGTGTGTCACGGGAACAACCCTAGCGGCGTGCAACCCGAGCAATTCTCGTTCTTCAAACAACGCCAATATGTTGGTTCGTGGGTCACTGCCTTGGCATGAAACTCGTACACACATGGCGGCGACAGGCAGAGCGGCGGGAGGACACGGAGAGGAAGGGAGGGCAAACGGACGATGCGAGGTGTGCGGAAGGGTGCTCTCTCTCTTTCTCTCTCTCTCTCTCGCGCGCGCGCGCGCGCTTGCTCTCGCTTTCGCGATAGTATGGGGTGAAATTCAGTGCTGAATGTAAGGGACCCTCCCGAGAACCTGGCCTAAGGCGGGGTTTACAGCCCTCCTTGTGAATCTGGCCGTGTGCGCATACATTTTCAAAACTCACTTCGATCCATCAGGTTGGAAGGGACCGCATTGTAAGAGACAACTCTCTTATTCTGACCGGATCGCGCGTCGTCTATCGCCGACCGGCCTACGTGACTTTGAGAAACGAAGTACGTATAACGTAGCTTCTATACCTTCTTAGGGAGTCACCCTGCGCCCTGCTCGAGGATCACGCCCTTGAAGGGGAACGTCCCATTTCCTACCCTTTTCCTCGTAGCTCTTGGCAACCGGTGACACTGCAGACAAGGCGGTTAACATTTAGTATAATTTTTGCCTGGTGACCGAACAAATCTCGCGAGAGTTATTTGGAACTTGCTAACTTTCGTTTGTCGAATCTTAATGCTGTCAGTGCATGAATTAGAAGAAATAACATCCTCGGTATTGCAATTGCAGCACATTAAATGTAAGCTACAACTAAAGATTTTTTTACGTTTATAAAAATGTCAAACACATTTGCTTAAGATATAATCGTTAACGGACGCTTCAGATCGATCGAGTGCAAATGATTTAAACAATTTTCCAATTACATATTATTTTAATTATGAATTTGAGATGACACGTAGGTGAGTCCTCGATCTAATCGAATTATAATATTGCAATGAATAATTGTAAATATATGCATTTGTCCATTGCTTAATAATAACAATAATTTTAAAATTGCGTTATTGCTATAGCAACACGGTTGGGTTTCGCTCAAGCTATATTCGGATAAACATTAGAAATTCTCATTCACGTGCTTTATGCTCAATTTCTCGCAACACGTTCGCTCTCCGAAGCGCTCTCAAACTGCGCCAAAAGGAAAACGATCAAAACGCGAACTCTCCCCTGCGTGTCGCGGGTGTTGAAAAATTTTTTTCGAACGAACGATTCAGCCGGCCGCGTCTATATACGCGAGCGTATGTGCGTGAGTGAACGCAGTATGCAACGCGCGCGGTCCTCCAGAAATCTGTTTATCAGAGGTCCCAGGTATACTCTCGACGTGACGTCCCCGCGTACAATCCGCAAAAATACGAACCGAAGAGAGAGTTACGAGGAGGGAGGCATATCGAGCTCACCCATTGCGATCGCGCGTGCACGTGTACGCACCGGACACGATATCCCGGCGCTGCGGCCAACCCCTTCACCGTCCTTTCGCCCCTCGTCGCCAAGCTCGATCATCTTCTCCCTGAAACGCGCGCGCTTCCTGCCCGAAAAGCGATCGCGACACGCATACGCCTATACCCTGGTCAAACACGCACGTATACGCGCAAAATATGCATAAAACGATTCGTGAGAAACGCGCATAGCGTCAAAAGTCAATCGTCCGGATGAGGAAGTTCATAAATTCGATTTAGGACAATCACGGTACGATTTTGGGCAAGTTATCGATAATGCTGCATGTTACATTTGCCTTTATTCCGTGTTATATTTAATTAAATTCAGATGTTTAAAATTTGATACTTATATCTATATATATATATGCGTTTTGATATTTTTTTATAGTCGTTCATAGTTCACGTTCTTCCTCGTTTGTTTTTTTTTTACCGAACGTATCTTTATATGAATCATATTTATCGCAGATCTAGAACGAGTGTGGATTCTATAAATTTATGCAGATTTATCTTAAATTATTCTGTTTATTTATGTACTCCTGTAAGGCGCGATTTACAACTGCAAATCTTTTTATTTTATGAAGCCATTTTAAATAAAATATGTTATGTGATTATGTATAAAATCTTCGAGTTTCGCACATTTTCTTGCCGTAACAATTTATTTATCTTTTTATATATTCTCTCAAATAGATTATAAATTTGTTCTTCCATTTAATATAAATAAAGTTTTATTTGAACAAAATCTTGATTTTTGATAGAAACGAAATTTGACATTGGATTTCTAAGCTGTAAAAAGATTGCATGGTTTTTTGTTTTATTTTAAATAGATTTTTTAAAGTAAAACTGACTTTCTTTTCATTATTAGACACACGTTTCATCAAACTTTGATCGTACGAATTACAGAATTTTATTCTGAAAATTAGTTACAAAGTTGCCTAATATTTATCCTTCGAAAATTACACTTGAGAATGGTTGTCAAGCTAATTTTCTATACGATTCCAAGTTGTGACCGACGAATTCCTTAGCGAACGAAATCGCAGTGAACACTCGGGACACCCTGTAGATCTTAGAGGCGCTTCGGAGAGCCCCGCGGGCGGTCCCCGAAAGTTTGCCGATTTAAGGATCGCGAGGAACATAAATTGAAAGTAATGGCGCGGCGTATATGCATCGGCGTCAGGTCGGATGTCGGCCGCGGCATCGGGCCTCGGTTGACCGCTCGCAGCGGCCGTCCTGACCCTACGGCGCAAACGTTGTCCTATCACGAAAGCTGCCGCGCGAGAGGAATCTTTTTTTCCCCTCTCCCGGCTATGTCCGCGCGTGTCGACTAATACGCGCGGTACGATCTTCCAGCACGGCAGCTTGCACGGCAATATCGTCTCGTGAACGTGCATGAACTGTCAGAACCTGGCAGATATAGAGAAATATGGACGGAGAAAGAAAAACTATACCACTTAACACGCACGATCTCAAGAAAAATTGCAAATTTTCTTCCGAATGTTGTAAAGCCAAAATCTTGCACACGAAAATATAGAAAAAGCCAGAACGTATACGAAACCATTTACTTTTTTGGAATATTTAGAAATTCTTAAAGTTCTGTGTACGCGGCAATGATATATAAATACTATATTTTTAAGACGTATATTGTAATGACAATGATAAACTTTATGATAACATTGATAAAAGCGGTCCTAATTGCCTCTTTAAAAACGGAAAAGCTGACATTTGGTGTCATCGTTCTATGCAGAAAATAAGTATCTCGACAGTGAGACGAATTTTTTAACCACATTACATTAAACAATTTCACCCGAATAAAGTATTATTCATATAGTCACGATATTAGGCAAATGTCGAAAGAAGACCAGAACTGCTGTTACTCGCGGGAAGAAAGAAGACCAGAGGGGATGGGGTGTAGTATAGAGCCGTGGGCGCGATAAGGTGTTTCGAGCCCCAGGTGGTGGCCAACCACCTACTGAGACTTAAGGACTCTAAATTACGCGCGGACATGGGTTTACGTCTTCATCGGTTACAGCCAACGACCGATGTCGGAGCAACTGACGTTAAAGTTACTCTCGTATCTTTATTATTGATATTTCTCGCTTTTTTGCAAATCCCGCCGGTTACGCGGGCCATATCCGTGAAATATAGGCCCGTCGGTCGGTTGCTTTCGAGGAATGCTCGGATAATTAGTTAGCCAAGATGAACGCGAACGTACACTTGGTTTTGCAATATTTTTTTTAACTGTCTAACTCGCACTTTGGCAGTCGAGAAATGTCTTTATTGAATGTTTGCGTATAATCGCTTTCATTCAATTCTAAATTTATTACAAAGCGATTTTTATTATCGCTCATTCGAGATATCAAACTGAAAAAAGATTTGTCTTAGAGCACAAATTTAATTTGCATTTGTATTACGCTAAAATTTTTAAATTGTATCACGCGTAAAACTGTTAAATATGTTGAAAGTTAATTTTAAAAAATACCATGGTTACTATAAACATTTGTTCTTCTAATTTTCTTTTTTACTTTACAAAAATATCACAAACATGAATTGTTCCTTTTTCTTGAAAAAAAAAATTATTATATCAAAGATATTTATATAAAAATTTTATTATTATTTATGTTTGACCAAGAATTTCTGTTATGTGACACGAAGAGAAGGAAAATTCGGGGAAGTACTAAAATGGTTCAGAGATTCGGTTGCAATCGCCCTGAGCCAGCAGGATCTCTCGATCGTAGGTCCGTGAGGACCTTACACACATTTTTCTTAGAGAGGGAGACGCCTTTAACATAACTTAATATCCTAACGCGGTTCAGTCATTTCCTGGTGGCCATATAGCCATCCCTAAAGATGGTCCCTTGGGAGAATTTTGTCAAAGGATCTTTATTCTACGTGGACGTATAATACACTGTAGCGCCTCGGGCGGAAAGGAAATGTGATACGGAGTGAGTGTCGCACCGCAGAATTTCGGTTACGTACGATTGCATCGTGAACAAGTCGCCCGAACATCTTCGCGTCGCTCACGAAATAAAGTAAAAGCGAGACGAACAAATAAAAGGAAAATTCCAGAAAAATTTCCGAGAAATTTGCGTTAAATATACTTACTTGGCAGAAATTTCTTAAGATTCAGTCACAATTACTTTTACGATTATTTCATATTGGATATTAATATCAATTAAAAGAAATCGACGAAGTAAGTTTAAATATTTGCAAACTAAAATTTGATTCTCGATCGCAATGGAAGCTCTAAAATCTAAATATCAACATGTATTTCTTCTCCGTACATTTTATTCGATGAGTTTCGCATCAATTGTTAAAGTTACAGTAAATAACTTTCAATAGTGTTTTAAATAGCTCTCCGCCAGATTTGCACGTTCATCGAACGCGTGCTTTTAAATCTAAAATAAAAACTTGAAACTTTTGAAATAGAGGCGAACGGACTGAAATTTCGACATCCCGCATCCGCGAGATATTCTGTCTATCCGGGGAAACGCAACAACGGAATACCATCAGAACAGATTGCAGAAACTGCATTTTTCCAGATTTACAGTCCGTAACGTGCGCGAGCTCTTTTTTATCTATCACGCACGTATAAAAAGTAGGCGCCACGAAAATATGCTTTTGCGATATAAAGCGGGTCGTATCGGTGGTTTACCTTGTTTAAACAAAGTCAAATAGTATACGAGAAAAAAAAAACGTAACAGTCTTTGGTCAAAATATTTTTCCAGATTTGAAAGAGTTAAAAGCAATAACATGTTTGGTCAACATTGGATTTCATGTATCTCGCAGTTTACTCCATAACGATAGACGTTGATTACTTAATCCTTTCGACTCATATCTTAGGTATTTTTGATCGGCAAAGGTGAAGAATAACTCAATAAAACAAAAATCGTCTGAAAAACGAAAGACTGGTTCCGTTATTTCGTGCCTCGATATTTTCCTTACCTATGTACGTTCATCTTTTCATTGGAAAGACTGCGCGAGAATAATTAGCAAGTATATCAAATTGGAGATTGACATTTCTCGTGGTCCAGAAAGTAGACAGAAATGTTTTTTTCTGTCTTAATTTTTTTTTAAAGAATGTTTAAAAAATCGATTTTTCAAACGTTTAATTAATAAGCATCCTAGACTTTCTTATTAACTCATTATTATAGATCTGAGATATTTATCAACTCTGATAAAAAAAAATTTTGTATGACAATTAATTTTGACTTCAAATGTGAATTTTAGATAGTTCTTGTATTTCAGATTTATTTTTGCAATTTCTAAAAAAAAAACATTTATATATTGCCCCTAAAAAAGTAAATAGAATGGACGTGGTCAAAGTATTGCAGAATATTCTTTATTAAATCGAATCGTGTTTTATCGATTTTTATTAATCATTACCAGATGGCGAATCGAAAAGCTGCTATTACCATGCACCACCTTTGCTAAAATTAAACAAGAAATGATGTTTGTTCATCAAGTTATACAAATATATTTAACAACTCCTTCAATCGCCAGTTCAAACTGTATTAATGCCACGACATTGAAACAGATGACACGGTTCTTTAGTTTAGCCTCCAGTATCTATGATCGAGAGAGAAAGTACGCAATGCCTGGGGCACCCTTCCATGTGTGATATTATCTTCGTCTTGGCACAACTTTGATTGATGTTACTCGGACAGCAAAAATCTAACATGATATTAAGGTAATAGGTTCATGTTGGCATAATGTTTACAGTTTCAATGGCCGTCGGCGCGCGACATCGTCTTTTGCTTCTCGTTGAATAGATATAGTTATATATATGTTATCTGCACTATCTCTTTAGAGTTCTTGAAACGGGAAGACCGCGGAAGACGATTTTCGCGTTGTTGCTCGTTAAATAATGTCGAAGGGTTCGCGATCGTAAAGAGGGAGGAGGGAAGGAAAGGATCGGAGAGGCAACTTGCGAGAGCCGGATCCTTTCGGAGGCTCTCCCGCTTGATAATTACGAGGAGCAAAAACAATGGGTCCAATCACACGGCGGAACAATAGCGAAATACAACAATTGCGTATGGGACCCCCCATGAAGATACGCGCCCAACTGGTAATTGGACGCCGGCTCGCGGGGAGCCCTACGTGCCAAGTGCTCAAAATCCTTCCCCTACCCCGCCACGTTCGTCGTTAGATACTTGCATTGTTTATGCTCGCCCGCCGCGCGGTTCTACGTGCGCATCGTGCGCAGTTACACCAAGCCGCACACCCGCGCGATACGTAATTAAGAACAAGCGTTTCTGGTAACCCGGCCATTGTTCCGCGAAAGAAGCACGAACCGCCATTATTTCATTTGCCACGTCATACGAGCTTCGTTACGTTTCGCAGTTTTACGGCGGAAAATGCGAAAAAGACGAGAGAGATCGGACGTTTCGCTTGCACGCAATCATTTGTTACGTTATTTGATATTTTTCCCCCAGTTTTATTTTATTTTATTTGATTATTAAACCCCCCCTCTCTCTCTCTCTCTCTCTCTCTCTTTCTCTCTCTCTGCTCCTAAATTCTTGTTACCAATGTTACCTAATTGTCAGAGCGGCACACATGATACTTCACTGTGCGTTTCATATATAAAAAAAAAGAATCAAGTCTGGCCTGAGGCGTTTATCGAAATAACGTTCACAATCTCACAATTTGATTCGTCATGATTGAAATTGACGGTTCGACTTGCCACATGTGAATCGTGGTTGACGACGCTGCCAATTTTCATCATAAATAAAAACCTGTACTTCCCTCCGACTGTATATCGCATGTCGATCGATTACTCGACACACTCGTGGAATACACTTCGAGCGCGACACAGCATTACGCGCATGTTACAGCGAAAGAAATTTGATCGGCATTAGAAAAAAAAAGATTGATTGCATTAGCTCGCAGGTTTCAAGGATTTCTATGCCGCTTGCTTTCTCTCTCATTCTCTCTCACTCTCTTCTCCCGGAAGTCATTATATTTACTACGAAAGAGATAATATCTTATTAAAATGGGTATTCGTGACTAACGATTTTTACCCATATATACGCTATTACGCGCATGCGAATTGTGTAATAACAGCTCGAATCGGCATATAAAAGCGTGCCCCGTTTCAATTAAAATTTTGCAAGCTGGCATCCACACACGTGTGCCTCTCCGCGTACCTTTTATTTGCACTTAATACTCGGTAACCGGTAATTCGATGTAGATATATCTTACGTCCGACATCGGCAACGCGCTAATTCCAAGTAAGTGCCTATACCGGGCCTCTTTCGATTTATCGCTAACTCAGCTAAACCTGTTCCCTGTTCCGCGAGGCTACGCGTATTACCGTTTATTAATACCCCACGACGGGTAGCCTAAACACTGGAATTATTACGTGTCACAACATCCCCGATAATGGGAAAAAATATTTCGATAAGCACAGTAAGGGCGGCGCGTAATGACGCAAAGCCCCGGCTCGCCCCGCGAGATCACTCTCGCTAATTTCGTTTATCGAGTTTCGCGAGAGATCCGCCTCGCCGACGACTGCGAACCCGGTCAACTTTCGCGCCCGCGATGGCGCTGCGCGCCGGATTTATATACGCGCGTTTCGTGCCCCGCGCGTATATACGATTTAATCCCGACCATTAGAACGCTAAAACAACGCTTTTCATCGTCCTAATAGCGAATAACTTTCTCAAAGCTTGGATAACCGGTATTTTTCTTCCTCGTCCGTCTCGGGCGAACGTTTATTTCTCGTCGAGACGAGACGAGCCGAGACGAGATGAGGCGGTGGCGAGGCAAGGCGAGACGGAACGCCGGAGCGCTGCTTAAAAGGAAAAAGTTTTAAACTGCGGGAGCGTAAGAAAAACGCTTTTCTTTTAATTCCGGATAAATACGTTGGCAAAAGGACGGCGGAGAGTGCCGCTCTTTGTCTTCGGTCGAGTGGATTTGTAAAACTTTGCTGGTAATTGAGTACCATTCTGTGCGTTAAATGAAGAAAGATTCCGAAAAGCGGCAAACGCGGAAGAAAAAAATCTCGGCAACACTTACGGCGGTTCTTCTTTCAATTTAATGTTTCGTGACTTACGTCATCCTTTTGCCTCGAATTCCTCGATACGTGTAACTCCTCGTGCTTGGGTAATGCTGAACACATCTTCGGCTCTTCGACGGGACTTTCTTAACGTTACACCTTAACCACTATCATTTTACTCTTTCATCAAACTGTTATTACTATTTACGTGTTTGCCGTCGTTATTACCGTTGCCGCTATCATAAGTAAAAGCTACAATCCGTACGTTTAATACTCGAGACTTGAACCTACCTATAGATTAATTTCCCTACGTCAGGTATAATAATTTTCGCTTTATCACAAGTAAAAGAACATATATTCGCAAACAGATTTCTCTTCTTTCCAAAATATTAAGTAATACAGATAGCGCAACGAAATTTAGCTCCGATCGCAATCGCGCGCAAGATCTAATTTGCGAGAATATATGGTACGTACATAGGGAGCCCGGGCGAAATACGTCGAGTGCGGACAGCTCCGGAAGTCTTCAAGGTAACGCGGACACATGCGCCGGTGTATAACTCGTTTAATAAATGAATAAATAAGTAACGCTCGCGTGGTGGAGATAGGTATACGCGGCAAACGCGAAAAGCATGTTACGATGTACGGAGGGTGATGGCGGAGGAGATCGGGGGTTGAGAGGGGGACTGCCGGGGTGTTTCGGAAATTTCGAGCTGCTACGATTCACGGGTCCAAAAAAACAAAGTGGAGTACTCGGAGCGCAACTTTTCCATCGGCGGTACGCCCCGGGGGCGTAAAATCGTGAGGTCGGGCGCGCTTCCCCCCCCCCTCCGTTTCCCCCAATCCACCCCGGCCGCCCTCGCTGCCCACGTATTCACGGCCTGAGGTCTGAGATTCGAGCCATCTGTCGGAATCCTGATTTTACATTCTCCTTCTCCTCTTCGTAAATAAATCGAGAGATCCGTCTCGCGCACACACACACACACACACGAGAGTAAGCGGGCAGCGTCAAATTCGAGTAGCGCGTTTTACTACGCGCGCGATCTGGCCGCACCGGTGCTATTGATTCGCCAAACGCTTAATTACTCCTCTCCTTCTCCCCTGCCTCCTTCCCTTCGAACCTCGCTCGCTCGACGACGAATCGTTCGAGATCGCGTAACGTCATTCACGAAAGCAACAATCCGATCCTCGCCTCGATGCCTCGTCTATCGCGAAATGTTTTGCGTGTTCATTAAGAGCGGGCCGAACTGTCGCATTATATTACGTAACGTAGGTTCTCACGTCTCTCCGCGATCTACAAGGAGAAGATATAGAGATGATGGGATGGAAATCAAAGATATCTAGATATCTAGATATCTATATATACGACGTATAAAGTTCCTTCGGGAAAATATAAAAATTTTATTGAATCGCTCGTGGAACACAGAATGTAAACACGCGAGACCGTTACGTTAGAGGTTTCGGAATAAATCAAACGTCCCCTCTCCCGAAGAGAGAGAGAATCAGAGAGAAGGTCCCTCCGCCGAACGTTTCACCTTCCTTGCAGGGAAACTCCCGCGTCTTCCACATAGCGGCTGAGCTCGTTTTTGCCGAGCTTGTGCGTATCGAGACGTGTACCGAGACTTTCTCCTTACGTAAAGATCAAGACGAGTTCTCGCGCTACCGTGGATACGCTCGAGTCGGCAACATTCTTCCTCTGGCGGTCCACGGCGATCTCTAGCGTGGCGGCGGCGGCGGCGGCGGTAGAGTTACAACAGGTAATAATTACGTAGCCGAAAATCGTGGGAGTTTTCGCACACGCAATTTTGATGGAGAGATCTGTTACCGGCACTGATGCTGCGCCCCGCCGCCGTTCTCCTACGGTTCCTTCATTGTCTTTCTCTCTCTTCCTCCCTCTCTTGCTCCCCCTCCTGATCCCTCTCTCTCTCTCTCTCTCACTCTCTCACTCTCGTAGCTTTGTCCGCTGAAGCGAATGGCGCCCACGAAATGTCTGAGGCACCATAGCCTCCGAACTTCGGTAATCACACGGTCCGGTGCACCGCAAAGCGAACCTACGCGCCGTAATCTCCGCTTCGTGGAAGACCGTTATTTGATAATTTGAAACAATAAATTAATAGCTCGTCAAACTCTGTTCTACGTTGCCTGGCGCTACGCTGGTGTTGTCGGCGGATTTAATGCGCTGTGAGCTGTGAGATATATACCTGCACGGTGCCCGCAGAAACGGTTTGAATTAAAACGCTGCGTACCGAGCTGCGTACCTTTATCGAGGAGGGTATAGACCACGCCATATCGCGTTCTACTGTCATTCGCGTTCCCGCAGCCTGACTGAAGTACAGCGGGTCCAAGTTACTCCTTATGATTTATGATACATTGGACATATTCCAGTAGTGCGAAAATAATCTAACATTCTTCTTCTCTTCGAGTCGAATTTTATTGATATTCATATATACTTTTTAGGAGAGAAAGAGAGAGAGAGAGAGAATTATTCTTTTGACAAATAGATGTACGTAACGCACAAATATAAAAAAATTGTTTTTTCAACAACATTTGACTTTTGAAATTAGTTGGAAATTAATTTCAATCGAGCTTGTAGTAAAACTTAGTGACTAAAAGCGCACGAATGTTTATACGACACAGAAATTAGACTACAGAGACAGGGACATGAATGATACGAAAATCAATTCTATTCTTTTAAATAAATCCAGGCGAGATGCGACATACTCTTTCCCGCACGATGTCAAGATCGTCGCGACCACAATCAGTCAGCGTGTCCCTCTCGGTTACAGCGCTCATACGTTCCATGAAAAACCCCCTTACTTCCACCATGACGGAAGGATTAACGGAGCTCTCTGCGAAATATAATAGATTAATACGCGCGGTTCTCTGTTCTCTGATATTGTGCGCGGATATACGATCGCAGATACGACATCGTTGCTCCAATAATTATGAATTACTCGATGGCGCGTATATGTTCAAGATACCAACAAGATTACGGAACTTATTGTTAGACAAAAATTGTTTACGCGACGCAAGAGTTATCATCATCTTCCAAAGAAAGTGATGATAACTCCTGCGTTGTCCATGGCGTACGTCGTCCAATGTGAGGATGACGCGGAAGTGATCGTTCGGGGGGCCGTTTCGCCTGTTATACTCGGTTATAGTAACGTGAAGTGAAAAGATCATCGAATGCGCAATATTTTAACCGCTTCTCGACAAGTCGCGTACGGTGTGGGAAAAGCGTATCCAAACCCAGCCGAGTATCGATCACGCATTGTTATACGCAAAAGAGAGAGAGAGAGAGAGAGAGAGAGAGAGAGAGAGGGAGGGAGGGAGGGAGGGAGGGAGAAGGGAGAGAAAGAGTGAGATATCAATATGACGGCTACATGGATAATAACGCGCGCTATGCCGCGTGACGACTCCTGTCCGACAGAAATCGTCTGGTATTGACACGTCGCTCGAAAAGTAACGAACAACCGCACACATACACGAACGCGGCCGCCGAATCCGTTGTTCAAAATATCGTAATTCTGAGCGCGTTGCCGAGACCAGTCCAGGCCAGCTTTGACCTTTGTGCCGGTGCTCGGAGTCTGTTACAACGATGAATTATACCCTCCAACCACTGTCGCGCAACAACAAAGCGCCCGGTTTCACTCGGTTTTTGTTCTATCTGTTGCTCTCTTCTCGTGCCTCCGTCTCTCTCTCTCTCTCTCTCTCTCTCTCTCTCTCTCTCTTCCTTCCTCTCTCTTTCGCTACGGTTCGCCGATTCGTTATGTCTTCTGAAAACAGATGAAAAACAAGTTAATATCTTGCTAGGAATGAAAACGTGATTCCATCCACACACGCATTATTAAAAGCAGCCGCGTAGCGAATAAACGTCTCGATCGATGAGACGCTCGATTAAGAACTATCGCGCAATTTGCGCGACAGGATAAAAAAACGCGAATCAAGCGTATGGACGAATGGAAGAGACCGCTCAATATGAAAAGAAACTGAAGAAACAAAAAGATTTATACATAAACGCAAACATAGGGAAGAGCACTCTTGTTTAAAGCGCAATATCGAAATAAAACTTTAGTTCGAAATCAGATGGAAAAATATTGGTCTATCAATATCCATAATATTACGCCACAAGTCACTGCGTCTCTAAAAAATTAAATGTAAAAATCGAATTAGTTGGCAATAATTTTGCATTCATACTTACGCTTTAACATTAATGCGAATCTCTCGTGAAACTAATTTCATTCGAAAACTCATTTCCAACGACCAACGATTACAAGGGGGATTTTTAATTGTCACTAATAAAATTACCGCATAAAATGGGAAACGTTTTTTTTTTAGCTCGAATATTGTAAACGATGGTACATTCTAGCTTCTGTATTTGTATAAATACCTCTTAATTGGCGCATTTTTGTTATATCTTTTTTTTTTTCAAGAAAGACTTCTCGGGCGTTGTGCGATTAAAATCTTTTAACCAGTCGCATTTGCGATTTAAGGATACTCGCATGTCTCCGGTCCTCGAGTAAAAACGAGCATCGAGCGCGAGCCGGGAAGCGTCGTTAAATCGGTGGTAATACGCGCGACGAATCGACGGTTAGCGAAATGCGTTTCAGCGAAAGTCTAGACTTCGGTTCTGCCACCCTCGCTTTTAACCACACGTAAGCGGTAACGATAACCTAGCATTTTATACGCAAGATCTATAGAGCCTAGGCGTTTAGCGATAATTCTAGGGTGCCCGATCCGCGACCCCTCGGGCCTTACGGATGACTTATGCTCGCTGGAGTTATTTGGACTCCTCAGTGCATCACAAACCGACAAACCGTCATCGTACCCAATTTTGTGTCGCACTCTGTGTCAGCATGATACAGTGCAACTTCTGTGATTCAAACTAACTGTAGTGCAAGTGCACGTTTCAACTGTTCATTGCTTTGGTACATTAAATTGTACGTAAATAATCATGTCTGATGCATGTCTTAAAAAACTAATGTATATGTATAAGAAGATCTGTGTGCTTTTACGGCAAACGTTGAAAATTTATATAATTAGATTTACATTATTTATTTAATTATATATATATGTTTTATTTTATTAAAAAGAATATGTGATTATTAAGTATAACGTAGTGTATGGATACATATAGATAACATATGGATACGAATGTTGTAACCGACTTTTACACTCTACGGCCTACGCGAATAACATTCCTATAACAACAGACCGAAAAATTTCGAAATTATAAATTTTAATGAGGTATAACTAACGATAATGGTATATTAATTCCTCTTAGTGAGAGTGTCTCACAGCATTTTCAAGATAAACAGCGTGATTTACCAAGAAAATAAACATATTACGTAAGTTACACGTTACGTAAACTCACGATAAAGAGTGTAGTTATTAGATATTAAATTTACAAATGTCACGCAACGGAGTTGGTATACTTGGATTTTCTACACGTAGAAACAACATGATGTGAGAATGAGTTCCTCATTGCTTTGAAGATTATAAACGCCTCTTTCTAGTACACGTAATTACCGGCAGCTGTGCTCCACCTCCATTCTTCTCCGCCTTCATTCCGTCTATACCGTTCGTTTCGAGTAGTATCATTCGCCGACTATAATTTGACGTTCGAGGTTCTAAACTAGACGCGCTTTAATACTTGCATGTCGAGTGCAACAGGAGGACGGCGATGATCACGACAATGGCCGCGACTCTCGCGTTAAACGTGAACGCGCTCGTTTATTCGATTCGCGGCGCGTCATAATCTTATCAATCAAGCGAGCGATGGAAAGGGGCAGGAGGCAGAAAGGCTTAAAAGCAATTTACCACTTCCGCGCCGACTCGAGGAGAGAACTCCGACGCGCTCCTATACGGTCCGCGACACCGGATATCGCTTCTCGCGCGCGCGCACGCTCCGATCCGAAAATCATCAGCCTCGTTATTTTGTAGCGTCGGGGCGGAGACGGAGCGCGAGCGCGAGCGCGCTCGCAATAAAGGTAATTGCAATTTAATCCAGGGATCGTCGGACAGGGGCCACAAAGTACGACGAAGGAAGGAACAATCTCTCGCAGCTAGAGGAGAGCCTGATCAAGCCGTGGGCGCGCGCGCGCGCGCGTACAGCTGTGACGAGCGATGCGGAGGGACCGAGAGAAAAAGAAATAAAGAGAGGGATAGCAATAGAGGGAGGATGAGGGAAAGAGAAAGAGAATAGAGAGACAGAGAGAGAGAGTGAGGGAGAGAGAGGGAGGCAGGGGGAACGTCAGGGAGAAACGGAGATACGGAAAGAGAGAGTTCATTGGGTTCTCCAGCCCCCTGGCGCAGTCCCGCTGGATGACAAGACGGGGATAGAAGACAGGTGCTACTGGCAAGCCTTTGATCTCTTCCGCGTTACACGCTCACAAAAAAGGGAATTATCAAAATATCCCGGCTGGTCGTGACTATCGCTTCGGAAGGATCGATGCAATTTCGGAGGCGACGACACAGCGTCCATATATATAGCGCGCTATATCAAATAGCGTTGATCCTCTCAACGTAATTATAATGGGTCTCAATAATATTCTGAAACAGACCGGTCCATTATTCTTATCGTGAAAAAATACAAGGAAAAATATAAATAAATCTGTTTTTATTGTGCGAAGAATAAAGCTTTAGGTATATTTTCTTTTAAAAGCATAAATATATTATTGGCTCTATAGAATCGGTCTGTGCAATCAGAAGAATCGTGCTGGCTTCATTTGCGAACGTAAATTTATAAATACTTTTGTTTATCGTATTAGTGCTGCAGGAATTCGTTATTGCATTATTGATTATAAAACGTGAGTTTGCAGCTTGCTGAAAATTGCACGTTTATAGCACACTTATGCGTGAGTAAAACTAAACAAATATTTATTGATAACATTTATTGATATTATATTGTTACCCACATTTTGTTATTATTATTCACCTGTCGTACATCACATGCAGATTATACGTACTTTCTATATTATACCATTTCTCTTTATCGCTTTAACTAATTTGATTTTATGACAAAATTTTTAGGAATTAATAACGTAAGGAATCGCGTGCGTTGCCCCAACACGGTCAGGTTATTTTTAAACATCTTGAATAATTCATCTTTTCAACTGTCCCGACTGTCCGACGTAATACGGCTCGAATCGAATCGAAGACATCGCGTTTGTCGAGTGACCGCGGACTAATAAGTGCCTGAGGCTGCGTCTCCGCCATTTTGCAGCGTCCCTGGTGGCCGTAATGTTCTCCCAGGCACGCCTTCCTTCTTTTTTATTTCTGAGTTCGCACCGTGTCACTTCCATCCGTGTTATTTGCACGATGACCCAATTTTGATTTCTTGTGTCACGTGACACCACAATCGAGAGACGAGAATTTTTACATGCGTGCCTTGCATATTTTGAGCGAGACGGTAATTTGCGATTCTGACAGGTTTATCCTTCATATATCGGGCGCACGATAAAATTATAAGACGGAATTTAAAAGCGGACTTATGAGGTAATTAACGAAAGTTAATCTTCAGCCCCCAACTGCGTCGAAGAACGCCGAAGTATTAATTTCATTCGGAAATAAAGCAACGTGTACAATATTTTAATATATATTATATGTATACTTTTATATACATATTTTATTTATACAGAAATAATAATAGAATATACACATAATATATACATATTTCGAGTTATACAGAGATAATAATAGTAAAGAGAAAAATAGAACAAGGATACGACGCTTGTTGAAGATCCCAAAAATATTAACTTCAAGTTTTAGAAAATCATCATTTGTTTCTAGACTTTGCACGAAGCCGTTTTCGTCGCATCTCATATTTATATCATGAAATAAGTTACATTACAAGAAAAACTACATTTGCACAAAACGCCAGTAGAGAAATGTATATTTGCATTGCGTCGCTGTCAAAAGCCAAAGGGTTTAATGGGCATCAATGCTGTGAAATGTTAATTAAAAGCAAGGTGCAATGAAGAAATAATGAATACTTATCATCTAATGGTCTATTTTTATTCGCACATCAAATATGCGCAACGTGTCAACGTTGCCGCTACATCAGTACCAATTTTCCACGCAGAAATTTTTTCTTAAATTGTTATCAGATATTCGTACATTCTTCATTTTATTAGCAATCAGTTTCAAATAGACATAAGTCTATGTTCACATAGCGGTAAACACTAGTTCTCGAAAAAAAAAATTTGAGTTTTATTTATTTAATTCATATAAAGACTGGGCGAGATGTTAAACCAGGCTAATAGCCAAACGATCAAGTTTCACGCTAAATTTGATGTAAAAGTACTATCGTAATGATTTCGCCGTGCAGGTATAAGCAACTCCGGAGCAACGGTAAATGGTAGATGTACACATGTTGTTCCCGCGAAGTAAAATCATGCAGCGAGATTCCCAATGGACTCGAAAGCTGTTGACGACAAATCGAGGGTTAAAATGCTATCGGTAAATAGTGACTAGACCGAGGGGGAACGTTATATCAGATGGCTGGGGGATTATAACCCTAATTTGAGCATCACTCGCGTGACGTCGTCCTTTAAATGAAGAAGGAGCATCCTCGCTCCCATGTCTGACAACGATCAATCCCAGTTTAGGAAATGGACGATAAAAGGGCTGACGGATTTATTCGTATAAATCCGCCGAGAACTCGAGTCCTTTAAAAAGGGATAATAGATATCAATTCGACTGATTGATATGTCTTCTAATTAATTGCGTATAACTGCGATGGAAGAAGATACAGATTTTCATTTATATATTATAAATAAAATATTAAAATAAAAGAATATTATCTTTGCTCTCATCATTGATTTCGTATCATATAAAATTAAATTCCATTAGTTTGACATTAATGTATCCTTCTGTTGTAATTATACGCTTGAATATCACTTTTTAATTAATACGTATTTAATCAAATTTAAAATACATATAATGTGATATGCGGTATATAAAATTGTGAGATATCACGAAACGCTCCAGAGATAAAGGTGAGATAATTCGACTTCTCCGAGGCTCGAACTACGATATGCCTTCATTTAAAACTAATTTCTTCTCTGAAATCACAAACGATATTATTCACGCGATAATTCTTGCAATTTTCATTAATTGCAGATAAATAACGTGGGGTTGATTTGATCAAATCACCGTGACCGAGATTGCCGTTGCACCGGTCGAAATAGTTTCCAGCCCGGGCAAGAAATCCTTCATAAATCACTTTGCACGAACATCCGAAATTCTTCTATAATGTGGGGAAGCATCAGCCTCGGAAGATACTCGAAAATGTTTAGCAGCGTTCTGTTTTCGTCGATGATCAATCTATCCGTAAAGCGGAACATACTGGCGCGAGAAAAAAGAAGCTCGTCGGCAAAAAATATATAGTATCGACACGAGATGTAGAGGAAAATAAAATGTTTCAACGGACGATATATAATCGGTTTCTCATTTTTCCCGAACGAACGGGTTATTCGAATAATGTTAAAAAAAGGATCTTTTTATTAAAATTGTCATTCTAGTTTCAATTTGCTAATTTTGTTGCTTCTTTTCCGATTCAATACGAATGGTTGCAGGAGATTTCAATAGTTGAATTTGCCGATTCGGCAAGGAATCCGAATAAAAAAATCAGTTGCTCGAATAAAGGATCAGTTTGAGTGGAGGATCATTGTAGATCTCACGTAGATACACCGTACATATTTGAGTGATCAAAAATGATCTTTACTTGACGAAATCGCGGCTGTTAGCTTCGTTAATTTCGCTCAACTTTTTACAGAAAATCGAAGCTAGATTCATCGTGGTCCGATCGTAAGGGAAGGAGGCAGACGTCCCGGCGGGCGCAACCGCGCTGAAGGTCGGCTTCTCGCGCGCACCTACTCGCTGCATACCGCGCATAGCCTAAAGGATAATTATAGTTTCGCGATCGACTTAAAAATTTCCGAGATCCTCGCGTCGGCGGAACCGTTCGTTCCCCGCTGAAAAGTATCGCCGCCGCGGCGTGGCGCGGCGCGGCGCGGCGCGGCGCGGCGCGGCGCGGCGCGGGTGTGGGTGAGAAGGTGCCCCGAAAGGGTGATGCCTCCAGCGGCTGCGTGGCGGAGAAGGCAGGAAGAGAGCCGGGAGGAAGACGGAAGGAGTGCGGGAGGGAGGGAAGGGTGCCAAAGTGAAGGGTTCGCCGAACAGAGATTAGCGGACTGCTCCGAGACTTTCGTGTTTCTTGGATCCCCGAACCCGTAGATCATGATAATTGTGAGAACAATTCATCGGGTAAATTTCACGCTAAGCGCTCCTCGATTCGTCGGCACGTAGAGATCCTGTCCGACCCGCTTCTCCATTAATCACGATCTACGACTCGCCGCTGCGACCCTTCCGGATGCGCGTAAATACGTCCGTGTCCGTCCTTGAAATTTTGGAGAGCTAGACGAAAAAGGATGGTAACTAATTGCAAGAGCGTTACGTTGTCCGGAAACTCGGCGATGTATTCTGTAAGACGCATACATATATCTGTGTCTGTTTCTTTAATTTTTCTTTTTTTTTTTTTTTTAGTATTTTTCCACCTTTTTTTATTTGCAATTACTTTTGCTTACTTATATCACTTTGGAAAACTACATCAGACTAATACGCGAACATCAATTTTATAAAAACTTATATATACACAAGATCATATAGAAAAGATATTGATCTGATCTTTCGTGCGTTAATGGTTATGAGAACACATGTCTTGGATCACGCATGTTATGATATTATAAAAGAGGTCCAATTGAATATTACCTCATTTAAATTAATAAAATGCCGTTTTTAAAGAGATAAATCGCGAATCAATGTTCCGGCATATTATTGAATACGGTAAATTGATTAAATATGCATATTAAACATATAATAATTACGCTCTTACAACATAGTGAGGGACAGTCAACTGCGTTCAATATTTACATTTAATGATATCAACAAATTATAGTGTTGTTTGCGTAATTGATGCTGAAAACTGCTAATCCAACATTAATTAATTGATGAAATCTGAGGGATGATCCGTATTTGCGTAAATAATAAACAGTCGCAGCACACAATATCGTGACAGTCGCAAATGTATTGAAATTTATATCAGTATAATGAGCCAGACATTATCTATAATTGACTATAATGTAATAGCTAATGTGAATTAATTTTTCTATTAATCTTATATATATATATATATATATATATATATATATGATGTTGAAAATATTAAAGTAATAAAATAAAAACTTATAATAAGATAGTTTTGTAAAAATATTAATCCTGTGTCTAACTGAAGCTCACGAAAAATTTGTTCTTTTTCTCATTGTACAACTTATATCGTACAATTATATTGAAGCAATTATAGTAAAGCAATATTTACGTGATATGTTAATCTGCATCATTTTTCACATGGAATTTCTTAGTATTTTCAACACGATTATCTACGGTCACAAATATTCATCATTGTTTACTGCACCCATTCGAAAATTTAAATAGCAACGATGTATATCAGAAAGCAGCGGGACGCGAAAAGGAGTTTCAGAAACGTCGATTCGCCGTTGGGGATGGATTCGCGCGTTTTCTGACAGTGAAAGCCCACGAGTGACCTAATGAACTCTAAAACAAAGCTTAAGTTCATGTAAGACGAAGAGCCGTCAAGCGCTGACGTCTTCTTCGCGGCTCAAGTACTCAATTTACCGATACTTTCTTCGAACGCTTATGGTGGAAATCACTTACGGGCCATAAGCGGAGGAGAGCCCGACGGTAATACGTGTCCGTACTAATAATAGGTCCTTCGTAAGTACAGGGTAGCTCGTACACTAATAATTATTTATCATCGTATAGCGTATATAGTCCTATACGCGCGCGTTTATCGATAACGCCACTATCTAACCGAAGATAACGGATATTGAGATATATCGGATCTCTCAGGCATTGAGGAAATTTTCATCAAAAAGTGTAATTCGTGGAAGCCGTTTATTATCTGGACATGTCGCGTACGATTTTATCGGCTATGATGAGACACGTGATGTCCTCAAGCGTATATGTCATGTAAATATTATCTTTTTGCGAAATTTACATGCGATAAAACAAATTAATTTGTACATGATATATCTGTATCTGCGGGTAAAGATAAACGACTTATACACAAAACAGAACACCTTTCACTTTTCGAAGAAATTGATTTGACACGCGCACTATCAAGTAGTTGTTTTGTACTTTATATTGTCAGTCGTGGTCATAACCGTAAATTAACTTTATGTCGCACTTTTTGATAAGCTTAATTTATAATAATATTAACATTAATTTATTATTTATGTACTATCTTATTCTACTAATTTAGTAATTTATTTTACATAGATATACTATTTTAATATATCTTGGCAAGATATATATGTATATATTAAAATAGTAGGTATGTAATAAAATAAATACCAAATTAATAAAGTAAAATAATACATAGATTATAAAATAATGCGTTTAAAAATAATACAAATGCGCTAATATCAAATATTTTCTACTCTTGACGCTTATGATTATCTAAAAAGATTAATCAACTTTAAATTAGTAACATTATATCGGGATAACACTATTTTCATATCCGGAGATAGGCCAAGTTTTAAAAAATATTCTAATATTTAATTACGCCAACTAAATGTGAAAAAACCGTCTTTATTCCGACAATGACAGAATTCATCCCTTTCGCGTATAATTCTAATCACAAGTATAATTCTAATCAAAAGAATTTTGATTTGCTTTCCATCACATAAAATTTTCCTTCAATGCTATAATTTTATAATATCGAAATCGCGTGCTTTATCGGCGGTATTTCCGAAATGATAAACTTTCCGTGCTTCGGATCCCGGGCGTCATTTCAAAATTGATTTCTCGGGGTACACGTGACCTCCGAGTGTTCGCGAAACATTGTTCAGTTTTTTTGTCGATCATAAATGCATTAGATGCATATCGGGCCGCTCGCGATTGTCCGACGACGGACATCGCAGTCGCGCAGATCGTGGGAGAAGCGCGCGAAAACGCCTGCGAGTCGCCGCCACCGCTCCGGGCGCTCTAAATGTAACCCTAAAACTCGCAGCCTCATCCCGGCCAAAGGAATGTATAATTACGGGGCATAAAAGTAACTATCGCCCACTCTCAAAAGGCACTTTTCTGGCTGCGCTCGCGCATCGCGCACAGCGTTTTTCGGGGGTCGTCGCACCCACGACTCGCAAATTCCCATCGATCTCCCGGGTCGGTTCGAGATGTTCGACAATTCTTTCTTTCCCCGTTTTGTTTCTTTTTTTTTCTTCAAATGCGGGCGATTACGCGGAGAACGCGCCCGCCTCGACCAGAACCCCCCTTTCCTTCTGGCCCCCTCCGACATTAAAACCGTCGTAAAGTATACGCTGTCAACGCGGAACACTGGAATTGGGTGGACACTGGAAAAAGGAGTCGGAGAAACGGGCCCGGCCCGCGTCGTGCCCGTTTCGAGGATTCCAACATGACTCGGGGGTGGAGCAGCAGGTTAGTCTCGCTGATCGTTTCCGAAAACGGTAATCTTCGAAACGATTCCGTTTCAGCCGTGACGCTCGCGGGCGTCTTTTGCACCTTTTTTCCAGCGCGCGATTAACGGGTTTCCTTGCGACTTGCAACAAAATTCGTATTCCGCCGTGAGGAATCCGCGTGCGTGAAGATTTATACGTTTCAGCTGTACGTACGTGTATATGTGTGATTGATCGATTAAAGGATACTTTTGGGCAGCGCGACGTTCTTGCGAACGTTATTTTCGCAAAAACGTCGCGCTGCTTCGGACTTGGCGCACAATACCGAAACCCACATCGAGAAATATGTCATCGAAGAGCGTTTTT
This sequence comes from Temnothorax americanus, assembly GCF_048541705.1. Lineage (NCBI taxonomy): Eukaryota > Metazoa > Arthropoda > Insecta > Hymenoptera > Formicidae > Temnothorax > Temnothorax americanus. The sequence continues at coordinate 2,214,996 of NW_027509442.1, read as the reverse complement.
GCCGAGGTCAGACACCGTTCGCATTGGCAACGCGGTATCGAATCGGATGCGGTATGCATGCACGAAACACCATCTGTCATATCGGATTGTTAACTCGGTTATAGCTCGTACGCATATCAAATCGTTCGGGGCGCAGCTTAGCCCGGAATGGGCAGCGCGGTAATGCGATTTGGATATACAGAGAGTCCTGTGGGATATTACCGGCGTTGGAGCCTTTTCCCTAGTGATACGATAAATGATATGCATTATGTAAATATCGTGACCGCGCGCAATGCAAGTCACCCTAACGGAGTAGACGTCCGACCGGTAAAAAAATGTCTCTTGGAACTGATCGCTTCCCGTCGGAACGCATCTTAACAAACTGTTTAATTTTAATTGCACGAAATTTCACTTTCCACATATAGCGCTTATTTCTGTTTTGCAATAAATCACGTTACGTTTGTCCGAATTATATACAGCTGCCGGTAATAATGATAAAAGAAACTCTATCGTTAAGTGACTTTTAATCAATTTTGCGGAGGAATTAACTTGCACGCCGCGACAAGCAACAAATTCATTCTGCGCTTGTTTGATCGAACCGTCGAGATAATATCCGTGCAACGCGACGAGAAATCCAAATGCGCCTAATTTTCTCTCACGGTCTCATCGACGATGCCAGGATGATCCCGTTAACAGGATCAAGACTCGCGCTAGACGAAGGGTTCTTGTTATTCGCAATCGCCTCTTCGCACCCGATCCTTGGGGAGCGCAGATCCCCCGTATTTATTTCCCGCTACGCCATGAGAATCATCCTAAAGAGCAGGATGTTCATTTGCGGCTGCACAATAAAAGAAATTATTTACTTCTGCTACTGGAGTAAGATTTTATCACGGAATATAATATGTAGTTGCAATCATGTTTTATTTAAATAATATAATTTCCGACACACACACACACACACACACACACACACACACACACACACACACACACACACACACACACACATATCAATGCATAAATATTATATAAACTGAAAACGAACTAAAATTCAATTTAAAATTAACTATTGTGCAAAAATATACAGTTATTAAGCGTTTCAAGTAGTATATCGTGCGGAAAGACTTATTATAATTGAATTAAAGATGGAATATATTTACATCAATTTCATTATGTATACTATATCTTGTATTTTCTCTCTCTCGAAAAGTTTTTATGTAGTATATTATAAATTTATCGTTAATTTTTTACTTTCATACCTAATATTAATTAAAGACAGAGAAAAACATATTATCCATTCAGGATTCATTGTTCTCAAGTGATTACTATAGTTAGACCATTTATGCAACATGCTATATTCTCTCTCGAAAACCTTTACATAGGACATTGTAAACTTATTGCTACTTTCACACACATCTAGTATTAATAGAAGACAAAGAAAACATATTGTTTAGTATTCACAAATTCATTTTCGTGTTTATTAATTATATATTATTTATTCTGTATCTTGTAATCTCTTTTTCGAAAATTTGTATTGTAGTACATTATAAAGTTATATCGTTAATTTTATTTTCACATTTATAATTTTGATTAAGAACAGAGAAAAAAAACATATTCAAAATTCATAAATTCAAATGACGACCAATTATATCTTATTTATTCTATATCTTGTGTTCTCTCTCTCTCTCTCTCTCTCTCTCTCTCTCTCTCTCTCTCTCTCTCTCTCTCTCTCTCCAACATTTTTGTACATATGATACATTATAAACTTATCGTTAATTTTATTTTCACACCTAATGTTAATTAAATGGAAATTGGATAAACGGAGCGTACGACGGAGCGACGTGCTCACTTCTACGAAGCTCGGACTTTTGTTTTTCCCTCTAGAATGTAATTTAAAATTTTCATCTCGGGAGAGATATCTCGTTAAAACATTCTCGAGTCCTTATGCAGATCGAGGAAAAGTTCTCGCTCGGCGATTATGTCTCTCTTAGCGCGCGGTTGCGCGCGACGTTATAATTTTACGAGGCGCGCGATGAAGCGTTGGGCCTAAATTGTCAAAGCTATTTCACAAGAAATTCGCTCGTTCTCTTTTATATAGATATCAAGTTGGAGAGACTTCCGCCTCTTCATCTCGAGCGCGCCTTTATCGTCAGACTAATGATTTGCAAACAGTGTCTTTCAGCTCGTTCTTCTCGTTACGAAGTTTTCAGCGGGCGTGTCGGTACGTGAACAAGACAGACATCTTGAGACTTTCGAAAAGTAAAAGACAAGAGTATAAAGAAAATCCTCACCTACCATAAGCTCCGTTTATACCATTGTCCGAATTTTATTTGCACAAGTGCTTTCATAAATGTACTGCAAACAGAGAGCAAATTACTAAAATTATATAACGAATATAATCTAACAAACTCTCTATGAAGAGTTTAAACATATTGTATATCTCTCATTGTATCACATCTATTTCTTTGTGTTGTGAACAAAAATTTTATTTATTTTATTTACTTTTGTAAACATATTGTATAGCTTTTATATTAAGAAGTTTACTCAGAAATTTTTATTGCAAAAATTTTGATTTTATTTTAAATCTTTCTCCGATTTTTTATAGAAATAAACACAGTCAGTGTATAATTCAATAAATTAACTAATATTTTTCATGGCGAAGATCAATAAATATATAAGATATTTTTTAGAGGATACCTATTTTTAAATTATTAATATATAAAATATTCTTTTTACTATGCGCTGCAATATTGAATTTTCTTTTAAAGAGTCCTTGAATTTATAAAAAAAAATCACATAAAATACAATTTAATCAACAAAATGACATTTTTTATAAGCAATGTTAATGTTTTTAGAAACAATGTAATTAATTAAATTATAAATTGTGTGTAAAAATATCTTTTTATATCGTCAATATGTTTTTATATAGTCTTTATTTATATTTATTTTTACTGGATCTTTTCACTTATTCCTTCATTATGCAGCTGTATAACTATACACAATGGCGCCATCTTTAGAGAAAATAAATGATCTTGTGCCCTAACGTAGGGAGCAATGATAGTGGTTTACTCAAAGGGAATATGTACCATCCCAGGGTTAATAGAAAACAGATGATCCCCCCTAATATATCTATACAGGATAGCCTACCATAAGAGTAACTTCTTCTATCAAACTATCCTGCTTTGCTATTGTCGAAAATTTCAAGATGTTTTATCGATATAGGATTTAATAATTTGAAGACAATTGCATCTGTAACATTTAAGTATTTTTATAATCAAGAATGTATCTCTTTTCTTGTAGTATCTGTAATTGTAATTAAGCCAAAGGTCTTATCTTTGAGACGAAAATAATGCTTTAACATGCGTAAATCGTAAAATATGAATTTTCATTTTTTTCATTGTTCGTAAGAACATTTTATAGTATTATATTTTATTATGTATTTTTAATAAAGACCTTTCTTCTTTTGATAATATTATTTGAAAAAAAATGTTTTAATATATTTTTTTATATATAAAATAATTTTATAAATAATACAAATAATTAGAAAGAACTTTTGCATTTTTTTACAAAAAGTAAAATTGCGATTAGATTATACAATATTTTATATAGAGATCATATTTTATATACGATTAATATATTTATATGTGGACAATTTTTTTGTTTTCTTAACTTCACTTTTTGTAAAACAAAACAATGCAAAAATTATCCTTTTAATTATTTTTCATTCAATACTTATTATTATTTTCCTTGTATATATACAAACAAAGATTATACAAGAGAAAGGAAACATATAATGTGAACATATTTTATATACCTACGTATACGAAAAATGTTTTTCTCGAGTATAGCTTCTATTCATTTGCTGTCAAACGTATCATTTTGTTTATTATTCTTCGTAATAATTGAAGTAATTTTATTTGATCTTAATTAGGATATAAAATGATTGTCAGATTGCCAGTGTAGATGATATCAAACCTCATTTATGATTAAAAATCGTACACGGAAATCTTCTTATAGATAACACGCTGGAAAAACCGCTTGACTATGACAGATAGGATTAGATAAGAAACGGGAGCGAGAGATATTAATCAATCGATGCCGATAAATGATAACATTGTGTTTAACAATATTCTTTATCAATATTTGTCTGGTGTACAATGTTCACCACATATAAATGTACATCCGAACTTTTGATAATTATATGCAAAAATATCATCAGAAACACTAGATATAGGGAAAGCCCGGGCAGAGCGAATGTGTTAGAGGGCCATATAATTCTCAATTATACATCAGATAAAGAAGAAGAACATTTAATATTTTCAGCCTCGTTTAAAATTGCGTATATTTATTTCTGTGAAAAAGAATATCAAACTTATTCAAAATAAAAAATTGCCAAGTTGTTGTGAAAATATTGGGTTGGCCAATAAGTCCGCGTGCGGTTTTTTACTTATAAATTTTACTTATAAAAAACCGCACGAACTTATTGGCCAATTTATGTTTAACTGTCTTAAAATACCATATACATAGACTTATTTATTTAGAGTGCTGTAACGATAATAAACACTTGAAGTATCTAATTTTATTTTAAATCAAAAAGTTTATTATTTCCTGGTAAGTGAATATTATTAAAAAACAAAAATACTTTCGCATCTTGTGATTTTTTAATTTGAAGTTGATAGATTGTAGATTGGATAATGGTGATAAAGAGATTATAAAAGGCTGCTAATAGACACTGTAGCCATTTGTTGGGCATAATATGTTTCAGCAATCATGTACACGGCAATTACTTTCTTTCTTATCGCTTTAGCTACAGTCCACGGTAATCTATTCTCTCGTTACGTTTAAAGAACTATTATATTAACGAATTAGATTTATTCAAATAAAATTGATAAAAAAGAATCTCTTTTATTTATAATTTAAAAGAACATTTTATAATTATTTAATATTCAACATTTGACAGTTTTTAATCTTTTATATTTTAATATTCTTATAATTCATAAAGCTTAACATAACGAAATAATTGGTTTAGAATAAAAATAAAGAATAGAAAACTAAAATGTGTATATGTGTGCGTAAGTGTGATTAAATTCATAATGTATATATATTCTTTCAAATTTTTGATACGGTTTTAGTTATAAATTTTTAACTAAATAATTTTATTCAAAAAAGTGATTAATATTTAAATAATTTATAATATATATTCTTTGTTCATAAGGTTTGCCGGCGTCGCATATTATCGGTGGTGCGGACGCTCCGCTCGGCAAGTATCCACATCATGTAGCCCTGAAATATCAAGGCAGATTTCGTTGTGGAGGATCGATTATTAACAAACGTTATATTCTCACTGCGGCTCATTGTGTAAATGAGTAAGTGTCCCCACGATTTGTGTTAACCATCCACATTTTGACATTTTCTCTCTCTCTCTAGCAACTTTGAATATTTAATAACTAAACTAAAATAATTACTTTTTAAAGATATGGATAAAATATTATATATATTCTGTAAAAAAAAATATTATAATATTACTGATATATATTGTGTTAATTCCCTTTAATTTCTCTCTCTCTAGTGCCGTTTATAAATTTTCAAATTTTTTATAAATACTTTGAAAGTTAAAGATATTTTATTAATATAAGAATGTGTGCGTATATATATTGCATCAAAAATTAAAAAATATGTCTTGCATTCTAACGAAATTAAGTGTCACCAATGCAAAGCAACTTGTGGTTCACGCGGGCACTATTTACTTAAACGAGACGGGTGATGCTTATCAAGCGGAGAGCGTGACATGGCATCCTGGTTTCGACGATTACAAACTTAATCACGACGTCGGTCTCGTTCGATTAAACCGGGACATCGTGTACACTAACGTTGCAAAACCCATTTCGCTTGCACAGAAAGACATCGCTGTCGCAGGTCTCCCTTGCGCTGTATCTGGTTGGGGCAGAACTTCAGTAAGTTTTTATTGAAATATTTAATATTATCTAAGAATTTTATATATATATATATATATATATATATATATATATATATATATAAGATTAAGACACATGCACAATCCAAATATTTCACCAATTAGACATAATCTTTTTAAGACTCTTTGAATCTTTAATGATATATAAATGACGTATGTGTTAATATATATATATATATATATATATATATATATATATATATATATGTGGGTATAATAGTATATAAATAATACATCGCGTAATGCTCATAAGTGAAATTGCACGATTGTTACTATTCAGTAATCTCATATAATATTCACTGTTCTTTTTTTTGTATTTTTTTTATAATTCCAAAAAATTTTATATTAGCCGTGATATGATACCCGTATTTGATAGCCATATATTAGTCACACATGGTCAGTCTTGACTTTTATCGCGTCGTTGCCATGTTTAATTATGATATCGAAATGTTTACTTATTAACATAAAATATTCTTTCAGCTTGACGGACCAACACCCAACACTTTACAAGAGATCACCTTGAAAGTTTACTCCCACGAGAAATGTAAGCTGGTGTCTTGGAGAATAACTGACAATCACGTCTGCACTCTCACGAAAGTCGGCGAGGGAGTGTGCTATGTAAGACACATAGGTTTATTACCTTCAAATAAATTTATGGTTTATATTTATTGAGAAAGGAAAATAATTGTAAATTAATCAGTTTGCTTATAATAATTTTAAATAATGTTGCAGGGTGACTCAGGTAGCGCTCTCCTCGCCAAAGGCGTTCAAATTGGAATTGCATCCTTCGTGGTTCCATGTGCTTTAGGAAAACCCGATACGTTTGTTAAAGTGTCCGCGTACCAAGACTGGATCAAGGAGCATATGTTTGACGTTGATTAACAATTAAAGAAAATTTAATGCTTTTGTATTGTGTTACTATATTTGTATTGTATAATATATGCCGAATAAATTTCAAATAAATATTCACTTGTGATATAAAATTTGATATAGGTTAAATATTTTTATTATTTTATCCTTTTATCTCTTTTTACAATTTATGCGATAGTACTATTAGAAGAAAAAATAAGTCACTTTTTTTCTTGCATTAAAGTACGTTTTTACTGGAATTAATTTATATTTTTTCGTGTACACAGATACAAATTGCGTTAATGCAATCAAACTTATATAATCCAAAAGAATATAGTATTATAAAATCACCTGTTTTGTTTTTAATATCTATTATACCTCTAATACCAATAAAGATATAAAATAACACATTCTTTAGAAGAAATTTATTAACTTATAACGCGTAACGCAATAAAAACCTAAAGATAATTGTCTTTATAAAATTTTTATTTAAAAAAAAATGTAGCAAAAAGTATATATCAATAATAACTTGTCAAATAATATGTAAGACTATACAAAACTGCAACAAATATTTATAAGGTACACCTTAAATTATTTACAAATAATTAATATAAAAAATTATATATATAATATATAACTACATATAAATAAAAATTTAAAAAAATATGCTATATTAAATAGAACACATCTCTAAAAAAAATTTAAATAATATATTCCTGAAAATTATAAATAAAAAAATTCTTTTTATACGCGCTGCTATTTTATATGTGAGTTGACGTACTTACAATTAGTATATTGTAATATTCCTCTTGCTGAACGAGCCAAAAAGCGCGTTGAAAAATTCTCAAAAATACTGAATACTGAATGTATGTATCAATGGAATGCAATCTAAATTTTGAATATGTTATCAAAAAACATATTAAAGTAATTAATTATTAAAAAGTAAAATGATATATTAATCTTTAGAGAACGGAAAGCCTGTTTATAGGTTTCAAACTATTTATGCGCTAAAATATCATATATAAAGGTTTTTTGGGTCACTGTGTTCCATAATTCCGGGAATCTAAGGAAAACAAATGAGAATGGCAAATGTGTAGTATGTTCAAAGTTCAAAAAAAGGTATTCGTCGAAAACCAAAGTGTATCGTGAGTGCGATATGCCTCTGTGTGTTGTAGGTACCTTACTTCGAAATAAATCATACAAAACAACATTACTATATAAATGTAGGTATGCATAACAATCGTAAATAAAAAATTTTTTCTTACAAAGTCCTTATAAATTTGTTTGCATTTCTTAGCTCTAAATTTCAAATATAAAAGTTATAAATAAAAATTATAAAAAGTTATTAAAAAACCCCTGTCCATTTTCTAAAGGTTAAATATAAATTATATTTTATATGTAATATACATATTTATTTTCAATTTTAACACGGTTTACCAATCATTTATAACTCACAACTTATTTGCTAGCTTTAATAAGTGATTTTCTGATAATTTCATCAATTATCATGAAATTGTAGCGCAATAGATACACGAATTCCATACATTATCAATAAATTTTAATTTCCGCTTCTAAAATAGCTCGATGAAGTGCACCGCAATTTTGAAATCATCATATCAATTGCATCACGTATTTCAGATAAAGATTTTGAAATAAATTTTTCACCCAGACGATAGCGATCTTCGTAGACACACAGTTCAATCTCACGTTTAATCGCTTAGCATAAGTTATCAAAATTATTTCGATGGAATTTATTGATTAAATCTGTCAGATTAAATAGATTTCATTTTTACGTCACACACATACATTCCAAAGTATGTTCTTCTGGTGAAGTACTCAAAATGGCCTATATAAACGTGCGAAGGAGTTTCATTGTTACCAGTGCCACGGTTTCAATATGCACGCGTTCTTTGTCTTGATAGTCGCCTGCTTGGCGGTAGCCGCTTATGGTAAGCGAGAATAAACATGATACATATTAATTATATGCATGGTTTTATTTAATTTTTACGAGCTACGAATTAAAATGACGAAGCTAAACTTTGAATCTTTAATGACAATACTAAAACCGCAAAATGTATACGTTACTTTATAGAAAACTTATCATTATTTTTTAATTAATTTTTGATTAATAAATCTTTAATAAAATAATTAATTTTGGTTTAACTGGCTGATGTTCCGAGCTTCGCCCGGGAGTCGTTTTCCTTTAAACTATTTCATTTATTCAGTAAAATATTCAAAAATGAGTATTATTATTAAAGAAATGTTGTTCATTAATACTTATTAATTCTCGAAAAATTTTAAGAATTTTAAAACCGGTTTTCAATTTTGTGTATTTTCTAATTTCCGCCAATTTTCAGATATTGGACCTTTTTCTTTTTTGTTTCTCGTTGGAGGAAGAAAAGAGAGAGAGAAAGAGAAAGAGAGAGAGAGAGAGAGAGAGAGAGAGAGAGAGAGAGAGAGAGAGAAAGAGAGAGAGAGAAAGAGAGAGAGAGTTTATTTAGATAACTTATCTCTTATAATATGCGAATAATTAATTATGTTTTAATTTTGTATGTGTCAAAAAGAATAGAAATACGTAGAATAGCATAGAAATGGATTATTTTAAGATAATAATTATAAAATAATAATAAAATTAAATTTTTTATAATAATTTAATATAAAAATAAATTGTACACAATTGTGATGTGTACACATTTCTCAAACTCTAACAAAAATGTAGTATCGCATAGTATATATTTATTAATAGTAACAATTTATAAATAAAACAGACTATTATAATAACCGTAATTAATTAAAGGCAAAAAAAAACAATATGTGTCTAACATCTGATTTGTACATTCTGTTTTATTGCACCTTCTTATATAGGGTACCCAAACATTCATATTGTTGGTGGAAGCGATGCTCCGCCCGGCAAGTTCCCATATCAAGTATCTCTGAGAAAGAACGGAAGGCATTCCTGCGGCGGATCCATCATCAATAAGTATACTATTCTCACCGCTGCTCATTGTATAACAAGGTATGTTCCTTATTCTCTTGTTTTATATTATTTAAGGCGGAATTACGATGAACTTAACGTAACGGAACGCGACGGGACACATTGTTTTATATGCATATAAACACGTTGTTTTTTTATATACGGCTGATTACGATCGACTTTACGTAACGTGACGTGAAGTATCAAAAAACAATGTGTTTAGGTTTCACGTTACTTCGTGTCCCGTCGCGTTCCGTTACGTTTAAGTTCATCGTAATTCCGCCTTTAAGCTGCGGTCCACTTGACGCTACAAATGTTTTGGAGCGTTCTTCTTTTCCTTCTTTCTTTCTTTATTGAAAGAAAAGAGAAGAGGAACGCTTCGAAACATTTGTAGCGTCAAGTGGACCGCAGCCTTATACATGCACACATGAATAGAATGAAATTCTTTTTATTCGTAAAAAAAAGATGTTTAAAACTATCTGAAAAAGTGAAAAGCAAAAAGTAATCGACCAAATTTTATCTCTTTAACAGCTACAGGAATAACCCTGGCGCTCTGAGAAGTTTAACTGTTCACGCTGGCACAAATCTGTTAAGCGAGAGTGGTTCCGTATACAGAGTAAAACAAGCCATCCCTCACAGTAATTTTGATTCTATGGGATTGTCCAATGACATCGGCGTACTTATTCTGACAACTCCTATCGAATACACCCAATATATACAGCCCATACCACTTGCAACTAGCGACATTGCTCCCGAGGGTAGTAGCTGCACTTTATCCGGATGGGGAAGAACCTCGGTAAGCATCAAACAGAAATTATTTTGAAAGCAGCTTGTAATGAAAGCAGCTTCGTCTTTATTTAATATTTATCACATTTTATTTATAAAGTTTAACAAAATATAAAAATTTCTGTTTTAAAATTGTATTTCCTTGATATACTAACAATAAGAAATAATTACTATATTTCTGTGTTATGATTAAACATAGTCTACAATGAATAGAAAAAGTTCTTGAAATTATTTACGTAAAAGAGAAAAGATTATATTGCGCAATCTGCTCATCTTGTAAAATTTCAAATTCTTACTTTTTCTCAAATTTATAAAAATGTAATACACATACACACACATGCGCGCGCGCGCGCGCAAACACATACACACACACACACACACACACACACACGCGCGCGCGCGCACAAAACTGCATCGGTAAAAAACATTTTGTATTTGAATGGATTTCTACCAATGCAATGTAGAAATTTTTGTGTTAAATTTTTAACATACACTTGGTGTTAACATATTATTAATATTCACTGTTTCTAAGAATTAAAATAGCACAATTTATATGTAAATGCACGAATTTTTGCTGACATTTTATATGTTAAAATGACCATTTATGTTACTCTTTTCTCTATAAGAATTTTCATCTGATAAAGCGACATGTTTTACGTTATATATTATAAAGAGATATCGTCTTCTGTTTTCTGTAAGAAATAGAGAAAAAAACAACATTTTATTTTAATTAAATTTTAATTAACATTATAAATGTTAATTTAACTTAAACTTCTCCAGATAGCGTGTGTTACAATTTTGTCTTAATTTTTCACATATTACTTGTGTTATTTATTCACATATTTGCCTTCTGTTAAATTAATATAAAAATTACAATGGATACACTGGAACATATAAAATGTGTTAAATTTAACATAAAATGTTTTACTGTATAACGTTATGTTTTAAAAAATTCTTCATGAGCACGTGAATTTATAGGTAATATTTTCTTTAATCTTAGCTAAATGGTCGCGTCCCTAACAATTTACAAGAGATCGAGTTGAGCGTTCACAGTCAAGCCAAATGCAGACAAAGGCACGGGAACGTACTTTCTTCTCACATTTGTACGCTTACGAGAGCAGGCGAAGGCGCGTGCCACGTAAGTATTAGATTTAACAACTTTATTATCTTAAAAATCGCTGCATAAATATAGACGAGAAATGCAAATTACATAGAGATTTTAGATTCTAATACTGATTATAAGCACCAAGAAATATCTAAATTGAATGTTATATTTCAAATTTATTTATAATACAATAAAATTATTAATTTTGAAAATATTTATTCAATCTATTTATTTAAGATATTAAATATAATCTCTCTCTCTCTCTCTCTCTCTCTCTCTCTCTCTCTCTCTCTCTCTCTCTCTCTCTCTCTCTCTCTCTCTCTCTCTCTCTCTCTCTCAAAATATAAACATCTATAAAATTTAGAACTGGAACAAGCAATATCTTTTGCTTAATAATTATGACAATAATTATAAATATGACGAGTGAATTAAATTAAATAAAATATTAACTTTGCAAATAACTAATCGTCGTTTTTATTAAATTCTTAGGGTGATTCCGGTGGTCCTCTCGTTGCTAGAGGTGTTCAGATCGGTGTCGTCTCCTTTGGTCTACCATGCGCTCGTGGATCTCCCGACGTATTCACTAGAGTATCCTCTTTCACTACTTGGATCCGAAGAAACAGTGTTGAATAAGAGAATAAAACAAAATATATCTTATATATATATACACACACACACACACACACACACACACACACACACACACACACACACACGTTATTATTTAAATATATTAATATTCTTATACATTTATATATATATATCCCATGTATATTCAATACGTTATAAAATGTTTAACAAGTTTAATATATGATAAATAATAACTGCAATTGTGTATGCGAAAAACGACTTGATATAATTGTTTGATAATGACTGATTGTGTAAATAATTTTTATCTGCGCTTCTTGTATTAGTTTAAACATAAATGTGCTTGTTTAAATGCTGTAATTATTTGAATATAAACATTAATAAAATAAAATCTGATTTAATGCTTTTACTGTCAAACTGATTTTGACGTGAACTCTGAGAGACCATATATTGAGAAGTACGCGACTGTTTATAAAATATCTAGAGTTAAATGATAAAATAAACCGTACTAAAAAATAAATTACGTACAAATAAAATACGTAATACATTATTTCTATATTATTGAATGTATATCTATATCTAATAACATAAGTCAAAATTGACTGGAATAAAAACTCACTCACAAACCAAAATAATAGAGCTCTTTTTGCAATTGAGATAATTAGATGTAAACAAAAAAATAAAAACCGAAATCTGTTTTTAAACAAATCCAACATATTATGTTTTAATAATACTTTATTGTTCCTCTTTATATCTTTATATAAATATAGTTAGGACAATCATTCTTATTTAAATAAATAAAATAATTGTGATCCATAAAATAGTTAGGAAAAGTCAAAGATTTATTTACAATAGAAATCTCTTGTTTAGCAAAAATTTTATCGTTCACGTCACATCAATTTCTAACGTTAAAATACACGTATTTAGAGAATGTGGGGAGATGTGTGAGGTACATAATTCATTAACTCGCGACCAAAGTTATTGATGCATTATCATTTATGGAATAAGAAATACTATGTTTTATATTTTATATATAATTAATATATAATTAATTATTCCAGAAGTTTGTATGATTATATGTTAAATTAAGTAAAGCAATATTTTCAGAAGTTTACGGGACTCTTGCAAAAATTCACGCGACACTCAAATAAGATGCCATGGCAGTAAAAGGTTCACGCGGGCACTATTTACTTAAACCAGACGGGTGATGCTTATCAAGCGGAGAGCGTAACATGGCATCCTGGTTTCGACGATTACAAACTTAATCACGACGTCGGCGTCGGTCTCGTTTGATTAAATTGAGACATCGTGTACACTGACGTTGCAAAACCCATTTCGCTTGCACAGAAAGATATCGCTGTCGCAGGTCTCCCTTGCGCTGTATATGGTTGGGGCAGAACTTCAGTAAGTTTTTATTGAAATATTTAATATTACCTAAGAATTAGGATTAAAACACACAATCCAAATATTCCACCAAACAAAATATCAGTAGGTTGATAAAAAACTTGATTAACTTTTCTCTCTACGATACAGTGTTCTGTACCAATTAGTCATAATCCTTTTAAGCCTCTTTGAATCTTTAATGATATATATGAATGACGTGTTGTTGTATGTTAATATATATATATATATATATATATATATATATATATGTGGGTATAATAGTATATAAATAATACATCGTAATGCTCATAGGTGAAATTGCACGATTGTTACTATTCAGTAATCTCATATAATAGTCACTGTTTTCTTTTTTTTTTTTTGTATTTTTTTTCGAAAATTCCACAAAATTTTGTATTAGCCGTGATATGATAGCCGTATTTTATAGCCATATATTAGTCACACATGGTCAGTTTTGACTTTTATCGCGTCGTTGCCATGTTTGAAATATCCTTTTAGCTTAACGGACCTACACCCAACATCTTACAAAAGATCACCCTGAAAGTTTACTCCCACGAGAAATGTAAGCTAGTGTCTTAAAGAATAACGCCTGACAATCACATCTGCACTCTCACAAAAGTCGGCGAGGGAGTGTGCTATGTAAGATACATAGGTTTAAAAGAAATAATTGTTTATTCCGCCAATGAGTATCAAACACAAAACATTTAATGTTATCGACTAACGATTGGCAATGTATACAAAACGCTGCGACATTGGGCCTTTTTCAAGCATCTAACTGACAAACAATTCAGAATAAATTTAATTTGGTCGAAAAGATACAATTTTAATACTGATTTAATAAATTAATGAAAAGCGATACTTGTTAATCCATGTCACAAACTCACACGTCTGTATCTTTGAAAATTTTACCCGAAATAGTCATAAAGACAAGTCACTATAAGAACTGGTCAAGTCAATGCAAGCGAACCAACAAAGGGTTAACAAGTAAAAATTGTGTGTTCTGAAACCTATACTTTACGTGTGTAAGTTGGTGACAAACGAGAATGAGTACAGTGAGACGATTGCGCCCCCCGCGACCCAACGCTGTCACTTAGATATATACGGAGCAATACATTAGCGAAGGAGCGCCGACAAAAAGCGTGATCACATGTCGGAGTTTCAAGACGTACTGATCGTTTTCACGGTTTTAACGAATACATTAGATTGTTATTGTACATGTGATGCTCACGTGATGCCGATAACGACGAAATAACTTTTATAGGGTTTAAATTTTCTGTATCCTTTTTCAAATTGATCGTGTTTTGGAGTGTTTTTTAATTAAGAACATTTCTGCAATCTCTCTCTTTTTCGTGTTTTTTTTTCTCTGTAAATGATATTAGTTTCGGACCATTTAAAATTATGGCCTAACATTACACGATGTTTGCTAACGACCGAGTGATTGCTATCATGTTTTTTAATGTCTTTTTGGTGTTCATTAACTCGTGTCATTAAGTGACGTTTAGTTTGCCCTACATATGTTGCATCGCAATCGCCGCAATCTATCTTGTATACTAACTTAGAAGTTTTTTCTTTGCTGACCCTGTCCTTACCGCTTCCTATGACACCATCCAGTTTTTTCGGGATGATATATAAAATGTCGAGATGAACTGTCTTAAAAATGCGTCGGATATCCTCGCCTAAGCCCTTCACGTATGGTACCGTAATGCACCTTCTGGTATCGAACATGGTCTGTGACGCGTCAACTTTTTCCACCGTACTCTCGAGTGTCTTAAGTCGAGCCCTAATTCTTTTATCAATAATTTCAGTAGGAAATGAGTTATTTATAAGGATTTCCCTTACCAAACAGATGTTGGTTTCATGGAAACGTCTACCCGACAGTAAGATCGCTCGTCTACTAAGCTGATTATTGTATTAAATTTATATTGTACTGGGTGGTTTGAGAAATAATTGATATAACGCCCTGATGACGTAGGTTTTCTATACCAGTTCGTAAGAAGGTGACCTCCCTCCCTAATGACGACAGTGTCAAGGAACGGGAGTGAATTATCTGATTCCGTTTAATACGTGAATTTAAGGCGCGGATGGTAATTGTTAAATGCGTCTAGAACTTCGTTTAGTTTCGATCTGGGAATTATGGCGAAGATATCGTCAACATATCTGCAGAAAAACAAGATGACAAATTTAAAAGAGTTCAAACAGTGAGTCTCCAGATCATCCATCACTATATCCGCGCTGATTGGTGACAGTGGAGAACCCATTGGGCTGCCAAAGGTTTGTTCATAAAATTTCCCATTGAAACTAAAACTAGTAGAGTCAAGCACTAAATTGATGGCGTGGAGGAACTGAGCTAAAGTGAAGTTCGTATTCGGTGAGATTTCATGCCATCTCTTTTCAATGGCTTTAAGTACTAGCTTTTTTGGGATGTTGGTGAAAAGTGAGGATACATCTAATGAGATCATAATTTGATCGTCATTAATATTTAGTTCTTTAACTTTCTTAACGAATGTCCAACTGTCCTTAATGTACGATTTCGGCCTGTGAATACATTCGTGTATTATAGAATGGAATGTAGAAAACTGGCGATGTTATACATCGGACTTTCGACCGCGGAGACAATAATTCTCCGAGAAAACCCTGTTTTATAAATCTTTGGCAGCCCGTAACACCGTGGGAGGTTTCCATTGGTGCATTTCAGACTTATGTCGATTTATCAACGATGTCATTGTCTAGCCAAGATTTTACTAACTGATTAAGACTTTGTGTCAATTGTTTAATCGGGTCTTTCGTTAATTGTTTGTACGTTGATACGTCGTCGAGTATATTAGTCATTCTATTAATGTAATCGTCTCTGTCCATGATTACCGTTGTCTGTCCTTTATCAGCTCTCGTGACAAAGACATCGCTGTTATTTTTAAAAAATGTTTTACAATACTCTTAAACTCACTTAAAATGTGACGATTAATATAGTCCAAGTGTCTCGATTTTAACACGGTTTACCATAACTCACAACTTATTTGCTAGCTTTAATAAGTGATTTTCTGATAATTTCATCAATTATCATGAAATTGTAGCGCAATAGATACACGAATTCCATACATTATTAATAAATTTTAATTTCTGCTTCTAAAATAGCTCGATGAAGTGCACCGCAATTTTGAAATCATCATATCGATTGCATCACGTATTTCAGATAAAGATTTCGAAATAAATTTTTTACTAGACGATAGCGATGTCCGTAGACACATAGTTTGATTTCACGTTTAATCGCTTAGCATAAGTTATCGAAATTATTTCGATGGAATTTAATGATTAAATCTGTCAGATTAAATAGATTTCATTTTTACGTCACACACACATATACATTCCAAAGTACGTTCTTTTGCTGAAGTACTCAAAACGGTCTATATAAACGTGCGATCGAGTTTCATTATTACCAGTACCACGCTTTCAATATGCACGCGTTCTTTGTCTTGATATTCGCCTGCTTAGCGGTAGCCGCTTATGGTAAGCGAGAATAAACATGATACATTTTGATTATGGATTTATTTAATTTTTACGAGCTACACGAATTAAAATAACGAAGCTACACTTTGATGAATCTTTAATAACAAAATTAAAACCGCAAAATGTATACGTTACTTTATAAAAAATTTATTTTAATTTTTTAATTAATTTTTGATTAATAATTTTTTAATAAACTAATTAATTATGTTCTAATTTTGTATGTGTCAAAAAAAATAGAAATACGTAAAAGAGCATAGAAGTGGATTATTTTAAGATAATAATCATAAATTAATATTTTTAATAAGATCACATTTTTTATAACAATTTAATATAAAAATAAATTATACACAATTGTGATGTGTACACATTTCTCAAACTCTATAACAAAAATGTAGTATCGCATAGTATATATTTATTAATATAGTAACAATTTATAAATAGAATAGACTATTATAATAAACCGTAATTAATTATGTCATTAAAACCCCCAAAAAAACAAATTGTGTCAAAAATCTGATTTGTACATTCTGTTTTGTTATACACCTTCTTATATAGGCTATCCAAACATTCATATTGTTGGTGGAAGCGAAGCTCCGCCCGGCAAGTTCCCATATCAAGTATCTCTGAGAAAGAACGAAAGGCATTTCTGCGGCGGATCCATCATCAATCAGTATACTATTCTCACCGCTGCTCATTGTATAACAGGGTATGTCCCTTATTCTCTTGTTTTATATTATTTATACATGCACACATGAATAGAATAAAATTCTTCTTATTCGCAAAAGAAAGATGTTTAAAACTATCTGAAAAGCTAAAAAACGAAAATAATCGACCAAATTTTGTCTCTTTAACAGCTTCAGGACCTCTAACGCTTTGAGAAGTTTAACCGTTCACGCTGGCACAAATCTGTTAAACGAGAGTGGTTCCGTGTACATAGTTAAACAAGCCATTCCTCACAGTAATTTTGATTTTATAGAATCGTCCAATGACATCGGCGTACTTATTCTGACAACTCCTATCGAATATACTCAATATATACAGCCCATACCGCTTGCAACTAGCGACGTTGCTCCCGAGGGTACTAGTTGCACTTTATCCGGATGGGGAAGAACCTCGGTAAGCATCAAACAGAAATTATTTTGAAAGCAGCTTGCAATGAAAGCAGCTTCGTCTTTATCTAATATTTATCAAATTTTATTTATAAAGTTTAGCAAAATATAAAAGTTTCTGTTTTAAAATTGTATTCCCTTGATCTTGATACTAACAATAAGAAATAATTACTCTATTTCTATATTATGATTAAACATAGTCCACAATGAATAGAAAAAATTCTTGAAATTATTTACGTAAAAGAAAAAAGATTATATTGCGCAGTCTGCTCATCTTGTAAAATTTCAAATTCTTACTTTTTCTCAAATTTATATAAAAATGTAATACACATACACACACACACACACACACACACACACACACACACACACACACACACAAAATTGCACGGTAAAAAACATTTTGTATTTGAATGGATTTCTACCCGTGTAGAAATTCTTGTGTTAAATTTTTAACATACTCTTGGTGTTAACATAATATTAATATTCACTGTTTCTAAGAGTTAAAATAGCACAATTTATATGTAAATGCACGAATTTTTGCTTACATTTTATATGTTAAAATGACTACCAAAGTTATGTTACATATTTCTCTATAAGAATTTTCATCTGATAATAAAGAGACATGTTTTACGTTATATATTATAAAAAGATATCGTCTTCTGTTTTCTGTAAAAAAAAAACAATAGCATTTTATTTTAATTAAATTTAACATTATAAATATGTTAATTTAACATAAACTTCTCCAGATAGCGTGTGTTACAATTTTTGTCTTAATTTTTCACATATTACTTGTGTTATTTATTTACATATTTACCTTCTGTTAAATTATTATAAAAATTACAGTGGATAAACTGGCACATGTAAAATGTGTTAAATTTAACATAAAATGTTTTATTGTATAACGTTATGTTTAAAAAAAATTTTTATTAGCACGTGAGAGTTCATAAGTAATATTTTCTTTAATATTAGTTTAATGGTCGCAACCCTAACAATTTACAAGAGATCGAGTTGAGCGTTCACAGTCAAGCCAAATGCCGACAAGCATGGCTCCGGAACATGAACGTACTCTCTTCTCACATTTGTACACTTACGAGAGCAGGCGAAGGCGCGTGCCACGTAAGTATTGGATTTAACAATTTTATTATCTTATAAATATCGCTGCATAAATATAGACGAGAAAGGTACGCGTACCCCATTATTTATTTTAGTGATGCAAATACGTAGACATTTTAGATTCTAATACATATTATAAGCAGCAAAAAATTTCTAAATAGAAGATAATATTATGTTTCAAATTTATTTACAATACGATGAAATTATTAATTTTGAATATATTTATTCAATCTAGAGTTATTTAAGATTAAATATAATCAAAATAGACATCTATAAAATTTAGAACTGGAACAATTTAAGCAATATCTTTTGCTTAATAATTATGACAATAATTATAAATATAACGAGTGAAGTAAATTAAATGAAATATTAACTTAGCAAATAACTAATTGTTGTTTTTGTTAAATTTTTAGGGTGATTCCGGTGGTCCTCTCGTTGCTAGAGGTGTTCAGATCGGTGTCGTCTCCTTTGGCATACCATGCGCTCGTGGATCTCCCGACGTATTTACTAGAGTATCCTCTTTCACTACTTGGATCCGAAGAAACAGTGTTGAATAAGAGAATAAAACAAAATATATTTTATATATATATATATATATATATATATACACACACACACACACACACACACACGTTATTATTTAAATATATTAATATTCTTTTATATACATTTTTTATCCCATGTATATTTAATACGTTTTGTTATGATATGTTTAACAAGTTTAATATATGATAAATAACAATTGCATATGTGTATGCAAAAAACGACTTGATATAATTGTTTGATAATGACTGATATTGTATAAATAATTTTTATCTGCGCTTCTTGTATTAATCTAAACATAAATGTGCTTGATGTTTAAATGCTGTAATTATTTAAATATAAACATTAATTAAATGAAATCTGATTTAATACTTTTTGATTTTGACGTGAACTCTGAGAGACCGAATATTGAGAAGTGCGCGACTGTTTATAAAATATCTACAGTTAAATAATAAAATAAACCGTACTAAAAGAATAAACAAAAATAAAAATACTTTTTATATATTACGGTATATTATAATGTTATAAATAAAATATGTAATACATTATTTTTATTATTGAATGTATATATCTAATAACATAAATCAAGATTGAATAGAATAAAAACTCTCACTCACAAACCGAAATAATAGAGCTCTTTTTGCAATTGAGATAATTAGATGTAAGCAGAAAAATAAAAGCCAAATATCTGTTTTTAAACAAATCTAACATATTATCTTTTACTAATATTTTATTGTTCCTCTTTTTATATTTATAAATATAGTTAGTACACAATCATTCCTATTTAAATAAATAAAATAATTGTAATCCATAAAATAATTAGAAAAACTCAAAGATTTATTTACAATAGAAACCTCTTGTTTAGCAAAAATTTTATCATTCACGTCACATCAATTTCTAACGTCAAAATACACGCATTTAGAGAATGTGGGGAGATGTATGTTTTCTTCTAGATCCGTTTACGTATACATAATTAGTTAAACTCGCGACCAAAGTTACTGAGGCATTATCATTTATGGAAGAAATACTGTGTTTTATATTTTATATATATAATAATAGTATAGATTAATATATAATTAATTAGTCCAGAAGTTTGTATGATTATACATTAAATTAAGTAAAGCAATATTTTCAGAAGTTTACGGGACCCTTGCAGAAATTCACGCGACACTCAAATAAGAGATGGCAGTAAAAGTGTTTAATACAATACCCATTAAATACGACATTTATTCTCTTAATATTCAAATAACTTTTATCCAAGATTTTGTAAAAAAAATGTACTTATTATTCACAAATAAAATTTATTTTCTTATTTGTTACTTATAAATCTACTCGATTCTCTCGGCCATACGCATTTGTAGCTTTTTAGAAGATTCTCTTTGTAAGATTCACGTAGACTTCTAAGCATGTGACACGCAATCTATTGATGATATATCACAGATTCTATTGTCAGATGTCGTGATCGATAAAAGTAAATTGACCATGAGACCATCACTAGATAAACGAACGGAAATCTCAATTGTTCTAAGAAAAGTTATAACAGGGCAAATTTAATTAAAACTATCATTCTTATCAATCTATGTAAGTGCATAATGTAAATTATAAATAACAATTACTTTATCGTATGATACCGCGTGAAAAAAAATTCAGAAAGCGTCACAACACGTGATTTATATCTTTATTTCAACTACTTCAAAAACGTATATAAATGCATCTATTCGCTCCCATCTATTCAGCCCCAGGCAACAAATCTGCAATTAAACATGCGTGCGTTAGCTTGTTTTGTATTTATCGCTCTGGCATACGCCACTCAAGGTAAGTAAGAATTCATTAATTATTGTAAACATTATAAAGTTGACACAATGTTTTATTGTTATGGTTGAAAGTGTATGTAGTAATGTAACAGATATATTATTTTGCGCGTATAATAATATAATTAATATATTTTTGTTAATAAGGAGCTCCATCTCCTCGTATCGTCGGCGGTAAAGATGCTCCCATTGGCAAGTTTCCGTATCAAATTTCATTGAAATATGGCGGCTCGCATAGATGCGGTGGATCTATCCTCGATAATCATAATATATTAACCGCAGCACATTGTGTCGCAGGGTATGTTACATATTCTGAACATATGTCAATATCTTATTAGTAAAATATAACTCTAAAAATTAGTCTTTGAATACATCATATATATATATTATACTTAGTCTTACATATTATGTCCATTTGATGTATTATGTAATTTGACACATAATATATAAGACTAAGTATTATATATATATATATATATATATATATATATATATATATATGATATATATATTGTATATACATACTTATATGGTTTTTTTATCGTTAGATTGGAAAATCAGGTGAAAAATCTAAAGGTTCATTGCGGCACAAACTTCTTGAACGTACCAGGAGATGTATATGACGTAGAGAGTGTTAGTGTCAACAAAGCCTACGATGATTTTTTGCTCATTAATGATGTCGCTTTAGTCCACCTTAAAAATGCTATCAAATACAACAATACGCGAGTGCTACCGATAAAGCTTTCAACAAACGATAGTAATATCGAGGGCAAGCCGTGCACGTTATCCGGATGGGGAACTACAAGGGTAATGTCGAACTTATGATACAAGATTTTCTAGTTACACATGTCTAAGAATGAGACATTCTTTTTAAAACAAAATGTTTTTATATTACAAGTGCGTGGAAAATGGCCCATTACGCGCGTGTCACTTTCCACGCACGTGTGATATAAAATAGGGTGTGTAACACGTGCGGGTTGAAAATTGGACACGCGTGCGGGTGATCGCACTCGCCTTCGACTCGTGCGTCCACTCCGCACGTCCAATTTTCAACTTACCGCACTTGTTACACAAATAACTATTTTCTCTTTATATGATATATAACATGTTAGAAATGTGTAACAAGTGAGAAGATTCGGTAATAATCATTTGTTGTTTCTTATTTACTGCGAGTCTCATTTATCCAAATTCACATTTATTCCTTCTAGGTTGGTGGAAGTACACCGAATAACTTGCAAGAAATTGAGTTGGTAGTTTATCCGCAGAAAGAATGCGCGAGAGTGCAACAAAGAGTGAAAAATACCCATATCTGCACTTTGACTAAATCAGGAGAAGGAGCGTGCCACGTAAGCTTTTTTATTTATTAATATAATAAAACAAATTAATATATATATTATTTATATATATATACAGTACTAAAAGAATATTAATAATATAAAAAGTTAGAGATATTGAAAGCATCTAATCATGTGTCAATTATATGTTACAATTATTTCTTAACACTGAAATAATTACAGCAAAAATTTGCAATAGTAAACAATTTATTGTTATTTATAATATTAATGTTTTATTATTAATAATTGCATCTTTATTTTAGGGTGATTCTGGTGGACCTTTAGTAGCTAATGGAGTTCAAATTGGAATCGTCTCCTTCGGTAATCCCTGCGCTCGGGGATATCCAGATGTTTACACAAGAGTATCCAGTTTCGTATCATGGATCAATGCAAATTTAAAAAATTAAAAGATGTATAATATGTTTATTAGAATGAAATTATATCTTACAACATTTATAATTTAATTGCTAATGTGATTTGAGCAAAATTATTTCTGCAAAATGTAATTCCTGTGTATTGCTTTGTTTTATCAGTTAAATATACCAATGCAAATAACAAAATAATAACAAATCAATTGTTTTTATTATTTTACGTAGAAACTAATGTTTTCTAATGTTTTCGTTTGCTGTTCTCATCTGTGATAAAATTATATTAAATTATTTACGTTATCGCAAAAGTCAGAAATCTACGTGATATATTTAATGCATTTGAACTTAGCGAAAAAAAATATTTCGAAATATAAATAAAAAAAGTTTCGATAAAAGAGGGAATAATATATAGGAGATATTATAAACTTTAGTCAGTTTTAAAATGGACATAATGCATAAAGTTAAATATTTACAAATAAATTTCACTGTCAATTGTATAATAAAATTCCGAACTATATATCTCTGATTAAAATGACACTTATTCACTCTAAATATTATTGCATAATCGATATTATCTGATATTTGAAATCTCATTTTTAGTCACATTCTAGTCATCACTAAACCTAATATATTATATGTTTCAATAATATTTTACTGTTTCTCTTTATATCTTTAATAAATACTTAGTAAAATCATGCCTATTTAGATAAATAAAACCGTTACCCACAAATTGGTCCAGGAAAGTTACAGATTTATTTAAAATAGAAATCTTTTAATTTAAAAAAATTTTATCATTTAAATTATATTACTTTCTTATATATATATATATATATATATATATATATATATACGTCAAAATACACGTAGAGGATGTGGAGCGATGTAAGTATTTTTCTAAATTTATTTACATTATTAATTAAGGAGAGAGAGAGAGAGAGAGAGGTTTGATCATTACTTGTGAGTCAAAAATGCGACTGAAATAAATGTCATTACAGCGATCCCGAATTATATGCAATATTAATATAATGAATTGTGGATGCTACTTACGTGCTATATTCTTCGTCAATTACCAATGTATAGAATATTAATTATAAATATATGTCGGGGTATGAGAGCGTCAACGACTCGGGAATCGCTTATTATCCAACATTCTACGCTGGGATTGTGTAAAGACTTAAAAAATCGGACTTTATCGTGTGGATTGATGGCTTTATCATCACAAATAAGTTCAGGTCCCAACGTAGAATAAGCGATTCCCGAGTCGTTGACGCTCTCATACCCCAGTATATGTTTGTTAATATTCTATACACTAATAATTGACGAAGAATATAGCACGTAAGTAGCATCTACAATTCATTATACTAATATTGCATATAATTCGGGATCGCTGTAATGACATTTATTTCAATCGCATTTTTGACTCAAAAGTAATGATCGAACCTCCTTAATTCGTGATTAAAGTTAATAATGTATGACATTCGTGTAAGAAATATTGTTTTATATAATTAACTACTTCCAGAGAGAGAGAGAAAGAGAGAGAGAGAGAGAGAGAGAGAAGTATATGTATGTTTATATATTAAATTACATATATTTACAGAAGTTTACGGGACCATTTCAAAAATTCATGCAACATCCAAACATGGATGACATGGCAGTCAAAGTGTTTAGTACAATACCCATTAAATACGATATTTATTCTCTTAACATGCAAATAACTTCTATTCGAGATTCTATTAAAGATGTATTTCTTTATATTCACAAATAAAATTTTTTTTCCTATTTGTTATCTTGTTATCTATAAATCTATTTGATTCTGACCAAACGGATGATTTGTATAGCTCTTTACAAGATTCTCTTTGTAAGATTCACGTTAATTTCTAAGCATGTGACACGCAATCTATTGATGATATATCACAGATTCTAATGTCAAATATAGTGATCGATAAGAGTAAATTGACCATGAGACTATCACTAGATAAACGAACGGAAATCCCAATTGTTCTGAGAAAAGTTATAACAGTGCAACTTTAATTAAAACTATCATTTTTATCAATATATGTAAGTGCATAATGTAAATTATAAATAACAATTACTTTATCATATGATACCGCGTTGAAAAAAAATCAGAAAAACGTCACAATACGTGATTTATATCTTCATTTCAACTACTTCAGAAACCTATATAAATGCATCTATTCGCTTCAGCCCCAGGCAACAAATCTGCAATTAAACATGCGTGTGTTAGCTTGTCTTGTATTTATCGCTTTGGCATATGCCATTCAAGGTACAAATTTATAAATTATTCTAAATATTTTAATAAACAAACAAAGAAATACAGATGAATGTATACTATATATATATATATATATATATATATATATATAGAGAGAGAGAGAGAGAGAGAGAGAGAGACAACTGCGTCTTTCTAATAACACATACACTACTGTTCAAAAGTTTGGAAGCACTACTTTTTTAAGAAAAACAAAATAGTCGTGCTAATAAATATGAAAATAACAATGATTATATTTAAACAATGAAAACTTATTCTTTCTTCACAACAGAACAGTAGCATAGCATGTTTACTCTGTAAAATTCTTTAAATAAAATACTTCTCTGGAAAAGAATTAGAAACAAATAATACTGAGTTAAAATTAAAACAGACAGTACAGTTTCTCATATGACATTTTTCTTTGGAGATATCTATTAGCACTGTTTTTCTTAAAAAAATGGTGCTTCCAAACTTTTGTACGGCAGTGTACTTATATAATATTATATATAATTGTGTTTATTTGACAGTACACATGTAGGCGGGAGAGGGGCTACTGTCTCCTTCCTCCTGCAAGCAGGGGTGGACCTCGGTTCGTGTGGAAAGTTAAAAACCCGAACCGTACAATCCACCTACATGTGCACTGTCTATACACTTCCCTTAGCACTGACACAAACTGTTATATTTCTTAAACTTTTTTTGTTAATAACTTTTTAACAAACAATAATCGTCTAAACCTTTTGACGGTTACTTAGGGTGATGATAACATATCTCAAAATTATTGAAATCGGGAATGGCTCCATATCTCTGAATAATTACCGAAAAGAGAGAATAAGAGAAGAAGTTTATATAAATTTTAATCAGTTGCAGAATGGATATAATGCATAAAGTTAAATATTTACAGATAAAGACCAAAGGTCAATAAGACCATTTTTGGGGTTCTCTTCTGATTTTCGGAAAACAATTTTTTTTACTTTCTCATAGCCTTAATAAATAAATAATATCTATAATAAATATCCGTTCCATTTATGATTGCAAATAGCTTTTAATTGATCGATATAAGCTGCTGATTAGAAAAATGTTTCTAATAAATTTTTTGAAATAATATTAAAAGTCTACAGTTTAGTTATGTGCACGGCAATACATTGCAACTATATCCTGTGTTATATTTGAGAGAAAACCGATTTATCTCATTTATTTATGGGCATACAGATTTGTATCTCTTTATATTACAAGATTCACGTTGACTTTCTAAGCATGTGACACGCAATCTATCAATTATATAGCGTAGACTCGAATACCAGATATAATAAGCGATAAGAGCAAGATATTAACTATAATACTATCACCAGATAAACCAACGGAAATCCCAATTTTTCTAAGAAATGCATAATGTAAACTGTAAATATCAATATTCTGTAGCACGATATCGCGTTGAGAAAAATTCAGAAAAGTGTCACAAACACATGATAAAGATTTTTATTTTAACTACTTCAGAAATATATATATAAATTATTGCGTATCACATCTATTCGCTACTGTCCCAGACATTAAACCTACAAAGATGCGTGCGTTAGCTTGTCTCGTATTTATCGCGCTGGCATACGCCATTCAAGGTACGAATTCATAAATTATTATACCTAATAAATATTTTACCATAATAAAAAAGAACACTGAAAGAAAAATCCAGGTTTAAATAATCGTTCAAAAATTAACAAACGGACAATCCGACACTTTCAATCGGAATAATTAAAAAGCCGATCAATGATATCCGGCTATATCCGGCTATCATTGATTGAACATTATTCTAATCTTGATCGGCTTTCATAATTCCGATTAAAAATATCGGATTATTCATTTGTTAATTTTTGAATGAATTGTCCATTTCTCTGAATGAACAGATATAAAGACAGATATAGAAAGAGGTACAACTACGTGTCTTTCTGATAATACATATAGATAGTATAAAATAATTACTTTCCAACATAAGCAAAATTATCAGTAATATAGCATAAATATCCGTTTTATAGCATTTATAGTTTGTGTAAACATTTCTGTACGTATATATGTAATATACATATATGTATATAAACATACATATATAATACTGCTAAACATAATTTATTATATAAAAAAATAGTACTTCTTACATCTTAAATTTCAAATATTAATAACTTCAGTCTTCAATTAATTAATTATGTAAACGGATATACAAAAATACTACGTATTCTCTAAATAATGTGTAACTTTAACGTTAAAAATTTATATGGCGTGAACGATAAAATTTTTGTTCAATAAAAGATTTTTATTCTAAATAAATCTGAAACTTTCCTGAGAATATTACGGCTTACTTAGCCGTAAAATTGACACAATGTTTTATTTTGTTATTGTTAAAAGTGTATGTAGTGATGTAACAAATATTAATTTTGGCGTATATTAACATGATTAATTTATTTTTGTCAATAAGGAGATCCATCACCTTATATCATCGGTGGAAAGGATGCTCCCATCGGCAAATTTCCGTATCAAGTTTCATTGAGATATTACGGCGTGCATAAATGCAGTGGATCTATCCTCAATAATCGTAACATATTAACCGCAGCAAGTTGTGTCACAGGGTATGTTACATTCAAGCATTCTGAACCTATTTCAATATCTCGTTAGTGAAATATAACTCTAAAACTAGTCTTTTAATATATCAATTATGCATAATATGTAAGACTAACTAAATATATACATACTTATATGTTCTTTTTTTATTGTTAGGTTCGAAAATCAGTTAAATAATGTAAAGGTCCATGTTGGCACAAACTTTGTGAACCTAACAGGACGTGCTTATGACGTAGCCAGTGTTAGCATCCACGTTAATCAAACCGATAATGACATCGCCTTAGTTCATATTAAAACTCCTCTGAAATACAGCTCGCTAGTGCAATCGATAAATCTTATGACAAGCGATGAGAATCTCGAGGGCAAGTCGTGCACGTTATCCGGATGGGGAATAAAGGTAATATCGAACTCATGATATCGAAATTTTCTAGTTCAATGTCTAATAATAAGGCACTCTTTTAGAAAAACTCATTATTTTCTTTTTATATATAATATAACAAATTAAAAGTAACAAGTGAGAAGATATGTAATAATTATTTATTGTTCGTCATTTCTTTCGAATGTCCAAATACGTATTTATCCTTTTTAGAATGATGGAGAGATTTCGAATAACTTGCAAGAAATTGAGTTGAGAGTTTATCCCCAGGAAAAGTGCCGAAGACTATGGGCTGTAAAAAATACTCAACTTTGTACTTTGACAAGTGAAGGAGAAGGAGCGTGCAAAGTAAACTGTCAATTATTCATCTTCTAAAAAGGAGATAATATTATAAAACGAATTGATACATAATATATATTTATGTTTTACACTACACCGAAAAAATATTAATAATATAAAAAATTACATTAATAGCATCTATTAATAATATGCCGATTTTAATTATAGCTTAATACTGAAATTATTATAGCAACAATTTGCAATAGTAAACAATTTATTGTTATTTATAATATTAACATTTTGTTATTAATAATCGCATCTTTATTTTAGGGTGATACTGGTAGCCCTTTAGTAGCCAATGGAGTTCAAATTGGAATTGTCTCTTACTTTCATTTCTGTGCAATGGGATATCCAGACGTTCACACAAGAATATCAAGTTTCATAACATGGATCAATGCAAATTTAAAAAATTAAAAGATATTATTTAATTTATTAACATACCACTTTGTTTTACATAATTTATAATTTAATTACTAATATATGTATTTTGAGCAAATTATTTCTGCAAAATTATATTACTTCCTGTTATAAGTATTTCCTGTTGCTTTGTCCATCAGTTTAATAAATTACCAATGCAAGTAACAAAATGATAACAAATCAATTGGTTTGATTTTTTTCTATGCAAAAGCTATATAATATTCTTGTTTGTTATCTTACGATAAACAATATCATATTAGTTAGTTAGCGCAAAATTCATAAGTTTACGTGATATTGTTATAATTTATAATAATTCAATACAAAAATAAATTCTGCACTTTTCTCAAACTTTAACATTAAAAAATGTAGTATTGTATACTATATATTTATCAATAAAGTAACCATTTTCTTAATATGATAGACTATTATAATGTTGTAATTTATGTCACTAAAGGCTATTAAGAACTAAACTTCGTGTCACAAATCTGATTTGCAGCTTCTGTTCTTTTTTTTGTATTTTCTTATATGCTACCCAGACACTCATATTATTAATAGAAAGGATCCGGTACGTAAGATTGCTCGACTGCGTCGCACTGTCATTTTCATTCTAATTAATAATTTTAAGCTTGTACTGTAGAAATTGGAAATACAGACTCTGAATAAGATGTTTATGACAATATCAGGTCAAAAAAATTATTTGAATTTAAACTGAACTTATTATAAAAAAACTAAAAAATTACGTAAAAATTAGAAAACCGAAAAACGTTCAGCGGTCCACACTGAACTAGAGTATAGCGAGCTAGTATTAAAACTATCTGAAAAGCGAAAAGTAATCGACCAATACTTTATATGTTTTTTTAACAGCTACGAAAGGAAACCTGGCGCTCTGAGAGGTTTAACTACATTCACGCTGATGCAAATCTGAGACTGACACCGTTTACAGAGTAAAACTATAGCTACTTTTTCACCGTAATTTCGATTTTTTTCAATTAAACATCGGCTTACTTATTCTGTCAATTTTTATCAAATTCACTAAATATGTATAATACATACGTTCCCCCCTCCCATACCACTTGCAACTACCGACGGTGTTCCCGCTGATTCTGCCTGCACCTTATATCCGGATGGAGAAAAACCTCGGTATAAGCACCAAACAATATTTATTTTATACAATAAAAGCAGCTTCATCTTTATTTATTATTTATCAAATTTTAAAGTTTAGTAAAATATGAAAGTTCTTTCAAAATTATATTCCTTTGATACAATAATAAGAAATAATTATTCTATTTCTGTGTTATGAGAACAGCTTTCAGAGTAGCGTTTGTTAGCAACAAGTATGGGCGAAAGAAGATATAAAAAAAATTCAGAGAGCTGTTGGAAAACACAGAATTTGAAGAGACATTGCAGAATTAGAACCATCTTGGATTAAATAAAAGGAAGCGACAAGAGCAACTCAGAAGAATGAGATAATTATAAAGAAAAGGAGAATGGGAGAAAAACAAATGGTGGAATATAGAAAAATGCCTGGACAGAAAAAGAGAATTAAGGAACATACTCAGAAAAGCATAAAAAAGAATGAAAAAATTTAAAAAAAATAATAAAATTAGCGGAAAAAGATATTATATCAGCGGAGATGGAAAGCCAGATAAGAAGGTTAAAAAAGAAAAAACAGAATGAAAAGACAAAATAAAAAATAAGAAATAAAGAATAGTTACACTGTATATAGTAAGGTAATTCGTTGGGTCACAGTAGCCTGGACTTACCGACCGCTGGATCGATAATGATTAACACGGGCGCGGTTCATCGAAATATTAAAATGTATTAAGAAAAGCATAAGAGTTAATTAGATTTCTCTTTTAATTTTATTTTGCAATTTCTTGTTGGTTAAATTAATTACACAGGCCAACAAAAAAAATTTTTGTCAAGTAACTTCAATCAGAATGGATGTTTCGTATATATCTTCGGTCACAAAAAACAATACCGCATTCCAAATTGCTCCATCACGTCAGATCTTAAAATTATTTCGAATTTTTTAAATGGGAAATCAGCAATTTATAGAGAAAAAATGTATAATAAATCACTAACCGTCAATAAAGTAATACAAATAAATAAATGTTCGATTTATATATATATGTATATTGCATTGATTCCTCCTTACATTGATTCCTTATATTAGCAAGGAAAAATAAACTTTGTAGGCCTGTGTAATTAATCTAACTAGTAAAAAAAGTGTAAGATAAAATAAAAAGAAAGATCTAGTTAATTCTTATGCTTCTTTTTGTACATTTTATTATTTCGATGAACCGCGCCCGTATTAATCATTAACGACCCAGCGGTCGGTCAGTCAGGCTACTACTGTGACGCGCATTTTACTGTACATACATACAAGGCACCCAAAATTTAATTTATTAGAAATCATTCAGAGAGCACTACAGGGGAATGTTTTCCGAGAAGTTAGAAAAAAGAAGTAATTGTACCTATAATAAAAAAAAGATATAAAGATAAAACAGCAAATTATTGAGAAATTATCGTATGTAAAAGAAATAAAGCTAGTTAATAAATAAAAACAAGTCAATAAAAAAAACAAATGGCAGTTGTACATACATACGGAAGTCTCTCGATAATAGAAGAATAATCATTACAAAGATCTAATGTGTCCTTTTGAAGGTTGGTGCCATTCCTTTGTCTTTTAATGTAAAACATTTCGGAGATACTCATTTTAAAATGTATGTAATAAATTCTCTATATTTAGGATTTTAACGTTATCCCAATTAAAAAAATTCATGTCCGTTTAATCTGTGTTTAAAAACTACAGAAGAGTCTCTAATATTTTTTTGGCATTAATTAAAAAATTATTGATAAAATTATAGAAAATTATTAATTGGTTCTACAAACTAACTTTCTCAGGGAGATATCTTATCTTTTCGCATCATTCCTTCTGTCAGAATGAGAGCGCATATATTAGTTATCTCTATTTGCTTCTATCTCCGTTTCTCATTAAAAAGCTATTACTTCTTTTCTCTCTTCTTCTTTCCTTTGTAAAAGTCATCATCTTTGACTTTTTCACGCTTAAAGTCAAATTTCTTCTGTCAAAAAATCTTGTAATGCTTTTCAGCATTTTTCCCTCATCTCGTCCGCATCCCTCGTCCTCTTCTATAAATCATGATTGCGTTTCCAATAAAATCTTTTCTTTTTTCTATTTTTTTCCTTAATCTTTCTTCAAAAATTAAGGAAAAATAATAGAAAAAAATTTAAATATAGAGAATTTATTACATACATTAAAATGAGTATCTCCGAAATGAAGAAAAAATAAAATAAAAAGAGAGAAGAAAATAGAAATAAATGATTATATAAACCTTTTAGTAAACTGAAAAGTTGACATAATGCATAAAGTTAAGTATTTACAGAAGAATTTTACGCCGTCAGTTATATTATACGGTATACAAATAAGATTCCAAACTATATCTCTGATTAAAATGATATTTATGCGCTCTCAAAATTGTTATCTAATCGAAATAATCTACTCTTTGAAATCTGGACTTTTACGTATCACATGCATATAATATTGCATACATACACACACACATATATATATGCTGCTTCATATATATATATGAAGCAGCTGCTACACAGCTTTTTTTCTCTTCAGTAGTATCTAATCTCTCACAATGCAAGCATTCTTTGGTTTCTTGATCGCTTGTTTAACGGCGGTTAGTCATGGTAAGTGACAAAAAATACAAAGTAACACATTTTTACGCGTAATATATTAATCAGCGATGAAGCCGGTTTATTTTGGTGTATTCTGAATAAGAACACGAAAAAATAATCCTTGATTTCATTTATGGTGATGCAAATCAAGACGTAATTGATGTGAATATTTCCATAACTCGATGAATAAAAAAGTTATTTCGCTACATTTATATTGAGGTTTATATATGTATATATGTATATGTATAGATATGTATATCGCCTATATCTCTACTATTAATGCATTAAAATAATCCACGATCACAAAGACTTCTTAAACGTAAATACATAAATACAATATATACATATACATATGTATGGTTCAATTCTATATTACTTTATTCAAATATGTCATTAGACTCGTAAAAATGTAAACAAATTAATAAACGGCGATACGAGTCAGGCGCGGTACGTGGTGCGCATCAAGTAAAGAAATTAATAGTTATATACAGAAGTAACGAATTACAATGTATATAATATACGTATATATTCCAACTTAATAAACTGCGCGCCGATTATTTTGTCGGACTTGAAACACAGCTATCGTTGGAACATTATAATACCCTTCCCTCCCGAGGAATTAAATCGACGCGATTTAATTATTTAAAAAACTGTAAAGATTTTATTGCAAAAAATATTACTTCAGCCAGGACTCCAACCTGGAACCACCCTCATTCAGTGAAGGGTGTCGTGCCAATTAACCGGTTATTGCGGTAAATATTGCCTCGATAGTCGAATTGGTACGACGCCCGACGCCCTTATAGGATATTAATGTTCCAACAATAGCTGTGTTTCAAGTCCGACAAATAATCGGCGCGCAGTTTATTAAGTTAGAATATATTGTATATTATATATATTGTAATTCGTTTTACTTCTGTAACTATTAATTTCTTTACTTGCACTTGTTTGCGCACCACGTACCGCGCCTGACTCGTATCGCCGTTTATTAATTTGTCTATATGTTACTTCATTAAAATTAAAATAATATTTGTAAAAATTGTATAAACCTATTTTACACATTTGTAAAAATTTATACAATCAAGTATAGGAAATAAAATGCAGCAAATAATATTTAATTTTCTATCTGTTATTTTTTCCGCAAGTGCAAAGCTCGCAAAGTATAATAGCATTTTGTTTTTAAAATTTTCCGATTATTTTATACAATTTATCCGATTATTCTTTTTTCTAAATTTATAGTTTTATTACGTCTCTAAATTTATTGCATTTTTACGATTTTCTACAATTCTGTCACACAAATAGAAAAATCAACGATAATATAAAAGTAATCAATAATAATAATTTATATTCTTATCTTATTATTTTATTAAAAATTTAAAATTATATTGAGATGAGAAATAATTTAATTCTTTTTCGAAGTATATATTTTCCAAAGACTTCGCACTTTTTACTTAATCTCATGTTAAAAGAAATAAATGATATTATCCTAGATTTTGTTTTTACTTGCAAATTTTTGAGAATAGATGTATGATATATACATATAATCTCAAAAAAAATATTTAAGTAAAAATTTGTCGCAAAAATTGTGCATTAAATTAACAATGCGATTAAAAATCTTTTCAGCCTTGGATCCTCACATTGTCGGTGGGACTGATGCTTTAGTCGGAGCGCATCCTTACATGGTGTCTCTGAGACTGAAAAACAGTATTTTCTGTGGCGGTTCTATTATCGCTAAACGTTACATTCTTACAGCGGCTCACTGTCTTATGCGGTACGTATCATTATTTATGTAAAATGTAAGATAATGTTTTAAAATCTTATGTTTTAAAATCTTATGTTTTAAAATTAATACCCGAACTCTCTCAATACTTGACTCCGCCAATGTTTAATTTATTTGGATCTTTAAACTTTTCTCTCTCAATTTTCATTGAAAAACTTTTAGACACATAAATAATTAAATCTGTCATGCCCCAAATACATTTACTTTCCTTATTTTCTATTAACTTTTTTTTAATTTATTGAATTTAATTCAAGCAGTACCTAACTGCACAATATTAATTTGTATAATGTATAAATCTTGTAATTTAAATCTTTTGCGTAACATAGATTTACCGATCCCGATGATCTCAAAGACGTAACAGTTCACGCTGGCACAAACCTATTGAGTGAATCCGGTGATGTTTACAAGCCTGAAGCAGCTATTATCCATCCTGACTTTAATCTGCTTTTAATCCGCAATGATATTGGCTTGCTCCGCCTTAAAACGGACATAGAATATAATAAATTAGTGCAACCAATCTCGGTTGCAAAAACGAATTCCGTCCTAGTTGGCGATCCTTGCTTTCTGACAGGATGGGGAAGACTCGAGGTAAAAGAAATAGCGTGTTAAAGAAGCGCATTATCTTAATAAATAATCTAAACTTCTCCTTCGCATTTGTAGAATAATATATGACTATTACGTGAAATGTTGCTTTCAGTCGAATCATTATGTCACTAAATGTGATATACATATATACATATATATATTGAAATATATATCTCCATTTTTCTTCACGCGCGACTTATAGTTCTTCGATTATTTTTACAGTACTTAGGCAAACTACCTGATAAACTTCAAAAACTCAACCTGCAAGTTTACTCGCAATTAAAGTGCAAAGTTGCATTCTTGAATGTGAGAGACAGTCATATCTGCGCATTTTCACAATATGGCCAAGGAGCATGCCATGTAAGTATGAGAATAAATAATTTTAATTAATAAAATATATATATAGTATTATAATAAATTATTAGTATTATATAACATAATTATAATTTGATATTATAATTTAATTATAATTGTATATATAATTAACTAATTAATTTTAATTTGATAAACACGTGCTGTTATTAAAAATGACTAATTGTGCAGGCTTGTGCAGCAGGCTTTAATGAGCCAATAAAAATTCAATTAATCTACTTTGTTCCATATACCTTTCCAAAAAAGTTTGAATTGTATCTATCTTATGCAAATTTTGTGTGTAAATGTGTGTCTTTTATTATGAATTCTATATTCTAAAAGCATAGATTAGAAATTATTCCATTCTGGCATCAAACGCTGCAGCGTCATTTCTAATAAATGTCTTTCTTAGGGTGATTCCGGTAGTCCGCTCGTTGCTAATGGTATTCAAATCGGCCTTGCCTCGTTTGTTCGACCATGCGCAGTCGGATACCCGGACGTGTATACACGGACATCTTCGTTCACGGATTGGCTCGCTGAGTACATTAATAATGAATAATGAAATAAAATAATTATATACTTTGTAAAAAGGAGAGAACGTGTAATTAATTTTATTAATATACTACTGACAATGAGGATTGCTCAATGCGGAGCCGAAACGTACGAAACGTCTTTGTAATTCAAAAATTAAAAATAAATCAGAGTTTCTGGTATATTTTTACGCATTAATAACCGCGTTGTGTTACTCTCAGGACCAAATCGCGATATTGATTAGAATTTATTTTATATATTATTAATTTAATATATGACATAATTTATATATAATATATTATAAATTACGTACGATTTTACTAAATATTTTAACAAATATTAGAATTATACTGCAAAATGTATTGCAATTATTTCTTTATTTAAAAAAATTTCCTTGTTAACGTTATCATAAATTGCAATTGGAGATAACTAATCTAAACTTTTATATTGATAGATAAAGTGGTTATTTTACAAACAAGTGATAATCATGAATTACAAATATCTTTTCAAAAAAGACTGATAAAACAACCGTTTCAATCGCGCTCAAGAAATTATAATTATCATTATTTTAATTAGTTGTAGTTTTGCAAGCGACAGTTATTCAACAATTTTTTATAAGTATTACAGACAAATCTTTTATATATGTTGTATACACACAAAATTTGCCTATACTTATAGGTTAATAACTGCGAATTTTTATATACCTCAGCAGCTAAAAATGTATATATAATAATCTAAAAAGGCTATCAAGAGATAAGATAGTATTTTCATTAATTTTGAAATTGATTCTTTTAAGCAATGAATTGCATCAAAGCCTCAATAAATTATAAAGTTTTTTAATAAAGAATGTACACATGTGTTATTAGTGTGTTATTTTAAAAATCAAGAAGTTGCTTTTCTTATATAATTTAGTTTTTAGTGGATACGCAACAAAATATTTTTGCTCTTATTTCAATACAATATATCAACATGCTTCAATTATTGCTATATATTATTACAAAATTTAATAAAAATTATATGATCAAATGTTTGTTTAACAAAGTGTTTGTCACTAATACAGTGCGTTTATAGATATCAATATAAGTACTTGGCGTATACTAGTTTGTTCTTATACTTCCTATCGGTACGCTTAGATAAACCTGAATACCAAACAGTGATTTCAATCTACAATATAGGATATAAATTGAAGATAACATGTCCAATGTACCACAGTGCTTATCACTATGAATGCTGTCGCTGGTCTCATAATCGCGTGTCTGGCGCTCACTGCCTACGGTAAGTGGTATATTTACCATTAGAATATTACGCTTATTAATCTTTTTATTGCGCGCATGACACGCTCCAAATAATATGTAAATCTCAAAAAAAAATTTATACCAATTTTAGTTTTTAAATTCTTTTTTCTAACTTATCATTTTGCGTAAGCGTCGATATCTTGATGATTATTTGATAAATTTAACACTTATCTTTTAAGTAATGGCAAGTCCGAAATGCTAAAAAATTGTCTAGAAACATTTGCTGTTCGAATCTCGTTTGATGTTCATTACTTTTTCGAAGTAGGACGAAATTAAACGGTTCATAGCTAATTCTGAGCTGAAATCTTTAGCGAGAAACCTTTAGCAAAATAAAAATTCTTCTGATCGATAGGTTTGCCAGGTCCGCAAATCACCGGCGGCAATGATGCTCTGGATGGCGCGTATCCTTATCAGGTGTCATTGAGGAGTGCACATGGTGAATACCATTTTTGTGGTGGAGCTATCATTAGTGAACATTACGTTATCACCTCTGCCCAATGTATTGTTGGGTATGTACATTCTTGTTCTGTCCAAGTGCTTTAATTGAGTGTCTTATTTAAACATATAATCGCGTACAAAATAAAAAATTTTATGGAATTATTATATGGATTAAAAACATTGCTCAATGAATACGGCAAGGTCGACAGGTAATGTCACAAATCATCAACGCTTAACGTGTTTGTGACAGATTGCGCGCTCTGGTCGTACGTTTCAGTCTTATCAGTATGACAGTTATCTAAAGTGGTGCAAGCAATGACAGCCGAAGAGAGAGGATCGATACTTTTCCAAGTCATCAGAAAAAGAACCATGAGAAAATTTTGCGTAAAATTAAAGATTAGTGACCAAAAGACGTTTACTTTAATTCAAGAAACTTATAAATAACAAGTTTTCATTATTCAAATAATTGTATCCAAATGATGAAATTGTCTCATAGCGTAGTGTTGTCAATCCATGTAATTTCGTACACACACAATTTAATACTTTAAAAAATATTTGAGTAGCGATAATTTTTGGCATTTTGAGATGTGCGGTTTATTCAGTTTGTATTAATATTATTGTTCTTATATTCTTAAGCATTTATATCGCATAAGATTGAACTTTATACCAAATTACAAATAAATTATTATTTGTATGAACCGTTATAGATTCCTCAAGGATCCTTATAAAGTTTATGTCGCCGTTGGAAGCAATTATCTTGATGACATGGTCATATATCGAGCGATGAATTTGATAGTACACGCTGGTTACAACAAATTGCTACGTATTAATGACATTGGTTTGATCCAAACATTGAACACCATCACGTTTAACGATAAAGTTCAGCCGATTGCCTTGCCAACTGTAGACCGTAATTTCGATGGTTATCCCGTCTTAGCTACTGGCTGGGGACGACTCAAGGTAAATATCAGGCTTTTTTCATACATTGTCTCTACGATTAACACAATAGAGATACATATAAATAAAATGATTAAAGAAGTCTACATAAAATACAAAAATAAGGCTTTGTAAAAATTATGACGATAATCGGACATAAATTTTATAAGATAAAATATTAAATAAATTAACAATTTTTTTAGTTGGACGGTCCAAGCCCTTATCGCTTGCAAGAGATTATATTGAGGGGATATTCCCACGAGTTATGTAGCAGGTATGAACACGTCAAGAAGACCCATCTATGTACCTTCACAATGGAAAATGAAGGAGCGTGTTACGTAAGTAACCATAAAATAAAATAAACGGCGCGTGATATCTAGTCCGTTATTATAAAATGAACAAAAAAAGACAAGTTCATCAAAAGGATAACACAATCACTATCGCTTTATTAATATTAATATTAAGTCAGCCATGACCAATTACGATAAACAATCAAGGAAATAGAAAATGTGCCAATATACTATGAAGGCTGGAATTTTTGTGCTTAATAATATTATTTACGTAAATTTATGTACATTTTTCTCGCTTATATAGCAATTAAACTACGCGCACCGTTACTATTATGTCCTAAAACAATTATATAACGATAATATGATTTTACACGTTTGCCTTAAATACGTTTCTCTTTAATATTTATAGATTATTGCGATAAATGTCACCACATACTTCAGTGGTCGAATTGATAAAGACTTCCGTCCTGGATAATAGGAATTAGATTTCAACTCTGACTATGGAGTAATAAGATATTTTTCGCAACATATCCTATATATTTCGTATACCGCATATCCTATATATCCTATATTCTAAATTTAAAGATTTGTATTAATATCGGTATTATTAAATTGATTATCAATTTAATTTTGTGATTACATTTCTTCTATCTTCAGCAAATTCACGTGAATAATATTATTAAACACAAAAAATCTAACCCGACCGTATATTGGCATACGTTTCCTATTTACTTGATTAACTAAGTATCACTGTATCGCTGTGATTTGACGTAGGAGATTGATAATGGACATTTTTGTCGTTTTAATATCTTTTCCAAGAACTCAATGACACTTTTGATAAACGTTATTACAACTTTATGCTTCTTACTAAAGCAGAGAGTTTTAATATCACGCTTTTGTCAACAGGAATTTGGTATATAAGTTATAGAATTTTTTAGTTTAGACAAATTATGCGTGAATAAAAAATTCTGGCAAGTGTCAAGCAATATTAAATGGAACAACACGAAACGTACGCTAATCTTATTTAATTGGTCTAGATTATAATAAATTATATAGCGCACTAATTATCATGTCTGTCTGTTATTGCTAAATTTGTTAATGTTATTTGATTTTATTCAAAAGAGCTTTCATATATTTTTATTTAATATTAAATGGATTTATATTCGATAGGGTGACGGCGGTGGTCCACTCGTTGCTAACAATGAATTAGTTGGTCTGATGTCATACAGTTATGGCGCATGCGGCGCAGGTGCCCCTGACGTATCCACCAGAGTATTTTCCTATCGATCGTGGATTAAGTACTACACAGGGATCTGATACTGTATTAGAACTATACACCTATCGAATGTCTTTCTGAAATTTCTGACGATTACTGCACAGTAAAAAATTTTGTGTATTTTTGTTAAAAATAGACCTTGTTAAAATTTTTGTGTTAAAAATGTAACATATTATGTGTTAATTTAACTAATTTTGATTATGTTTACTGATTTTTTGTGTTAAATTTATATTTAAGTAAATCAAATGTTAAAATAACACATTTTATATTTAATCGTAAAGTTATTTAACATAAAAACAATGTAGTTTTGTTAAAAAAATATCCTTTTCATTTATATTTAACAGTATACAGATATCTGTTGTACATAAAATTTTCGTTCACATATCATCAAAATTTTCTTCACTTTGTGTTAAATTATGGACATAATATTTGTGTCATAATTTGACATATTCACATTATGTAAAATTAACACAAAAATTTGAGTGGACTGTTTGAGACATGTGATTTATATTATATTTAATACAAATTTTTTTACTGTGTGTATTTATTGTTTTAAAATGTAACGGCAAATGTCAACGACTAACAACTTTTATTTAACAAATTGTATTATTATATAAAGAATTAGTTAAAATTTTATTTGTAAGCAAACTATATGCGCGTTGGATTAAATTAGAGTATCTCAGAAACTTCTTGATATATAAAATAATATCTTTGCCAATTTGTATAGACCTCGATCACCTCTAACAAAAAATTAATTAAACTAAGATTGTAATAAAGCTGTATAAATATATTTAACATTGACGATTAGATTTTATGTATGTAATTTCAATTAATTTTTAATATGGTACAAAAAGCAGATATAAAATTATATTTACTTATTTTGATTTTAACTGCAACATATCTTTGCTACGGTATGTTAAAACTATATTAATGATGTATCATAAAATTCAGATACACATGTGTATTAATAAGACATGTTTCAAAAAAAGCTTTATTATTACTTCTCTTTATTAAGAACACATGCCATCCTTTTGTTTATTTCTAATAATATGTTATATAGAAGTGTAAT
The DNA here is from genome assembly GCF_048541705.1 of Temnothorax americanus. Taxonomy (NCBI): domain Eukaryota; kingdom Metazoa; phylum Arthropoda; class Insecta; order Hymenoptera; family Formicidae; genus Temnothorax; species Temnothorax americanus. The sequence continues at coordinate 2,173,291 of NW_027509442.1, read as the reverse complement.
TAGTATGAGGTATCTTTTATATTTAGTCATATTTTACTGTATATTCGTCTAACATACTGTATATTTTTTTACGAAACGTACGCTAAAAATACCTGATAAACGAAAAAGTCATATATTGGTATCTTACAATATTGATATCTTTAAAAAATTAACGATTTTCTATATATTTATATTAATATTAAATATTTTTTGTATTTTGGAAATGTACAATTTATAAATCATCAAATTGTACAGATTTATAAATCGTATAAACCATATTGAATGGCAGACCATCGGTATTTTAGAGGAAAAAATTTATTCCCAAAATATTTTGAATGATAAGGATATCGTTAAACAGTAGCAGTGATCATAATCGGATCACAGTCAGAAAAGAATCTGGATTTATATCTGAACTTCGCAAAATTGATAAATATGGTGAAACCAGAAAAAGTATATTCTTTTGAGCATTACGCAAGTTTATGCAAATAAACTAATAGCGAATTCGGTTGGACGCACCAGTGCGAACTCATTGCACATTAAAGTCGTTGTCCACTGATTTAATACTTAAACTAATACTTAAACTAAAATGCAAATATTTCGACTGATAAAAAATGCCCAACATACATATATTTTACCAAATAATACAATAAATAATATTGAGGATTTTGTGACTTAACCTGTTTATATTAACCCTTCTATTCACTCCAACCATGCCCTTTCGTGTCCCACAAGTTTCTAATCCTCGCATCATAACTCACGAACGAATTGACGAAATTTAATGTTCCAAAGCGCAAATTAAAGCTAAAAATAGTAGCTTTAATTTGCGCTTTGGAACATTAAATTTCGTCAATTCGTTTGTGAGTTATATGATGCGCGAGAATTAAAAAGGCGGAAAAAACGTTGGAATGAATAGGGTTAAATATAGGTATACTTTATATTATGTCGCTGAAGCTAGCAGCGGGAGCTAGCAGCGGAACGTCCCGCGGACAAGGCCGAATATCATATGGGTTTCTCAGGGGGTCCGAACGTATCGTAGGTTAATTATTATTAGCCGCTGGGCTTTTCTTAGATATTATTAATTAATGAAAATTAAATTTATTTATATATAAATGTTTTTTACAATATTCAAACTGTTTTTTCATCGGTTAGATATAAAAACATGTTTTAATTATTATAGATTATTCGATAAATAATTGTAGAACATAGCAAAGAACGATTTTCTCCAAATTTTTAGGGAATCACGTTCTTGTAACAACAAAACGATTCAGCAAGTATTTGGAACAATCCGCGGTTTTATATTAATTGTTATTAATTTTTTATTCATAATTTATTCAGCGGCGACCGATCGCAAAGAACAATTCCCTCCAAATTTTTATGGGATCACATCCTTGTGATAACAAAACGATTCAGCAAATATTTGGAACAATCCGCGGTTTCCCTTAATTGTTATTAATTTTTTATTAATAATTTATTCAGCGGCGACCGATCGCAAAGAACGATTCCCTCCAAATTTTTAGGGGATCACGTCCTTGTGACAACAAAACGATTTAGAAGGTATTTGCAACAATCCGCAGTTCTCCTTAATTGTTATTAATTTTTTATTGATAAATTATTCAGCGGCGACCGATCGCAAAGAACGATTCTCTCCAAATATTTAGGGGATCACATCCTTGTGACAACAAAACATTCAGCAAGTATTTGGGACAATCCGCGGTTTCCCTTAATTGTTATTAATTTTTTATGGGTATGTATAATTTTACGGTCTCTTGTAGGTTTATCGCCATGCACGCTGTGAACTTAACGCGAGAACAATAAAATTCATAATTCTCATATAATAATATTCGTATATAATGAAATAAGCGAATGCAAAAGATTACTTTGACAAATCATTATGGTTACCGGAATAGTTATTTCCGAAAATATAATATGTTTAATAAATTAATAAAACGAAGTGCTTCTAAAGAAATTTTAAGAGCTAATCTTGCAATATATGTCGCTACATTTTGTGTTTCGCGAGGTAGAGGAGCGCCTCGCGAGATTAGAGGAGCACCACGCGAGGTACAGAAGCACCCTGGCGAGGTTAGAGGAGCACCTCGCGAGGCACAGAAGCACCCTCGCGAGGTTAGAGGAGCACCACGCGAGGTACAGAAGCACCCTGGCGAGGTTAGAGGAGCACCTCGCGAGGTACAGAAGCACCCTCGCCTTTGTCGGGACATCGGCGATTTCGTTGAAGGTTTATCGCCGTGCACGCTGTGAAATTAGCGCGAGAACAATAAAATTCATAATTCTCATATAATAGTGTTCGTATTTAATAAAATAAGAGAATGCAAAAGATTACTTTGACAAATCATTATATGGTTTCAAGAATAGTTATTACCGAAAATATAATATGCTAATTAATAAAACAAAGTGCTTCTAAAGAAATTTTAAGAGCTAATCTTGCAATATATGACGCTACATTTTGTGTTTCGCGAGGTAGAGGAGCGCCTCGCGAGGTACAGAAGCACCTTCGCGAGGTTAGAGGAGCACCACGCGAGGTACAGAAGCACCCTCGCGAGGTTAGAGGAGCACCTCGCGAAGTACAGAAGCACCCTCGCCTTTGTCGGGACATCGGCGATTTCGTTGAAGGTTTATCGCCGTGCACGCTGTGAAATTAGCGCGAGAACAATAAAATTCATAATTCTCATATAATAGTGTTCGTATTTAATAAAATAAGAGAATGCAAAAGATTACTTTGACAAATCATTATATGGTTTCCGGAATAGTTATTACCGAAAATATAATATGCTAATTAATAAAACGAAGTGCTTCTAAAGAAATTTTAAGAGCTAATCTTGCAATATATGACGCTACATTTTGTGTTTCGCGAGGTAGAGGAGCGCCTCGCGAGGTTAGAGGAGCACCACGCGAGGTACAGAAGCACCCTGGCGAGGTTAGAGGAGCACCTCGCGAGGTACAGAAGCACCCTCGCCTTTGTCGAAACATCGGCGATTTCGTTGAAAGTTTATCGCCGTGCACGCTGTGAAATTAGCGCGAGAACAATAAAATTCATAATTCTCATATAATAGTGTTCGTATTTAATGAAATAAGAGAATGCAAAAGATTACTTTGACAAATCATTATGGTTACCGGAATAGTTATTTCCCCGAACATATAATATGTTTAATAAATTAATAAAACGAAGTGCTTCTACAGAAATTTTAAGAGCTAATCTTAAAAGCATGTTACCGCGTAGTATCTCCAAATTCGAGGTACTAATTTCTAAATGGAAATGACATTTCGAGTTACATACTGCTATAAGAAGATACCTTT